>NC_090436.1:248004066-248304994 GCF_031143425.1 Pleurodeles waltl
TGTGGCAGAAAGTTCTGGAATCTGAGAGGAGCCACAAATTTCCTTCCACCCAGCATTTCCCCACGTCTCCCGATAAAAATGATACCTCACTTGTGTGGGTAGGCCTAGCGCCGGCGACAGGAAACGCCCCAAAGCGCAACGTGGACACAGCCAAATTTTTGAAGGAAAACAGAGATGTTTTTTGCAAAGTGCCTACCTGTAGATTTTGGCTTGTAGCTCATCCGCCACCTAGGGAAACCTACCAAACCTGTGCATTTCTGAAAACTAGAGACCTAGGGGAATCGAAGATGGGGTGACTTGTATGGCTCGGACCAGGTTCTGTTACCCAGAATCCTTTGCAAACCTCAAAATTTGGCTAAAAAAACACATGTTCCTCACATTTCTGTGGCAGAAAGTTCTGGAATCTGAGAGGAGCCAAAATTTCCTTTCACCCAGCGTTCCCCCACGTCTCCCGATAAAAATGATACCTCACTTGTGTGGGTAGGCCTAGCGCCCGTGACAGGAAGTGCCCCAAAGCGCAACGTGGACACAGCCAAATGTTTGAAGGAAAACAGATGTGTTTTTTGCAAAGTGCCTATCTATAGATTTTGGCCTGTAGCTCAGCCGCCACCTAGGGAAACCTACCAAACCTGTGCATTTCTGAAAACTAGAGTCCTAGGGGAATCCAAGATGGGGTGACTTGTGTGGCTCGGACCAGGTTCTGTTACCCAGAATCCATTGCAAACCTCAAAATTTGACTAAAAAAACACATGTTCCTCACATTTCTGTGGCAGAAAGTTCTGGAATCTGAGAGGAGCCACAAATTTCCTTCCACCCAGCGTTCCCCCACGTCTCCCGATAAAAATGATATCTCACTTGTGTGGGTAGGCCTAGCGCCCGCGACAGGAAACGCCCCAAAGCGCAACGTGGACACAGCCAAATGTTTGAAGGAAAACAGACGTGTTTTTTGCAAAGTGCCTACCTGTAGATTTTGGCCTGTAGCTCAGCCGCCACCTAGGGAAATCTACCAAACCTGTGCATTTCTGAAAACTAGAGACCTAGGGGAATCCAAGATGGGGTGACTTGTGTGGCTCGGACCAGGTTCTGTTACCCAGAATCCATTGCAAACCTCAAAATTTGGCTAAAAAAACATGTTCCTCACATTTCTGTGGCAGAAAGTTCTGGAATCTGAGAGGAGCCACAAATTTCCTTCCACCCAGCATTTCCCCACGTCTCCCGATAAAAATGATACCTCACTTGTGTGGGTAGGCCTAGCGCCGGCGACAGGAAACGCCCCAAAGCGCAACGTGGACACAGCCAAATTTTTGAAGGAAAACAGAGATGTTTTTTGCAAAGTGCCTACCTGTAGATTTTGGCTTGTAGCTCATCCGCCACCTAGGGAAACCTACCAAACCTGTGCATTTCTGAAAACTAGAGACCTAGGGGAATCGAAGATGGGGTGACTTGTATGGCTCGGACCAGGTTCTGTTACCCAGAATCCTTTGCAAACCTCAAAATTTGGCTAAAAAAACACATGTTCCTCACATTTCTGTGGCAGAAAGTTCTGGAATCTGAGAGGAGCCACAAATTTCATTTCACCCAGCGTTCCCCCACGTCTCCCGATAAAAATGATACCTCACTTGTGTGGGTAGGCCTAGCGCCCGCGACAGGAAACGCCCCAAAGCGCAACGTGGGCACAGCCAAATTTTTGAAGGAAAACAGAGGTGTTTTTTGCAAAGTGCCTACCTGTAGATTTTGGCCTGTAGCTCAGCCGCCACCTAGGGAAACCTACCAAACCTGTGCATTTCTGAAAACTAGAGACCTAGGGGAATCCAAGATGGGGTGACTTGTGTGGCTCGGACCAGGTTCTGTTACCCAGAATCCATTGCAAACCTCAAAATTTGGCTAAAAAAACACATGTTCCTCAAATTTCTGTGGCAGAAAGTTCTGGAATCTTAGAGGAGCCACGAATTTCCTTCCACCCAGCGTTCCCCCACGTCTCCCGATAAAAATGATACCTCACTTGAGTGGGTAGGCCTAGCACCCGTGACAGGAAATGCCCCAAAGCGCAATGTGGACACATCCAAATTTTTGAAGGAAAACAGAGGTGTTTTTTGCAAAGTGCCTACCTGTAGATTTTGGCTTGTAGCTCAGCCGCCACCTAGGGAAACCTACCAAACCTGTGCATTTCTGAAAACTAGAGACCTAGGGGAATCCAAGATGGGGTGACTTGTATGGCTCGGACCAGGTTCTGTTACCCAGAATCCTTTGCAAACCTCAAAATTTGGCTAAAAAAACACATGTTCCTCATATTTCTGTGGCAGAAAGTTCTGGAATCTTAGAGGAGCCACAAATTTCCTTTCACCCAGCGTTCCCCCACGTCTCCCGATAAAAATTATACCTCACTTGTGTGGGTAGGCCTACCGCCCGCGACAGGAAACGCCCCAAAGCGCAACGTGGGCACAGCCAAATTTTTGAAGGAAAACAGAGGTGTTTTTTGCAAAGTGCCTACCTGTAGATTTTGGCCTGTAGCTCAGACGCCACCTAGGGAAACCTACCAAACCTGTGCATTTCTGAAAACTAGAGACCTAGGGGAATCCAAGATGGGGTGACTTGTGTGGCTCGGACCAGGTTCTGTTACCCAGAATCCATTGCAAACCTCAAAATTTGGCTAAAAGAACACATGTTCCTCACATTTCTGTGGCACAAAGTTCTGGAATCTAAGAGGAGCCACAAATTTCCTCCCACCCAGCGTTCCCCCACGTCTCCCGATAAAAATGATACCTCACTTGTGTGGGTAGGCCTAGCGCCCACAACAGGAAACACCCCAAAGCGCAACGTGGACACAGCCAAATGTTTGAAGGAAAACAGACGTGTTTTTTGCAAAGTGCCTACCTGTAGATTTTGGCCTGTAGCTCAGCCGCCACCTAGGGAAACCTACCAAACCTGTGCATTTCTGAAAACTAGAGACCAAGGGGAATCCAAGATGGGGTGACTTGTGTGGCTCGGACCAGGTTCTGTTACCCAGAATCCTTTGCAAACCTCAAAATTTGGCTAAAAAAACACATGTTCCTCACATTTCTGTGGCAGAAAGTCCTGGAATCTTAGAGGAGCCATGAATTTCCTTCCACCCAGCGTTCCCCCACATCTCCCGATAAAAATGATACCTCACTTGAGTGGGTAGGCCTAGCACCCGTGACAGGAAATGCCCCAAAGCGCAATGTGGACACATCCAAATTTTTGAAGGAAAACAGAGGTGTTTTTTGCAAAGTGCCTACCTGTAGATTTTGGCTTGTAGCTCAGCCACCACCTAGGGAAACCTACCAAACCTGTGCATTCCTGAAAACTAGAGACCTAGGGGAATCCAAGATGGGGTGACTTGTGTGGCTTGGACCAGGTTCTGTTACCCAGAATCCTTTGCAAACCTCAAACTTTGGCTAAAAAAACACATGTTCCTCACATTTCTGTGGCAGAAAGTTCTGGAATCTGAGAGGAGCCACAAATTTCCTTTCACCCAGCCTTCCCCCACGTCTCCCGATAAAAATGATACCTCACTTGTGTGGGAAGCCTAGCGCCCGCGACAGGAAACGCAGCAAAGCGCAACGTGGACACAGCCAAATGTTTGAAGGAAAACAGACGTGTTTTTTGCAAAGTGCCTACCTGTAGATTTTGGCCTGTAGCTCAGCCGCCACCTAGGGAAACCTACCAAACCTGTGCATTTCTGAAAACTAGAGTCATAGGGGAATCCACGATGGGGTGACTTGTGTGGCTCGGACCAGGTTCTGTTACCCAGAATCCATTGCAAACCTCAAAATTTGGCTAAAAAAACACATGTTCCTCACATTTCTGTGGCAGAAAGTTCTGGAATCTTAGAGGAGCCACAAATTTCCTTCCACCCAGCGTTCCCCCACGTCTCCCGATAAAAATGATACCTCACTTGTGTGGGTAGGCCTAACGCCCGCGACAGGAAACGCCCCAAAGCGCAACGTGGACACAGCCAAATTTTTGAAGAAAAACAGAGGTGTTTTTTGAAAAGTGCCTACCTGTAGATTTTGGCCTGTAGCTCAGCCGCCACCTAGGGAAACCTACCAAACCTGTGCATTTCTGAAAACTAGAGACCTAGGGGAATCCAAGATGGGGTGACTTGTGTGGCTCGGACCAGGTTCTGTTACCCAGAATCCTTTGCAAACCTCAAAATTTGGCTAAAAAAACACATGTTCCTCACATTTCTGTGGCAGAGAGTTCTGGAATCTGAGAGGAGCCACAAATTTCCTTTCACCCAGCGTTCCCCCACGTCTCCCGATAAAAATGATACCTCACTTGTGTGGGTAGGCCTAGCACCCGCGACAGGAAACGCCCCAAAGCGCAACGTGGACACAGCCAAATTTTTTAAGGAAAACAGAGGTGTTTTTTGCAAAGTGCCTACCTGTAGATTTTGGCCTGTAGCTCAGCCGCCACCTAGGGAAACCTACCAAACCTGTGCATTTCTGAAAACTAGAGACCTAGGGGAATCTAAGATGGGGTGACTTGTGTGGCTCGGACCAGGTTCTGTTACCCAGAATCCATTGCAAACCTCAAAATTTGGCTAAAAAAACACATGTTCCTCACATTTCTGTGGCAGAAAGTTCTGGAATCTGAGAGGAGCCACAAATTTCCTTCCACCCAGCATTCCCCCACGTCTCCCGATAAAAATGATACCTCACTTGTGTGGGTAGGCCTAGCGCCCGCGACAGGAAATAACCCCAAAGCGCAACGTGGACACAGCCAAATGTTTGAAGGAAAACAGACGTGTTTTTTGCAAAGTGCCTACCTGTAGATTTTGGCCTGTAGCTCAGCCGCCACCTAGGGAAACCTACCAAACCTGTGCATTTCTGAAAACTAGAGTCCTAGGGGAATCCAAGATGGGGTGACTTCTGTGGCTCGGACCAGGTTCTGGTACCCAGAATCCATTGCAAACCTCAAAATTTGGCTAAAAAAACACATGTTCCTCACATTTCTGTGGCAGAAAGTTCTGGAATCTGAGAGGAGCCACAAATTTCCTTCCACCCAGCGTTCCCCCACGTCTCCCGATAAAAATGATACCTCAATTGTGTGGGTAGGCCTAGCGCCCGCGACAGGAAACGCCCCAAAGCGCAACGTGGACACAGCCAAATTTTTGAAGGAAAACAGAGGTGTTTTTTTGCAAAGTGCCTACCTGTAGATTTTGGCCTGTAGCTCAGCCGCCACCTAGGGAAACCTACCAAACCTGTGCATTTCTGAAAACTAGAGACCTAGGGGAATCCAAGATGGGTGACTTGTGTGGCTCGGACCAGGTTCTGTTACCCAGAATCCATTGCAAACCTCAAAATTTGGCTAAAAAAACACATGTTCCTCACATTTCTGTGGCAGAAAGTTCTGGAATCTGAGAGGAGCCACAAATTTCCTTCCACCCAGCGTTCCCCCACGTCTCCTGATAAAAATGATACCTCACTTGTGTGGGTAGGCCTAGCGCCCGCGACAGGAAACGCCCCAAAGCACAACGTGGACACAGCCAAATTTTTGAAGGAAAACAGAGGTGTTTATTGCAAAGTGCCTACCTGTAGATTTTGGCCTGTAGCTCAGCCTCCACCTAGGGAAACCTACCAAACCTGTGCATTCATGAAAACTAGAGACCTAGGGGAATCCAAGATGGGGTGACTTGTGGCTCGGACCAGGTTCTGTTACCCAGAATCCTTTGCAAACCTCAAAATTTGGCTAAAAAAACACATGTTCCTCACATTTCTGTGGCAGAAAGTTCTGGAATCTGAGAGGAGCCACAAATTTCCTTTCACCCAGCGTTCCCCCACGTCTCCCGATAAAAATGATACCTCACTTGTGTGGGAAGCCTAGCGCCCGCGACAGGAAACGCCCCAAAGCGCAACGTGGACACAGCCAAATGTTTGAAGGAAAACAGACGTGTTTTTTGCAAAGTGCCTACCTGTAGATTTTGGCCTGTAGCTCAGCCGCCACCTAGGGAAACCTACCAAACCTGTGCATTTCTGAAAACTAGAGTCCTAGGGGAATCCACGATGGGGTGACTTGTGTGGCTCGGACCAGGTTCTGTTAACCAGAATCCATTGCAAACCTCAAAATTTGGCTAAAAAAAAACATGTTCCTCACATTTCTGTGGCAGAAAGTTCTGGAATCTTAGAGGAGCCACAAATTTCCTTCCAACCAGCGTTCCCCCACGTCTCCCGATAAAAATGATACCTCACTTGTGTGGGTAGGCCTAGCGCCCGCGACAGGAAACGCCCCAAAGCGCAACGTGGACACAGCCAAATTTTTGAAGAAAAACAGAGGTGTTTTTTGCAAAGTGCCTACCTGTAGATTTTGGCCTGTAGCTCAGCCGCCACCTAGGGAAACCTACCAAACCTGTGCATTTCTGAAAACTTGAGACCTAGGGGAATCCAAGAAGGGGTGACTTGTGTGGCTCGGACCAGGTTCTGTTACCCAGAATCCTTTGCAAACCTCAAAATTTGGCTAAAAAAACACATGTTCCTCACATTTCTGTGGCAGAGAGTTCTGGAATCTGAGAGGAGCCACAAATTTCCTTTCACCCAGCGTTCCCCCACGTCTCCCGATAAAAATGATACCTCACTTGTGTGGGTAGGCCTAGCACCCGCGACAGGAAACGCCCCAAAGCGCAACGTGGACACAGCCAAATTTTTGAAGGAAAACAGAGTTGTTTTTTGCAAAGTGCCTACCTGTAGATTTTGGCCTGTAGCTCAGCCGCCACCTAGGGAAACCTACCAAACCTGTGCATTTCTGAAAACTAGAGACCTAGGGGAATCTAAGATGGGGTGACTTGTGTGGCTCGGACCAGGTTCTGTTACCCAGAATCCATTGCAAACCTCAAAATTTGGCTAAAAAAACACATGTTCCTCACATTTCTGTGGCAGAAAGTTCTGGAATCTGAGAGGAGCCACAAATTTCCTTCCACCCAGCATTCCCCCACGTCTCCCGATAAAAATGATACCTCACTTGTGTGGGTAGGCCTAGCGCCCGCGACAGGAAACGCCCTAAAGCGCAACGTGGACACAGCCAAATTTTTGAAGGAAAACAGAGGTGTTTTTTGCAAAGTGCCTACCTGTAGATTTTGGCTTGTAGCTCAGCCGCTACCTAGGGAAACCTACCTAACCTGTGCATTTCTGAAAACTAGAGACCTAGGGGAATCCAAGATGGGGTGACTTGTGTGGCTCGGACCAGGTTCTGTTACCCAGAATCCATTGCAAACCTCAAAATTTTGCTAAAAAAACACATGTTCCTCACATTTCTGTGGCAGAAAGTTCTGGAATCTGAGAGGAGCCACAAATTTCCTTCCACCCAGCGTTCCCCCACGTCTCCTGATAAAAATGATACCTCACTTGTGTGGGTAGGCCTAGCGCCCGCGACAGGAAACACCCCAAAGCGCAACGTGGACACAGCCAAATTTTTTAAGGAAAACAGAGGTGTTTTTTGCAAAGTGCCTACCTGTAGATTTTGGCTTGTAGCTCAGCCGCCACCTAGGGAAACCTACCAAACCTGTGCATTTCTGAAAACTAGAGACCTAGGGGAATCCAAGATGGGGTGACTTGTATGGCTCGGACCAGGTTCTGTTACCCAGAATCCTTTGCAAACCTCAAAATGTGGCTAAAAAAACACATGTTCCTAACATTTCTGTGGCAGAAAGTTCTGGAATCTTAGAGGAGCCACAAATTTCCTTCCACCCAGCGTTCCCCACGTCTCCCGATAAAAATTATGCCTCACTTGTGTGGGTAGGACTAGCGCCCGCGACAGGAAACGCCCCAAAGCGCAACGTGGACACAGCCACATTTTTGAAGGAAAACAGAGGTGTTTTTTGCAAAGTGCCTACCTGTAGATTTTGGCCTGTAGCTCAGCCGCCACCTAGGGAAACCTACCAAACCTGTTCATTCCTGAAAACTAGAGACCTAGGGGAATCCAAGATGGGGTGATTTGTGTGGCTCGGACCAGGTTCTGTTACCCAGAATCCTTTGCAAACCTCAAAATTTGGCTAAAAAAACACATGTTCCTCACATTTCTGTGGCAGAAAGTTCTGGAATCTTAGAGGAGCCACGAATTTCCTTCCACCCAGCGTTCCCCCACGTCTCCCGATAAAAATGATACCTCACTTGTGTGGGTAGGCCTAGCGCCCGTGACAGGAAATGCCCCAAAGCGCAACGTGGACACATCCAAATTTTTGAAGGAAAACAGAGGTGTTTTTTGCAAAGTGCCTACCTGTAGATTTTGGCTTGTAGCTCAGCCTCCACCTAGGGAAACCTACCAAACCTGTGCATTTCTGAAAACTAGAGACCTAGGGGAATCCAAGATGGGGTGACTTGTGTGGCTCGGACCAGGTTCTGTTACCCAGAATCCTTTGCAAACCTCAAAATTTGGCTAAAAAAACACATGTTCCTCACATTTCTGTGTCAGAAAGTTCTGGAATCTGAGAGGAGCCACAAATTTCTTCCACCCAGCGTTCCCCCACGTCTCCCGATAAAAATGATACTTCACTTGTGTGGGTAGGCCTAGCACCCGCGACAGGAAACGCCCCAAAGCGCAACGTGGACACATCCAAATTTTTGAAGGAAAACAGAGGTGTTTTTTGCAAAGTGCCTACCTGTAGATTTTGGCTTGTAGCTCAGCCGCCACCTAGGGAAACCTACCAAACCTGTGCATTTCTGAAAACTAGAGACCAAGGGGAATCCAAGATGGGGTGACTTGTGTGGCTCGGACCAGGTTCTGTTACCCAGAATCCTTTGCAAACCTCAAAATGTGGCTAAAAAAACACATGTTCCTCACATTTCTGTGGCAGAAAGTTCTGGAATCTGAGAGGAGCCACAAATTTCCTTCCACACAGCGTTCCCACACGTCTCCCGATAACAATTATACCTCACTTGTGTAGGTAGGCCTAGCGCCCGCGACAGGAAACACCCCAAAGCGCAACGTGGACACAGCCAAATTTTTGAAGGAAAACAGAGGTGTTTTTTGCAAAGTGCCTACCTGTAGATTTTGGCTTGTAGCTCATCCGCCACCTAGGGAAACCTACCAAACCTGTGCATTTCTGAAAACTAGAGACCTAGGGGAATCGAAGATGGGGTGACTTGTATGGCTCGGACCAGGTTCTGTTACCCAGAATCCTTTGCAAACCTCAAAATTTGGCTAAAAAAACACATGTTCCTCACATTTCTGTGGCAGAAAGTTCTGGAATCTGAGAGGAGCCACAAATTTCCTTCCACCCAGCGTTCCCCCACGTCTCCCGATAAAAATGATACCTCACTTGTGTGGGTAGGCCTAGCGCTCGCGACAGGAAACGCCCCAAAGCGCAACGTGGACACAGCCAAATTTTTTAAGGAAAACAGAGGTGTTTTTTGCAAAGTGCCTACCTGTAGATTTTGGCCTGTAGCTCAGCCGCCACCTAGGGAAACCTACCAAACCTGTGCATTTCTGAAAACTAGAGACCTAGGGGAATCCAAGATGGGGTGACTTGTGTGGCTCGGACCAGGTTCTGTTACCCAGAATCCTTTGCAAACCTCAAAATTTGGCTAAAAAAACACATGTTCCTCACATTTCTGTGGCAGAAAGTTCTGGAATCTGAGAGTAGCCACAAATTTCCTTTCACCCAGCTTTCCCCCACGTCTCCCGATAAAAATGATACCTCACTTGTGTGGGTAGGCCTAGCACCCGCGACAGGAAACGCCCCAAAGCGCAACGTGGACACAGCCAAATGTTTGAAGGAAAACAGAGGTGTTTTTTGCAAAGTGCCTACCTGTAGATTTTGGCCTGTAGCTCAGCCGCCACCTAGGGAAACCTACCAAACCTGTGCATTTCTGAAAACTAGAGACCTAGGGGAATCCAAGATGGGGTGACTTGTGTGGCTCGGACCAGGTTCTGTTACCCAGAATCCTTTGCAAACCTCAAAATTTGGCTAAAAAAACACATGTTCCTCACATTTCTGTGGCAGAAAGTTCTGGAATCTGAGAGGAGCCACAAATTTCCTTTCACCCAGCTTTCCCCCACGTCTCCCGATAAAAATGATACCTCACTTGTGTGGGTAGGCCTAGCACCCGCGACAGGAAACGCCCCAAAGCGCAACGTGGACACAGCCAAATGTTTGAAGGAAAACAGAGGTGTTTTTTGCAAAGTGCCTACCTGTAGATTTTGGCCTGTAGCTCAGCCGCCACCTAGGGAAACCTACCAAACCTGTGCATTTCTGAAAACTAGAGACCTAGGGGAATCCAAGATGGGGTGACTTGTGTGGCTCGGACCAGGTTCTGTTACCCAGAATCCATTGCAAATCTCAAAATTTGGCTAAAAAAACACATGTTCCTCACATTTCTGTGGCAGAAAGTTCTGGAATCTGAGAGGAGCCACAAATTTCCTTCCACCCAGCGTTCCCCCACGTCTCCCGATAAAAATGATACCTCACTTGTGTGGGTAGGCCTAGCGCCCGCGACAGGAAACGCCCCAAATCGCAACGTGGACACAGCCAAATTTTTGAAGGAAAACAGAGGTGTTTTTTGCAAAGTGCCTACCTGTAGATTTTGGCCTGTAGCTCAGCCGCCACCTAGGGAAACCTACCAAACCTGTGCATTTCTGAAACCTAGACACCTAGGGGAATCCAAGATGGGGTGACTTGTGTGGCTCGGACCAGGTTCTGTTACCCAGAATCCTTTGCAAACCTCAAAATTTGGCTAAAAAAACACATGTTCCTCACATTTCTGTGGCAGAAAGTTCTGGAATCTGAGAGGAGCCACAAATTTCCTTCCACCCAGCATTGCCCCACGTCTCCCGATAAAAATTATATCTCACTTGTGTGGGTAGGCCTAGCGCCCGCGACAGGAAACGCCCCAAAGCGCAACGTGGACACAGCCAAATTTTTGAAGGAAAACAGAGGTGTTTTTTGCAAAGTGCCTACCTGTAGATTTTGGCCTGTAGCTCAGCCGCCACCTAGGGAAACCTACCAAACCTGTGCATTTCTGAAAACTAGAGACCTAGGGGAATCCAAGATGGGGTGACTTGTGTGGCTCGGACCAGGTTCTGTTACCCAGAATCCATTGCAAACCTCAAAATTTGGCTAAAAAAACACATGTTCCTCAAATTTCTGTGGCAGAAAGTTCTGGAATCTTAGAGGAGCCACGAATTTCCTTCCACCCAGCGTTCCCCCACGTCTCCCGATAAAAATGATACCTCACTTGAGTGGGTAGGCCTAGCACCCGTGACAGGAAATGCCCCAAAGCGCAATGTGGACACATCCAAATTTTTGAAGGAAAACAGAGGTGTTTTTTGCAAAGTGCCTACCTGTAGATTTTGGCTTGTAGCTCAGCCGCCACCTAGGGAAACCTACCAAACCTGTGCATTTCTGAAAACTAGAGACCTAGGGGAATCCAAGATGGGGTGACTTGTATGGCTCGGACCAGGTTCTGTTACCCAGAATCCTTTGCAAACCTCAAAATTTGGCTAAAAAAACACATGTTCCTCACATTTCTGTGGCAGAAAGTTCTGGAATCTGAGAGGAGCCACAAATTTCCTTTCACCCAGCGTTCCCCCACGTCTCCCGATAAAAATTATACCTCACTTGTGTGGGTAGGCCTACCGCCCGCGACAGGAAACGCCCCAAAGCGCAACGTGGGCACAGCCAAATTTTTGAAGGAAAACAGAGGTGTTTTTTGCCAAGTGCCTACCTGTAGATTTTGGCCTGTAGCTCAGACGCCACCTAGGGAAACCTACCAAACCTGTGCATTTCTGAAAACTAGAGACGTAGGGGAATCCAAGATGGGGTGACTTGTGTGGCTCGGACCAGGTTCTGTTACCCAGAATCCTTTGCAAACCTCAAAATTTGGCTAAAAAAACACATGTTCCTCACATTTCTGTGGCAGAAAGTTCTGGAATCTGAGAGGAGCCACAAATTTCCTTTCACCCAGCGTTCCCCCACGTCTCCCGATAAAAATGATACCTCACTTGTGTGGGAAGCCTAGCGCCCGCGACAGGAAACGCCCCAAAGCGCAACGTGGACACAGCCAAATGTTTGAAGGAAAACAGACGTGTTTTTTGCAAAGTGCCTACCTGTAGATTTTGGCCTGTAGCTCAGCCGCCACCTAGGGAAACCTACCAAACCTGTGCATTTCTGAAAACTAGAGTCCTAGGGGAATCCACGATGGGGTGACTTGTGTGGCTCGGACCAGGTTCTGTTAACCAGAATCCATTGCAAACCTCAAAATTTGGCTAAAAAAAAACATGTTCCTCACATTTCTGTGGCAGAAAGTTCTGGAATCTGAGAGGAGCCACAAATTTCATTTCACCCAGCGTTCCCCCACGTCTCCCGATAAAAATGATACCTCACTTGTGTGGGTAGGCCTAGCGCCCGCGACAGGAAACGCCCCAAAGCGCAACGTGGGCACAGCCAAATTTTTGAAGGAAAACAGAGGTGTTTTTTGCAAAGTGCCTACCTGTAGATTTTGGCCTGTAGCTCAGCCGCCACCTAGGGAAACCTACCAAACCTGTGCATTTCTGAAAACTAGAGACCTAGGGGAATCCAAGATGGGGTGACTTGTGTGGCTCGGACCAGGTTCTGTTACCCAGAATCCATTGCAAACCTCAAAATTTGGCTAAAAAAACACATGTTCCTCAAATTTCTGTGGCAGAAAGTTCTGGAATCTTAGAGGAGCCACGAATTTCCTTCCACCCAGCGTTCCCCCACGTCTCCCGATAAAAATGATACCTCACTTGAGTGGGTAGGCCTAGCACCCGTGACAGGAAATGCCCCAAAGCGCAATGTGGACACATCCAAATTTTTGAAGGAAAACAGAGGTGTTTTTTGCAAAGTGCCTACCTGTAGATTTTGGCTTGTAGCTCAGCCGCCACCTAGGGAAACCTACCAAACCTGTGCATTTCTGAAAACTAGAGACCTAGGGGAATCCAAGATGGGGTGACTTGTATGGCTCGGACCAGGTTCTGTTACCCAGAATCCTTTGCAAACCTCAAAATTTGGCTAAAAAAACACATGTTCCTCATATTTCTTTGGCAGAAAGTTCTGGAATCTTAGAGGAGCCACAAATTTCCTCCCACCCAGCGTTCCCCCACGTCTCCCGATAAAAATGATACCTCACTTGTGTGGGTAGGCCTAGCGCCCGCGACAGGAAACACCCCAAAGCGCAACGTGGACACAGCCAAATGTTTGAAGGAAAACAGACGTGTTTTTTGCAAAGTGCCTACCTGTAGATTTTGGCCTGGAGCTCAGCCGCCACCTAGGGAAACCTACCAAACCTGTGCATTTCTGAAAACTAGAGTCCTAGGGGAATCCAAGATGGGGTGACTTCTGTGGCTCGGACCATGTTCTGGTACCCAGAATCCATTGCAAACCTCAAAATTTGGCTAAAAAAACACATGTTCCTCACATTTCTGTGGCAGAAAGTTCTGGAATCTGAGAGGAGCCACAAATTTCCTTCCACCCAGCGTTCCCCCACGTCTCCTGATAAAAATGATACCTTACTTGTGTGGGTAGGCCTAGCGCCCGCGACAGGAAACGCCCCAAAGCGCAACGTGGACACAGCCAAATTTTTGAAGGAAAACAGAGGTGTTTATTGCAAAGTGCCTACCTGTAGATTTTGGCCTGTAGCTCAGCCGCCACCTAGGGAAATCTACCAAACCTGTGCATTCCTGAAAACTAGAGACCTAGGGGAATCCAAGATGGGGTGACTTGTGTGGCTCGGACCAGGTTCTGTTACCCAGAATCCTTTGCAAACCTCAAAATTTGGCTAAAAAAACACATGTTCCTCACATTTCTGTGGCACAAAGTTCTGGAATCTAAGAGGAGCCACAAATTTCCTTCCACCCAGCGTTCCCCCACGTCTCCCGATAAAAATGATACCTCACTTGTGTGGGTAGGCCTAGCGCCCGCGACAGGAAACGCCCCAAAGCGCAACGTGGACACAGCCAAATGTTTGAAGGAAAACAGACGTGTTTTTTGCAAAGTGCTTACCTGTAGATTTTGGCCTGTAGCTCAGCCGCCACCTAGGGAAACCTACCAAACCTGTGCATTTCTGAAAACTAGAGTCCTAGGGGAATCCAAGATGGGGTGACTTGTGTGGCTCGGACCAGGTTCTGTTACCCAGAATCCATTGCAAACCTCAAAATTTGGCTAAAAAAACACATGTTACTCACATTTCTGTGGCAGAAAGTTCTGGAATCTGAGAGGAGCCACAAATGTCCTTCCACCCAGCGTTCCCCCACGTCTCCCGATAAAAATGATACCTCTCTTGTGTGGGTAGGCCTAGCGCCCGCGATAGGAAACGCTCCAAAGCGCAACGTGGACACAGCCAAATGTTTGAAGGAAAACAGACGTGTTTTTTGCAAAGTGCCTACCTGTAGATTTTGGCCTGGAGCTCAGCCGCCACCTAGGGAAACCTACCAAACCTGTGCATTTCTGAAAACTAGAGTCCTAGGGGAATCCAAGATGGGGTGACTTGTGTGGCTCGGACCATGTTCTGGTACCCAGAATCCATTGCAAACCTCAAAATTTGGCTAAAAAAACACATGTTCCTCACATTTCTGTGGCAGAAAGTTCTGGAATCTGAGAGGAGCCACAAATTTCCTTCCACCCAGCGTTCCCCCACGTCTCCTGATAAAAATGATACCTCACTTGTGTGGGTAGGCCTAGCGCCCGCGACAGGAAACGCCCCAAAGCGCAACGTGGACACAGCCAAATTTTTGAAGGAAAACAGAGGTGTTTATTGCAAAGTGCCTACCTGTAGATTTTGGCCTGTAGCTCAGCCGCCACCTAGGGAAATCTACCAAACCTGTGCATTCCTGAAAACTAGAGACCTAGGGGAATCCAAGATGGGGTGACTTGTGTGGCTCGGACCAGGTTCTGTTACCCAGAATCCTTTGCAAACCTCAAAATTTGGCTAAAAAAACACATGTTCCTCACATTTCTGTGGCACAAAGTTCTGGAATCTAAGAGGAGCCACAAATTTCCTTCCACCCAGCGTTCCCCCACGTCTCCCGATAAAAATGATACCTCACTTGTGTGGGTAGGCCTAGCGCCCGCGACAGGAAACGCCCCAAAGCGCAACGTGGACACAGCCAAATGTTTGAAGGAAAACAGACGTGTTTTTTGCAAAGTGCTTACCTGTAGATTTTGGCCTGTAGCTCAGCCGCCACCTAGGGAAACCTACCAAACCTGTGCATTTCTGAAAACTAGAGTCCTAGGGGAATCCAAGATGGGGTGACTTGTGTGGCTCGGACCAGGTTCTGTTACCCAGAATCCATTGCAAACCTCAAAATTTGGCTAAAAAAACACATGTTACTCACATTTCTGTGGCAGAAAGTTCTGGAATCTGAGAGGAGCCACAAATGTCCTTCCACCCAGCGTTCCCCCACGTCTCCCGATAAAAATGATACCTCTCTTGTGTGGGTAGGCCTAGCGCCCGCGATAGGAAACGCTCCAAAGCGCAACGTGGACACAGCCAAATTTTTGAAGGAAAACAGAGGTGTTTTTTGCAAAATGCCTACCTGTAGATTTTGGCCTGTAGCTCAACCGCCACCTAGGGAAACCTACCAAACCTGTGCATTTCTGAAAACTAGAGACCTAGGGGAATCCAAGATGGGGTGACTTATGAGGCTCGGACCAGGTTCTGTTACCCAGAATCCTTTGCAAACCTCAAAATTTGGCTAAAAAAACACATGTTCCTCACATTTCTGTGGCAGAAAGTTCTGGAATCTGAGAGGAGCCACAAATTTCCTTTCACCCAGCGTTCCCCCACGTCTCCCGATAAAAATGATACCTCACTTGTGTGGGTAGGCCTAGCGCCCGCGACAGGAAACACCCCAAAGCGCAACGTGGACACAGCCAAATGTTTGAAGGAAAACAGACGTGTTTTTTGCAAAGTGCCTACCTGTAGATTTTGGCCTGTAGCTCAGCCGCCACCTAGGGAAACCTACCAAACCTGTGCATTTCTGAAAACTAGAGACCAAGGGGAATCCAAGATGGGGTGACTTGTGTGGCTCGGACCAGGTTCTGTTACCCAGAATCCTTTGCAAACCTCAAAATTTGGCGAAAAAAACACATGTTCCTCACATTTCTGTGGCAGAAAGTTCTGGAATCTTAGAGGAGCCATGAATTTCCTTCCACCCAGCGTTCCCCCACGTCTCCCGATAAAAATGATACCTCACTTGAGTGGGTAGGCGTAGCACCCGTGACAGGAAATGTCCCAAAGCGCAATGTGGACACATCCAAATTTTTGAAGGAAAACAGAGGTGTTTTTTGCAAAGTGCCTACCTGTAGATTTTGGCTTGTAGCTCAGCCGCCACCTAGGGAAACCTACCAAACCTGTGCATTTCTGAAAACTAGAGACCTAGGGGAATCCAAGATGGGGTGACTTGTATGGCTCGGAACAGGTTCTGTTACCAAGAATCCTTTGCAAACCTCAAAATTTGGCTAAAAAAACACATGTTCCTCATATTTCTGTGGCAGAAAGTTCTGGAATCTTAGAGGAGCCACAAATTTCCTCCCTCCCAGCGTTCCCCCACGTCTCCCGATAAAAATGATACCTCACTTGTGTGGGTAGGCCTAGCGCCCGCGACAGGAAACACCCCAAAGCGCAACGTGGACACAGCCAAATGTTTGAAGGAAAACAGACGTGTTTTTTGCAAAGTGCCTACCTGTAGATTTTGGCCTGTAGCTCAGCCGCCACCTAGGGAAACCTACCAAACCTGTGCATTTCTGAAAACTAGAGTCCTAGGGGAATCCAAGATGGGGTGACTTCTGTGGCTCGGACCATGTTCTGGTACCCAGAATCCATTGCAAACCTCAAAATTTGGCTAAAAAAACACATGTTCCTCACATTTCTGTGGCAGAAAGTTCTGGAATCTGAGAGGAGCCACAAATTTCCTTCCACCCAGCGTTCCCCCACGTCTCCTGATAAAAATGATACCTCACTTGTGTGGGTAGGCCTAGCGCCCGCGACAGGAAACGCCCCAAAGCGCAACGTGGACACAGCCAAATTTTTGAAGGAAAACAGAGGTGTTTATTGCAAAGTGCCTACCTGTAGATTTTGGCCTGTAGCTCAGCCGCCACCTAGGGAAATCTACCAAACCTGTGCATTCCTGAAAACTAGAGACCTAGGGGAATCCAAGATGGGGTGACTTGTGTGGCTCGGACCAGGTTCTGTTACCCAGAATCCTTTGCAAACCTCAAAATTTGGCTAAAAAAACACATGTTCCTCACATTTCTGTGGCACAAAGTTCTGGAATCTAAGAGGAGCCACAAATTTCCTTCCACCCAGCGTTCCCCCACGTCTCCCGATAAAAATGATACCTCACTTGTGTGGGTAGGCCTAGCGCCCGTGACAGGAAACGCCCCAAAGTGCAACGTGGACACAGCCAAATGTTTGAAGGAAAACAGACGTGTTTTTTGCAAAGTGCTTACCTGTAGATTTTGGCCTGTAGCTCAGCCGCCACCTAGGGAAACCTACCAAACCTGTGCATTTCTGAAAACTAGAGTCCTAGGGGAATCCAAGATGGGGTGACTTGTGTGGCTCGGACCAGGTTCTGTTACCCAGAATCCATTGCAAACCTCAAAATTTGGCTAAAAAAACACATGTTACTCACATTTCTGTGGCAGAAAGTTCTGGAATCTGAGAGGAGCCACAAATTTCCTTCCACCCAGCGTTCCCCCACGTCTCCCGATAAAAATGATACCTCACTTGTGTGGGTAGGCCTAGCGCCCGCGATAGGAAACGCTCCAAAGCGCAACGTGGACACAGCCAAATTTTTGAAGGAAAACAGAGGTGTTTTTTCAAAATGCCTACCTGTAGATTTTGGCCTGTAGCTCAACCGCCACCTAGGGAAACCTACCAAACCTGTGCATTTCTGAAAACTAGAGACCTAGGGGAATCCAAGATGGGGTGACTTATGAGGCTCGGACCAGGTTCTGTTACCCAGAATCCTTTGCAAACCTCAAAATTTGGCTAAAAAAACACATGTTCCTCACATTTCTGTGGCAGAAAGTTCTGGAATCTGAGAGGAGCCACAAATTTCCTTTCACCCAGCGTTCCCCCACGTCTCCCGATAAAAATGATACCTCACTTGTGTGGGTAGGCCTAGCGCCCGTGACAGGAAGCGCCCCAAAGCGCAACGTGGACACAGCCAAATGTTTGAAGGAAAACAGATGTGTTTTTTGCAAAGTGCCTACCTATAGATTTTGGCCTGTAGCTCAGCCGCCACCTAGGGAAACCTACCGAACCTGTGCATTTCTGAAAACTAGAGTCCTAGGGGAATCCAAGATGGGGTGACTTGTGTGGCTCGGACCAGGTTCTGTTACCCAGAATCCATTGCAAACCTCAAAATTTGACTAAAAAAACACATGTTCCTCACATTTCTGTGGCAGAAAGTTCTGGAATCTGAGAGGAGCCACAAATTTCCTTCCACCCAGCGTTCCCCCACGTCTCCCGATAAAAATGATATCTCACTTGTGTGGGTAGGCCTAGCGCCCGCGACAGGAAACGCACCAAAGCGCAACGTGGACACAGCCAAATGTTTGAAGGAAAACAGACGTGTTTTTTGCAAAGTGCCTACCTGTAGATTTTGGCCTGTAGCTCAGCCGCCACCTAGGGAAACCTACCAAACCTGTGCATTTCTGAAAACTAGAGACCTAGGGGAATCAAAGATGGGGTGACTTGTGTGGCTCGGACCAGGTTCTGTTACCCAGAATCCATTGCAAACCTCAAAATTTGGCTAAAAAAACATGTTCCTCACATTTCTGTGGCAGAAAGTTCTGGAATCTGAGAGGAGCCACAAATTTCCTTCCACCCAGCATTTCCCCACGTCTCCCGATAAAAATGATACCTCACTTGTGTGGGTAGGCCTAGCGCCCGCGACAGGAAACGCCCCAAAGCGCAACGTGGACACAGCCAAATTTTTGAAGGAAAACAGAGATGTTTTTTGCAAAGTGCCTACCTGTAGATTTTGGCTTGTAGCTCATCCGCCACCTAGGGAAACCTACCAAACCTGTGCATTTCTGAAAACTAGAGACCTAGGGGAATCGAAGATGGGGTGACTTGTATGGCTCGGACCAGGTTCTGTTACCCAGAATCCTTTGCAAACCTCAAAATTTGGCTAAAAAAACACATGTTCCTCACATTTCTGTGGCAGAAAGTTCTGGAATCTGAGAGGAGCCACAAATTTCATTTCACCCAGCGTTCCCCCACGTCTCCCGATAAAAATGATACCTCACTTGTGTGGGTAGGCCTAGCGCCCGCGACAGGAAACGCCCCAAAGCGCAACGTGGGCACAGCCAAATTTTTGAAGGAAAACAGAGGTGTTTTTTGCAAAGTGCCTACCTGTAGATTTTGGCCTGTAGCTCAGCCGCCACCTAGGGAAACCTACCAAACCTGTGCATTTCTGAAAACTAGAGTCCTAGGGGAATCCAAGATGGGGTGACTTCTGTGGCTCGGACCAGGTTCTGGTACCCAGAATCCATTGCAAACCTCAAAATTTGGCTAAAAAAACACATGTTCCTCACATTTCTGTGGCAGAAAGTTCTGGAATCTGAGAGGAGCCACAAATTTCCTTCCACCCAGCGTTCCCCCACGTCTCCCGATAAAAATGATACCTCAATTGTGTGGGTAGGCCTAGCGCCCGCGACAGGAAACGCCCCAAAGCGCAACGTGGACACAGCCAAATTTTTGAAGGAAAACAGAGGTGTTTTTTTGCAAAGTGCCTACCTGTAGATTTTGGCCTGTAGCTGAGCCGCCACCTAGGGAAACCTACCAAACCTGTGCATTTCTGAAAACTAGAGACCTAGGGGAATCCAAGATGGGTGACTTGTGTGGCTCGGACCAGGTTCTGTTACCCAGAATCCATTGCAAACCTCAAAATTTGGCTAAAAAAACACATGTTCCTCACATTTCTGTGGCAGAAAGTTCTGGAATCTGAGAGGAGCCACAAATTTCCTTCCACCCAGCGTTCCCCACGTCTCCTGATAAAAATTATACCTCACTTGTGTGGGTAGGCCTAGCGCCCGCGACAGGAAACGCCCCAAAGCACAACGTGGACACAGCCAAATTTTTGAAGGAAAACAGAGGTGTTTATTGCAAAGTGCCTACCTGTAGATTTTGGCCTGTAGCTCAGCCCCCACCTAGGGAAACCTACCAAACCTGTGCATTCCTGAAAACTAGAGACCTAGGGGAATCCAAGATGGGGTGACTTGTGTGGCTCGGACCAGGTTCTGTTACCCAGAATCCTTTGCAAACCTCAAAATTTGGCTAAAAAAACACATGTTCCTCACATTTCTGTGGCAGAAAGTTCTGGAATCTGAGAGGAGCCACAAATTTCCTTTCACCCAGCGTTCCCCCACGTCTCCCGATAAAAATGATACCTCACTTGTGTGGGAAGCCTAGCGCCCGCGACAGGAAACGCCCCAAAGCGCAACGTGGACACAGCCAAATGTTTGAAGGAAAACAGACGTGTTTTTTGCAAAGTGCCTACCTGTAGATTTTGGCCTGTAGCTCAGCCGCCACCTAGGGAAACCTACCAAACCTGTGCATTTCTGAAAACTAGAGTCCTAGGGGAATCCACGATGGGGTGACTTGTGTGGCTCGGACCAGGTTCTGTTAACCAGAATCCATTGCAAACCTCAAAATTTGGCTAAAAAAAAACATGTTCCACACATTTCTGTGGCAGAAAGTTCTGGAATCTTAGAGGAGCCACAAATTTCCTTCCAACCAGCGTTCCCCCACGTCTCCCGATGAAAATGATACCTCACTTGTGTGGGTAGGCCTAGCGCCCGCGACAGGAAACGCCCCAAAGCGCAACGTGGACACAGCCAAATTTTTGAAGAAAAACAGAGGTGTTTTTTGCAAAGTGCCTACCTGTAGATTTTGGCCTGTAGCTCAGCCGCCACCTAGGGAAACCTACCAAACCTGTGCATTTCTGAAAACTTGAGACCTAGGGGAATCCAAGATGGGGTGACTTGTGTGGCTCGGACCAGGTTCTGTTACCCAGAATCCTTTGCAAACCTCAAAATTTGGCGAAAAAAACACATGTTCCTCACATTTCTGTGGCAGAGAGTTCTGGAATCTGAGAGGAGCCACAAATTTCCTTTCACCCAGCGTTCCCCCACGTCTCCCGATAAAAATGATACCTCACTTGTATGGGTAGGCCTAACACCCGCGACAGGAAACGCCCCAAAGCGCAACGTGGACACAGCCAAATTTTTGAAGGAAAACAGAGGTGTTTTTTGCAAAGTGCCTACCTGTAGATTTTGGCCTGTAGCTCAGCCGCCACCTAGGGAAACCTACCAAACCTGTGCATTTCTGAAAACTAGAGACCTAGGGGATTCTAAGATGGGGTGACTTGTGTGGCTCGGACCAGGTTCTGTTACCCAGAATCCATTGCAAACCTCAAAATTTGGCTAAAAAAACACATGTTCCTCACATTTCTGTGGCAGAAAGTTCTGGAATCTGAGAGGAGCCACAAATTTCCTTCCACCCAGCATTCCCCCACGTCTCCCGATAAAAATGATACCTCACTTGTGTGGGTAGGCCTAGCGCCCGCGACAGGAAACGCCCTAAAGCGCAACGTGGACACAGCCAAATTTTTGAAGGAAAACAGAGGTGTTTTTTGCAAAGTGCCTACCTGTAGATTTTGGCTTGTAGCTCAGCCGCTACCTAGGGAAACCTACCAAACCTGTGCATTTCTGAAAACTAGAGACCTAGGGGAATCCAAGATGGGGTGACTTGTGTGGCTCGGACCAGGTTCTGTTACCCAGAATCCATTGCAAACCTCAAAATTTTGCTAAAAAAACACATGTTCCTCACATTTCTGTGGCAGAAAGTTCTGGAATCTGAGAGGAGCCACAAATTTCCTTCCACCCAGCGTTCCCCCACGTCTCCTGATAAAAATGATACCTCACTTGTGTGGGTAGGCCTAGCGCCCGCGACAGGAAACACCCCAAAGCGCAACGTGGACACAGCCAAATTTTTTAAGGAAAACAGAGGTGTTTTTTGCAAAGTGCCTACCTGTAGATTTTGGCTTGTAGCTCAGCCGCCACCTAGGGAAACCTACCAAACCTGTGCATTTCTGAAAACTAGAGACCTAGGGGAATCCAAGATGGGGTGACTTGTATGGCTCGGACCAGGTTCTGTTACCCAGAATCCTTTGCAAACCTCAAAATTTGGCTAAAAAAACACATGTTCCTAACATTTCTGTGGCAGAAAGTTCTGGAATCTTAGAGGAGCCACAAATTTCCTTCCACCCAGCGTTCCCCACGTCTCCCGATAAAAATTATACCTCACTTGTGTGGGTAGGACTAGCGCCCGCGACAGGAAACGCCACAAAGCGCAACGTGGACACAGCCACATTTTTGAAGGAAAACAGAGGTGTTTTTTGCAAAGTGCCTACCTGTAGATTTTGGCCTGTAGCTCAGCCGCCACCTAGGGAAACCTACCAAACCTGTTCATTCCTGAAAACTAGAGACCTAGGGGAATCCAAGATGGGGTGATTTGTGTGGCTCGGACCAGGTTCTGTTACCCAGAATCCTTTGCAAACCTCAAAATTTGGCTAAAAAAACACATGTTCCTCACATTTCTGTGGCAGAAAGTTCTGGAATCTTAGAGGAGCCACGAATTTCCTTCCACCCAGCGTTCCCCCACGTCTCCCGATAAAAATGATACCTCACTTGTGTGGGTAGGCCTAGCGCCCGTGACAGGAAATGCCCCAAAGCGCAACGTGGACACATCCAAATTTTTGAAGGAAAACAGAGGTGTTTTTTGCAAAGTGCCTACCTGTAGATTTTGGCTTGTAGCTCAGCCTCCACCTAGGGAAACCTACCAAACCTGTGCATTTCTGAAAACTAGAGACCTAGGGGAATCCAAGATGGGGTGACTTGTGTGGCTCGGACCAGGTTCTGTTACCCAGAATCCTTTGCAAACCTCAAAATTTGGCTAAAAAAACACATGTTCCTCACATTTCTGTGTCAGAAAGTTCTGGAATCTGAGAGGAGCCACAAATTTCTTCCACCCAGCGTTCCCCCACGTCTCCCGATAAAAATGATACTTCACTTGTGTGGGTAGGCCTAGCACCCGCGACAGGAAACGCCCCAAAGCGCAACGTGGACACATCCAAATTTTTGAAGGAAAACAGAGGTGTTTTTTGCAAAGTGCCTACCTGTAGATTTTGGCTTGTAGCTCAGCCGCCACCTAGGGAAACCTACCAAACCTGTGCATTTCTGAAAACTAGAGACCAAGGGGAATCCAAGATGGGGTGACTTGTGTGGCTCGGACCAGGTTCTGTTACCCAGAATCCTTTGCAAACCTCAAAATGTGGCTAAAAAAACACATGTTCCTCACATTTCTGTGGCAGAAAGTTCTGGAATCTGAGAGGAGCCACAAATTTCCTTCCACACAGCGTTCCCACACGTCTCCCGATAACAATTATACCTCACTTGTGTAGGTAGGCCTAGCGCCCGCGACAGGAAACACCCCAAAGCGCAACGTGGACACAGCCAAATTTTTGAAGGAAAACAGAGGTGTTTTTTGCAAAGTGCCTACCTGTAGATTTTGGCTTGTAGCTCATCCGCCACCTAGGGAAACCTACCAAACCTGTGCATTTCTGAAAACTAGAGACCTAGGGGAATCGAAGATGGGGTGACTTGTATGGCTCGGACCAGGTTCTGTTACCCAGAATCCTTTGCAAACCTCAAAATTTGGCTAAAAAAACACATGTTCCTCACATTTCTGTGGCAGAAAGTTCTGGAATCTGAGAGGAGCCACAAATTTCCTTCCACCCAGCGTTCCCCCACGTCTCCCGATAAAAATGATACCTCACTTGTGTGGGTAGGCCTAGCGCTCGCGACAGGAAACGCCCCAAAGCGCAACGTGGACACAGCCAAATTTTTTAAGGAAAACAGAGGTGTTTTTTGCAAAGTGCCTACCTGTAGATTTTGGCCTGTAGCTCAGCCGCCACCTAGGGAAACCTACCAAACCTGTGCATTTCTGAAAACTAGAGACCTAGGGGAATCCAAGATGGGGTGACTTGTGTGGCTCGGACCAGGTTCTGTTACCCAGAATCCTTTGCAAACCTCAAAATTTGGCTAAAAAAACACATGTTCCTCACATTTCTGTGGCAGAAAGTTCTGGAATCTGAGAGTAGCCACAAATTTCCTTTCACCCAGCTTTCCCCCACGTCTCCCGATAAAAATGATACCTCACTTGTGTGGGTAGGCCTAGCACCCGCGACAGGAAACGCCCCAAAGCGCAACGTGGACACAGCCAAATGTTTGAAGGAAAACAGAGGTGTTTTTTGCAAAGTGCCTACCTGTAGATTTTGGCCTGTAGCTCAGCCGCCACCTAGGGAAACCTACCAAACCTGTGCATTTCTGAAAACTAGAGACCTAGGGGAATCCAAGATGGGGTGACTTGTGTGGCTCGGACCAGGTTCTGTTACCCAGAATCCTTTGCAAACCTCAAAATTTGGCTAAAAAAACACATGTTCCTCACATTTCTGTGGCAGAAAGTTCTGGAATCTGAGAGGAGCCACAAATTTCCTTTCACCCAGCTTTCCCCCACGTCTCCCGATAAAAATGATACCTCACTTGTGTGGGTAGGCCTAGCACCCGCGACAGGAAACGCCCCAAAGCGCAACGTGGACACAGCCAAATGTTTGAAGGAAAACAGAGGTGTTTTTTGCAAAGTGCCTACCTGTAGATTTTGGCCTGTAGCTCAGCCGCCACCTAGGGAAACCTACCAAACCTGTGCATTTCTGAAAACTAGAGACCTAGGGGAATCCAAGATGGGGTGACTTGTGTGGCTCGGACCAGGTTCTGTTACCCAGAATCCATTGCAAATCTCAAAATTTGGCTAAAAAAACACATGTTCCTCACATTTCTGTGGCAGAAAGTTCTGGAATCTGAGAGGAGCCACAAATTTCCTTCCACCCAGCGTTCCCCCACGTCTCCCGATAAAAATGATACCTCACTTGTGTGGGTAGGCCTAGCGCCCGCGACAGGAAACGCCCCAAATCGCAACGTGGACACAGCCAAATTTTTGAAGGAAAACAGAGGTGTTTTTTGCAAAGTGCCTACCTGTAGATTTTGGCCTGTAGCTCAGCCGCCACCTAGGGAAACCTACCAAACCTGTGCATTTCTGAAACCTAGACACCTAGGGGAATCCAAGATGGGGTGACTTGTGTGGCTCGGACCAGGTTCTGTTACCCAGAATCCTTTGCAAACCTCAAAATTTGGCTAAAAAAACACATGTTCCTCACATTTCTGTGGCAGAAAGTTCTGGAATCTGAGAGGAGCCACAAATTTCCTTCCACCCAGCATTGCCCCACGTCTCCCGATAAAAATTATATCTCACTTGTGTGGGTAGGCCTAGCGCCCGCGACAGGAAACGCCCCAAAGCGCAACGTGGACACAGCCAAATTTTTGAAGGAAAACAGAGGTGTTTTTTGCAAAGTGCCTACCTGTAGATTTTGGCCTGTAGCTCAGCCGCCACCTAGGGAAACCTACCAAACCTGTGCATTTCTGAAAACTAGAGACCTAGGGGAATCCAAGATGGGGTGACTTGTGTGGCTCGGACCAGGTTCTGTTACCCAGAATCCATTGCAAACCTCAAAATTTGGCTAAAAAAACACATGTTCCTCAAATTTCTGTGGCAGAAAGTTCTGGAATCTTAGAGGAGCCACGAATTTCCTTCCACCCAGCGTTCCCCCACGTCTCCCGATAAAAATGATACCTCACTTGAGTGGGTAGGCCTAGCACCCGTGACAGGAAATGCCCCAAAGCGCAATGTGGACACATCCAAATTTTTGAAGGAAAACAGAGGTGTTTTTTGCAAAGTGCCTACCTGTAGATTTTGGCTTGTAGCTCAGCCGCCACCTAGGGAAACCTACCAAACCTGTGCATTTCTGAAAACTAGAGACCTAGGGGAATCCAAGATGGGGTGACTTGTATGGCTCGGACCAGGTTCTGTTACCCAGAATCCTTTGCAAACCTCAAAATTTGGCTAAAAAAACACATGTTCCTCACATTTCTGTGGCAGAAAGTTCTGGAATCTGAGAGGAGCCACAAATTTCCTTTCACCCAGCGTTCCCCCACGTCTCCCGATAAAAATTATACCTCACTTGTGTGGGTAGGCCTACCGCCCGCGACAGGAAACGCCCCAAAGCGCAACGTGGGCACAGCCAAATTTTTGAAGGAAAACAGAGGTGTTTTTTGCCAAGTGCCTACCTGTAGATTTTGGCCTGTAGCTCAGACGCCACCTAGGGAAACCTACCAAACCTGTGCATTTCTGAAAACTAGAGACGTAGGGGAATCCAAGATGGGGTGACTTGTGTGGCTCGGACCAGGTTCTGTTACCCAGAATCCTTTGCAAACCTCAAAATTTGGCTAAAAAAACACATGTTCCTCACATTTCTGTGGCAGAAAGTTCTGGAATCTGAGAGGAGCCACAAATTTCCTTTCACCCAGCGTTCCCCCACGTCTCCCGATAAAAATGATACCTCACTTGTGTGGGAAGCCTAGCGCCCGCGACAGGAAACGCCCCAAAGCGCAACGTGGACACAGCCAAATGTTTGAAGGAAAACAGACGTGTTTTTTGCAAAGTGCCTACCTGTAGATTTTGGCCTGTAGCTCAGCCGCCACCTAGGGAAACCTACCAAACCTGTGCATTTCTGAAAACTAGAGTCCTAGGGGAATCCACGATGGGGTGACTTGTGTGGCTCGGACCAGGTTCTGTTAACCAGAATCCATTGCAAACCTCAAAATTTGGCTAAAAAAAAACATGTTCCTCACATTTCTGTGGCAGAAAGTTCTGGAATCTGAGAGGAGCCACAAATTTCATTTCACCCAGCGTTCCCCCACGTCTCCCGATAAAAATGATACCTCACTTGTGTGGGTAGGCCTAGCGCCCGCGACAGGAAACGCCCCAAAGCGCAACGTGGGCACAGCCAAATTTTTGAAGGAAAACAGAGGTGTTTTTTGCAAAGTGCCTACCTGTAGATTTTGGCCTGTAGCTCAGCCGCCACCTAGGGAAACCTACCAAACCTGTGCATTTCTGAAAACTAGAGACCTAGGGGAATCCAAGATGGGGTGACTTGTGTGGCTCGGACCAGGTTCTGTTACCCAGAATCCATTGCAAACCTCAAAATTTGGCTAAAAAAACACATGTTCCTCAAATTTCTGTGGCAGAAAGTTCTGGAATCTTAGAGGAGCCACGAATTTCCTTCCACCCAGCGTTCCCCCACGTCTCCCGATAAAAATGATACCTCACTTGAGTGGGTAGGCCTAGCACCCGTGACAGGAAATGCCCCAAAGCGCAATGTGGACACATCCAAATTTTTGAAGGAAAACAGAGGTGTTTTTTGCAAAGTGCCTACCTGTAGATTTTGGCTTGTAGCTCAGCCGCCACCTAGGGAAACCTACCAAACCTGTGCATTTCTGAAAACTAGAGACCTAGGGGAATCCAAGATGGGGTGACTTGTATGGCTCGGACCAGGTTCTGTTACCCAGAATCCTTTGCAAACCTCAAAATTTGGCTAAAAAAACACATGTTCCTCATATTTCTTTGGCAGAAAGTTCTGGAATCTTAGAGGAGCCACAAATTTCCTCCCACCCAGCGTTCCCCCACGTCTCCCGATAAAAATGATACCTCACTTGTGTGGGTAGGCCTAGCGCCCGCGACAGGAAACACCCCAAAGCGCAACGTGGACACAGCCAAATGTTTGAAGGAAAACAGACGTGTTTTTTGCAAAGTGCCTACCTGTAGATTTTGGCCTGGAGCTCAGCCGCCACCTAGGGAAACCTACCAAACCTGTGCATTTCTGAAAACTAGAGTCCTAGGGGAATCCAAGATGGGGTGACTTCTGTGGCTCGGACCATGTTCTGGTACCCAGAATCCATTGCAAACCTCAAAATTTGGCTAAAAAAACACATGTTCCTCACATTTCTGTGGCAGAAAGTTCTGGAATCTGAGAGGAGCCACAAATTTCCTTCCACCCAGCGTTCCCCCACGTCTCCTGATAAAAATGATACCTTACTTGTGTGGGTAGGCCTAGCGCCCGCGACAGGAAACGCCCCAAAGCGCAACGTGGACACAGCCAAATTTTTGAAGGAAAACAGAGGTGTTTATTGCAAAGTGCCTACCTGTAGATTTTGGCCTGTAGCTCAGCCGCCACCTAGGGAAATCTACCAAACCTGTGCATTCCTGAAAACTAGAGACCTAGGGGAATCCAAGATGGGGTGACTTGTGTGGCTCGGACCAGGTTCTGTTACCCAGAATCCTTTGCAAACCTCAAAATTTGGCTAAAAAAACACATGTTCCTCACATTTCTGTGGCACAAAGTTCTGGAATCTAAGAGGAGCCACAAATTTCCTTCCACCCAGCGTTCCCCCACGTCTCCCGATAAAAATGATACCTCACTTGTGTGGGTAGGCCTAGCGCCCGCGACAGGAAACGCCCCAAAGCGCAACGTGGACACAGCCAAATGTTTGAAGGAAAACAGACGTGTTTTTTGCAAAGTGCTTACCTGTAGATTTTGGCCTGTAGCTCAGCCGCCACCTAGGGAAACCTACCAAACCTGTGCATTTCTGAAAACTAGAGTCCTAGGGGAATCCAAGATGGGGTGACTTGTGTGGCTCGGACCAGGTTCTGTTACCCAGAATCCATTGCAAACCTCAAAATTTGGCTAAAAAAACACATGTTACTCACATTTCTGTGGCAGAAAGTTCTGGAATCTGAGAGGAGCCACAAATGTCCTTCCACCCAGCGTTCCCCCACGTCTCCCGATAAAAATGATACCTCTCTTGTGTGGGTAGGCCTAGCGCCCGCGATAGGAAACGCTCCAAAGCGCAACGTGGACACAGCCAAATGTTTGAAGGAAAACAGACGTGTTTTTTGCAAAGTGCCTACCTGTAGATTTTGGCCTGGAGCTCAGCCGCCACCTAGGGAAACCTACCAAACCTGTGCATTTCTGAAAACTAGAGTCCTAGGGGAATCCAAGATGGGGTGACTTGTGTGGCTCGGACCATGTTCTGGTACCCAGAATCCATTGCAAACCTCAAAATTTGGCTAAAAAAACACATGTTCCTCACATTTCTGTGGCAGAAAGTTCTGGAATCTGAGAGGAGCCACAAATTTCCTTCCACCCAGCGTTCCCCCACGTCTCCTGATAAAAATGATACCTCACTTGTGTGGGTAGGCCTAGCGCCCGCGACAGGAAACGCCCCAAAGCGCAACGTGGACACAGCCAAATTTTTGAAGGAAAACAGAGGTGTTTATTGCAAAGTGCCTACCTGTAGATTTTGGCCTGTAGCTCAGCCGCCACCTAGGGAAATCTACCAAACCTGTGCATTCCTGAAAACTAGAGACCTAGGGGAATCCAAGATGGGGTGACTTGTGTGGCTCGGACCAGGTTCTGTTACCCAGAATCCTTTGCAAACCTCAAAATTTGGCTAAAAAAACACATGTTCCTCACATTTCTGTGGCACAAAGTTCTGGAATCTAAGAGGAGCCACAAATTTCCTTCCACCCAGCGTTCCCCCACGTCTCCCGATAAAAATGATACCTCACTTGTGTGGGTAGGCCTAGCGCCCGCGACAGGAAACGCCCCAAAGCGCAACGTGGACACAGCCAAATGTTTGAAGGAAAACAGACGTGTTTTTTGCAAAGTGCTTACCTGTAGATTTTGGCCTGTAGCTCAGCCGCCACCTAGGGAAACCTACCAAACCTGTGCATTTCTGAAAACTAGAGTCCTAGGGGAATCCAAGATGGGGTGACTTGTGTGGCTCGGACCAGGTTCTGTTACCCAGAATCCATTGCAAACCTCAAAATTTGGCTAAAAAAACACATGTTACTCACATTTCTGTGGCAGAAAGTTCTGGAATCTGAGAGGAGCCACAAATGTCCTTCCACCCAGCGTTCCCCCACGTCTCCCGATAAAAATGATACCTCTCTTGTGTGGGTAGGCCTAGCGCCCGCGATAGGAAACGCTCCAAAGCGCAACGTGGACACAGCCAAATTTTTGAAGGAAAACAGAGGTGTTTTTTGCAAAATGCCTACCTGTAGATTTTGGCCTGTAGCTCAACCGCCACCTAGGGAAACCTACCAAACCTGTGCATTTCTGAAAACTAGAGACCTAGGGGAATCCAAGATGGGGTGACTTATGAGGCTCGGACCAGGTTCTGTTACCCAGAATCCTTTGCAAACCTCAAAATTTGGCTAAAAAAACACATGTTCCTCACATTTCTGTGGCAGAAAGTTCTGGAATCTGAGAGGAGCCACAAATTTCCTTTCACCCAGCGTTCCCCCACGTCTCCCGATAAAAATGATACCTCACTTGTGTGGGTAGGCCTAGCGCCCGCGACAGGAAACACCCCAAAGCGCAACGTGGACACAGCCAAATGTTTGAAGGAAAACAGACGTGTTTTTTGCAAAGTGCCTACCTGTAGATTTTGGCCTGTAGCTCAGCCGCCACCTAGGGAAACCTACCAAACCTGTGCATTTCTGAAAACTAGAGACCAAGGGGAATCCAAGATGGGGTGACTTGTGTGGCTCGGACCAGGTTCTGTTACCCAGAATCCTTTGCAAACCTCAAAATTTGGCGAAAAAAACACATGTTCCTCACATTTCTGTGGCAGAAAGTTCTGGAATCTTAGAGGAGCCATGAATTTCCTTCCACCCAGCGTTCCCCCACGTCTCCCGATAAAAATGATACCTCACTTGAGTGGGTAGGCGTAGCACCCGTGACAGGAAATGTCCCAAAGCGCAATGTGGACACATCCAAATTTTTGAAGGAAAACAGAGGTGTTTTTTGCAAAGTGCCTACCTGTAGATTTTGGCTTGTAGCTCAGCCGCCACCTAGGGAAACCTACCAAACCTGTGCATTTCTGAAAACTAGAGACCTAGGGGAATCCAAGATGGGGTGACTTGTATGGCTCGGAACAGGTTCTGTTACCAAGAATCCTTTGCAAACCTCAAAATTTGGCTAAAAAAACACATGTTCCTCATATTTCTGTGGCAGAAAGTTCTGGAATCTTAGAGGAGCCACAAATTTCCTCCCACCCAGCGTTCCCCCACGTCTCCCGATAAAAATGATACCTCACTTGTGTGGGTAGGCCTAGCGCCCGCGACAGGAAACACCCCAAAGCGCAACGTGGACACAGCCAAATGTTTGAAGGAAAACAGACGTGTTTTTTGCAAAGTGCCTACCTGTAGATTTTGGCCTGTAGCTCAGCCGCCACCTAGGGAAACCTACCAAACCTGTGCATTTCTGAAAACTAGAGTCCTAGGGGAATCCAAGATGGGGTGACTTCTGTGGCTCGGACCATGTTCTGGTACCCAGAATCCATTGCAAACCTCAAAATTTGGCTAAAAAAACACATGTTCCTCACATTTCTGTGGCAGAAAGTTCTGGAATCTGAGAGGAGCCACAAATTTCCTTCCACCCAGCGTTCCCCCACGTCTCCTGATAAAAATGATACCTCACTTGTGTGGGTAGGCCTAGCGCCCGCGACAGGAAACGCCCCAAAGCGCAACGTGGACACAGCCAAATTTTTGAAGGAAAACAGAGGTGTTTATTGCAAAGTGCCTACCTGTAGATTTTGGCCTGTAGCTCAGCCGCCACCTAGGGAAATCTACCAAACCTGTGCATTCCTGAAAACTAGAGACCTAGGGGAATCCAAGATGGGGTGACTTGTGTGGCTCGGACCAGGTTCTGTTACCCAGAATCCTTTGCAAACCTCAAAATTTGGCTAAAAAAACACATGTTCCTCACATTTCTGTGGCACAAAGTTCTGGAATCTAAGAGGAGCCACAAATTTCCTTCCACCCAGCGTTCCCCCACGTCTCCCGATAAAAATGATACCTCACTTGTGTGGGTAGGCCTAGCGCCCGTGACAGGAAACGCCCCAAAGTGCAACGTGGACACAGCCAAATGTTTGAAGGAAAACAGACGTGTTTTTTGCAAAGTGCTTACCTGTAGATTTTGGCCTGTAGCTCAGCCGCCACCTAGGGAAACCTACCAAACCTGTGCATTTCTGAAAACTAGAGTCCTAGGGGAATCCAAGATGGGGTGACTTGTGTGGCTCGGACCAGGTTCTGTTACCCAGAATCCATTGCAAACCTCAAAATTTGGCTAAAAAAACACATGTTACTCACATTTCTGTGGCAGAAAGTTCTGGAATCTGAGAGGAGCCACAAATTTCCTTCCACCCAGCGTTCCCCCACGTCTCCCGATAAAAATGATACCTCACTTGTGTGGGTAGGCCTAGCGCCCGCGATAGGAAACGCTCCAAAGCGCAACGTGGACACAGCCAAATTTTTGAAGGAAAACAGAGGTGTTTTTTCAAAATGCCTACCTGTAGATTTTGGCCTGTAGCTCAACCGCCACCTAGGGAAACCTACCAAACCTGTGCATTTCTGAAAACTAGAGACCTAGGGGAATCCAAGATGGGGTGACTTATGAGGCTCGGACCAGGTTCTGTTACCCAGAATCCTTTGCAAACCTCAAAATTTGGCTAAAAAAACACATGTTCCTCACATTTCTGTGGCAGAAAGTTCTGGAATCTGAGAGGAGCCACAAATTTCCTTTCACCCAGCGTTCCCCCACGTCTCCCGATAAAAATGATACCTCACTTGTGTGGGTAGGCCTAGCGCCCGTGACAGGAAGCGCCCCAAAGCGCAACGTGGACACAGCCAAATGTTTGAAGGAAAACAGATGTGTTTTTTGCAAAGTGCCTACCTATAGATTTTGGCCTGTAGCTCAGCCGCCACCTAGGGAAACCTACCGAACCTGTGCATTTCTGAAAACTAGAGTCCTAGGGGAATCCAAGATGGGGTGACTTGTGTGGCTCGGACCAGGTTCTGTTACCCAGAATCCATTGCAAACCTCAAAATTTGACTAAAAAAACACATGTTCCTCACATTTCTGTGGCAGAAAGTTCTGGAATCTGAGAGGAGCCACAAATTTCCTTCCACCCAGCGTTCCCCCACGTCTCCCGATAAAAATGATATCTCACTTGTGTGGGTAGGCCTAGCGCCCGCGACAGGAAACGCACCAAAGCGCAACGTGGACACAGCCAAATGTTTGAAGGAAAACAGACGTGTTTTTTGCAAAGTGCCTACCTGTAGATTTTGGCCTGTAGCTCAGCCGCCACCTAGGGAAACCTACCAAACCTGTGCATTTCTGAAAACTAGAGACCTAGGGGAATCAAAGATGGGGTGACTTGTGTGGCTCGGACCAGGTTCTGTTACCCAGAATCCATTGCAAACCTCAAAATTTGGCTAAAAAAACATGTTCCTCACATTTCTGTGGCAGAAAGTTCTGGAATCTGAGAGGAGCCACAAATTTCCTTCCACCCAGCATTTCCCCACGTCTCCCGATAAAAATGATACCTCACTTGTGTGGGTAGGCCTAGCGCCCGCGACAGGAAACGCCCCAAAGCGCAACGTGGACACAGCCAAATTTTTGAAGGAAAACAGAGATGTTTTTTGCAAAGTGCCTACCTGTAGATTTTGGCTTGTAGCTCATCCGCCACCTAGGGAAACCTACCAAACCTGTGCATTTCTGAAAACTAGAGACCTAGGGGAATCGAAGATGGGGTGACTTGTATGGCTCGGACCAGGTTCTGTTACCCAGAATCCTTTGCAAACCTCAAAATTTGGCTAAAAAAACACATGTTCCTCACATTTCTGTGGCAGAAAGTTCTGGAATCTGAGAGGAGCCACAAATTTCATTTCACCCAGCGTTCCCCCACGTCTCCCGATAAAAATGATACCTCACTTGTGTGGGTAGGCCTAGCGCCCGCGACAGGAAACGCCCCAAAGCGCAACGTGGGCACAGCCAAATTTTTGAAGGAAAACAGAGGTGTTTTTTGCAAAGTGCCTACCTGTAGATTTTGGCCTGTAGCTCAGCCGCCACCTAGGGAAACCTACCAAACCTGTGCATTTCTGAAAACTAGAGTCCTAGGGGAATCCAAGATGGGGTGACTTCTGTGGCTCGGACCAGGTTCTGGTACCCAGAATCCATTGCAAACCTCAAAATTTGGCTAAAAAAACACATGTTCCTCACATTTCTGTGGCAGAAAGTTCTGGAATCTGAGAGGAGCCACAAATTTCCTTCCACCCAGCGTTCCCCCACGTCTCCCGATAAAAATGATACCTCAATTGTGTGGGTAGGCCTAGCGCCCGCGACAGGAAACGCCCCAAAGCGCAACGTGGACACAGCCAAATTTTTGAAGGAAAACAGAGGTGTTTTTTTGCAAAGTGCCTACCTGTAGATTTTGGCCTGTAGCTGAGCCGCCACCTAGGGAAACCTACCAAACCTGTGCATTTCTGAAAACTAGAGACCTAGGGGAATCCAAGATGGGTGACTTGTGTGGCTCGGACCAGGTTCTGTTACCCAGAATCCATTGCAAACCTCAAAATTTGGCTAAAAAAACACATGTTCCTCACATTTCTGTGGCAGAAAGTTCTGGAATCTGAGAGGAGCCACAAATTTCCTTCCACCCAGCGTTCCCCACGTCTCCTGATAAAAATTATACCTCACTTGTGTGGGTAGGCCTAGCGCCCGCGACAGGAAACGCCCCAAAGCACAACGTGGACACAGCCAAATTTTTGAAGGAAAACAGAGGTGTTTATTGCAAAGTGCCTACCTGTAGATTTTGGCCTGTAGCTCAGCCCCCACCTAGGGAAACCTACCAAACCTGTGCATTCCTGAAAACTAGAGACCTAGGGGAATCCAAGATGGGGTGACTTGTGTGGCTCGGACCAGGTTCTGTTACCCAGAATCCTTTGCAAACCTCAAAATTTGGCTAAAAAAACACATGTTCCTCACATTTCTGTGGCAGAAAGTTCTGGAATCTGAGAGGAGCCACAAATTTCCTTTCACCCAGCGTTCCCCCACGTCTCCCGATAAAAATGATACCTCACTTGTGTGGGAAGCCTAGCGCCCGCGACAGGAAACGCCCCAAAGCGCAACGTGGACACAGCCAAATGTTTGAAGGAAAACAGACGTGTTTTTTGCAAAGTGCCTACCTGTAGATTTTGGCCTGTAGCTCAGCCGCCACCTAGGGAAACCTACCAAACCTGTGCATTTCTGAAAACTAGAGTCCTAGGGGAATCCACGATGGGGTGACTTGTGTGGCTCGGACCAGGTTCTGTTAACCAGAATCCATTGCAAACCTCAAAATTTGGCTAAAAAAAAACATGTTCCACACATTTCTGTGGCAGAAAGTTCTGGAATCTTAGAGGAGCCACAAATTTCCTTCCAACCAGCGTTCCCCCACGTCTCCCGATGAAAATGATACCTCACTTGTGTGGGTAGGCCTAGCGCCCGCGACAGGAAACGCCCCAAAGCGCAACGTGGACACAGCCAAATTTTTGAAGAAAAACAGAGGTGTTTTTTGCAAAGTGCCTACCTGTAGATTTTGGCCTGTAGCTCAGCCGCCACCTAGGGAAACCTACCAAACCTGTGCATTTCTGAAAACTTGAGACCTAGGGGAATCCAAGATGGGGTGACTTGTGTGGCTCGGACCAGGTTCTGTTACCCAGAATCCTTTGCAAACCTCAAAATTTGGCGAAAAAAACACATGTTCCTCACATTTCTGTGGCAGAGAGTTCTGGAATCTGAGAGGAGCCACAAATTTCCTTTCACCCAGCGTTCCCCCACGTCTCCCGATAAAAATGATACCTCACTTGTATGGGTAGGCCTAACACCCGCGACAGGAAACGCCCCAAAGCGCAACGTGGACACAGCCAAATTTTTGAAGGAAAACAGAGGTGTTTTTTGCAAAGTGCCTACCTGTAGATTTTGGCCTGTAGCTCAGCCGCCACCTAGGGAAACCTACCAAACCTGTGCATTTCTGAAAACTAGAGACCTAGGGGATTCTAAGATGGGGTGACTTGTGTGGCTCGGACCAGGTTCTGTTACCCAGAATCCATTGCAAACCTCAAAATTTGGCTAAAAAAACACATGTTCCTCACATTTCTGTGGCAGAAAGTTCTGGAATCTGAGAGGAGCCACAAATTTCCTTCCACCCAGCATTCCCCCACGTCTCCCGATAAAAATGATACCTCACTTGTGTGGGTAGGCCTAGCGCCCGCGACAGGAAACGCCCTAAAGCGCAACGTGGACACAGCCAAATTTTTGAAGGAAAACAGAGGTGTTTTTTGCAAAGTGCCTACCTGTAGATTTTGGCTTGTAGCTCAGCCGCTACCTAGGGAAACCTACCAAACCTGTGCATTTCTGAAAACTAGAGACCTAGGGGAATCCAAGATGGGGTGACTTGTGTGGCTCGGACCAGGTTCTGTTACCCAGAATCCATTGCAAACCTCAAAATTTTGCTAAAAAAACACATGTTCCTCACATTTCTGTGGCAGAAAGTTCTGGAATCTGAGAGGAGCCACAAATTTCCTTCCACCCAGCGTTCCCCCACGTCTCCTGATAAAAATGATACCTCACTTGTGTGGGTAGGCCTAGCGCCCGCGACAGGAAACACCCCAAAGCGCAACGTGGACACAGCCAAATTTTTTAAGGAAAACAGAGGTGTTTTTTGCAAAGTGCCTACCTGTAGATTTTGGCTTGTAGCTCAGCCGCCACCTAGGGAAACCTACCAAACCTGTGCATTTCTGAAAACTAGAGACCTAGGGGAATCCAAGATGGGGTGACTTGTATGGCTCGGACCAGGTTCTGTTACCCAGAATCCTTTGCAAACCTCAAAATTTGGCTAAAAAAACACATGTTCCTAACATTTCTGTGGCAGAAAGTTCTGGAATCTTAGAGGAGCCACAAATTTCCTTCCACCCAGCGTTCCCCACGTCTCCCGATAAAAATTATACCTCACTTGTGTGGGTAGGACTAGCGCCCGCGACAGGAAACGCCACAAAGCGCAACGTGGACACAGCCACATTTTTGAAGGAAAACAGAGGTGTTTTTTGCAAAGTGCCTACCTGTAGATTTTGGCCTGTAGCTCAGCCGCCACCTAGGGAAACCTACCAAACCTGTTCATTCCTGAAAACTAGAGACCTAGGGGAATCCAAGATGGGGTGATTTGTGTGGCTCGGACCAGGTTCTGTTACCCAGAATCCTTTGCAAACCTCAAAATTTGGCTAAAAAAACACATGTTCCTCACATTTCTGTGGCAGAAAGTTCTGGAATCTTAGAGGAGCCACGAATTTCCTTCCACCCAGCGTTCCCCCACGTCTCCCGATAAAAATGATACCTCACTTGTGTGGGTAGGCCTAGCGCCCGTGACAGGAAATGCCCCAAAGCGCAACGTGGACACATCCAAATTTTTGAAGGAAAACAGAGGTGTTTTTTGCAAAGTGCCTACCTGTAGATTTTGGCTTGTAGCTCAGCCTCCACCTAGGGAAACCTACCAAACCTGTGCATTTCTGAAAACTAGAGACCTAGGGGAATCCAAGATGGGGTGACTTGTGTGGCTCGGACCAGGTTCTGTTACCCAGAATCCTTTGCAAACCTCAAAATTTGGCTAAAAAAACACATGTTCCTCACATTTCTGTGTCAGAAAGTTCTGGAATCTGAGAGGAGCCACAAATTTCTTCCACCCAGCGTTCCCCCACGTCTCCCGATAAAAATGATACTTCACTTGTGTGGGTAGGCCTAGCACCCGCGACAGGAAACGCCCCAAAGCGCAACGTGGACACATCCAAATTTTTGAAGGAAAACAGAGGTGTTTTTTGCAAAGTGCCTACCTGTAGATTTTGGCTTGTAGCTCAGCCGCCACCTAGGGAAACCTACCAAACCTGTGCATTTCTGAAAACTAGAGACCAAGGGAAATCCAAGATGGGGTGACTTGTGTGGCTCGGACCAGGTTCTGTTACCCAGAATCCTTTGCAAACCTCAAAATGTGGCTAAAAAAACACATGTTCCTCACATTTCTGTGGCAGAAAGTTCTGGAATCTGAGAGGAGCCACAAATTTCCTTCCACACAGCGTTCCCACACGTCTCCCGATAACAATGATACCTCACTTGTGTAGGTAGGCCTAGCGCCCGCGACAGGAAACACCCCAAAGCGCAACGTGGACACAGCCAAATTTTTGAAGGAAAACAGAGGTGTTTTTTGCAAAGTGCCTACCTGTAGATTTTGGCTTGTAGCTCATCCGCCACCTAGGGAAACCTACCAAACCTGTGCATTTCTGAAAACTAGAGACCTAGGGGAATCGAAGATGGGGTGACTTGTATGGCTCAGACCAGGTTCTGTTACCCAGAATCCTTTGCAAACCTCAAAATTTGGCTAAAAAAACACATGTTCCTCACATTTCTGTGGCAGAAAGTTCTGGAATCAGAGAGGAGCCACAAATTTCATTTCACCCAGCGTTCCCCCACGTCTCCCGATAAAAATGATACCTCACTTGTGTGGGTAGGCCTAGCGCCCGCGACAGGAAACGCCCCAAAGCGCAACGTGGGCACAGCCAAATTTTTGAAGGAAAACAGAGGTGTTTTTTGCAAAGTGCCTACCTGTAGATTTTGGCCTGTAGCTCAGCCGCCACCTAGGGAAACCTACCAAACCTGTGCATTTCTGAAAACTAGAGACCAAGGGGAATCCAAGATGGGGTGACTTGTGTGGCTCGGACCAGGTTCTGTTACCCAGAATCCATTGCAAACCTCAAAATTTGGCTAAAAAAACACATGTTCCTCACATTTCTGTGGCAGAAAGTTCTGGAATCTGAGAGGAGCCACAAATTTCCTTTCACCCAGCGTTCCCCCACGTCTCCCGATAAAAATGATACCTCACTTGTGTGGGTAGGCCTAGCACCCGCGACAGGAAACGGCCCAAACCGCAATGTGGACACAGCCAAATTTTTGAAGGAAAACAGAGGTGTTTTTTGCAAAGTGCCTACCTGTAGATTTTGGCGTGTAGCTTAGCCGCCACCTAGGGAAACCTACCAAACCTGTGCATTTCTGAAAACTAGAGGCCTAGGGGAATCCAAGATGGGGTGACTTGTGTGGCTCGGACCAGGTTCTGTTACACAGAATCCATTGCAAACCTCAAAATTTGGCTAAAAAAACACATGTTCCTCACATTTCTGTGGCACAAAGTTCTGGAATCTAAGAGGAGCCACAAATTTCCTTCCACCCAGCGTTCCCCCACGTCTCCCGATAAAAATGATACCTCACTTGTGTGGGTAGGCCTAGCGCCCGCGACAGGAAACACCCCAAAGCGCAACGTGGACACAGCCAAATGTTTGAAGGAAAACAGACGTGTTTTTTGCAAAGTGCCTACCTGTAGATTTTGGCCTGTAGCTCAGCCGCCACCTAGGGAAACCTACCAAACCTGTGAATTTCTGAAAACTAGAGTCCTAGGGGAATCCAAGATGGGGTGACTTCTGTGGCTCGGACCAGGTTCTGGTACCCAGAATCCATTGCAAACCTCAAAATTTGGCTAAAAAAACACATGTTCGTCACATTTCTGTGGCAGAAAGTTCTGGAATCTGAGAGGAGCCACAAATTTCCTTCCACCCAGCGTTCCCCCACGTCTCCCAATAAAAATGATACCTCACTTGTGTGGGTAGGCCTAGCGCCCGCGACAGGAAACGCCCCAAAGCGCAACGTGGACACAGCCAAATTTTTGAAGGAAAACAGAGGTGTTTTTTTGCAAAGTGCCTACCTGTAGATTTTGGCCTGTAGCTCAGCCGCCACCTAGGGAAACCTACCAAACCTGTGCATTTCTGAAAACTAGAGACCTCGGGGAATCCAAGATGGGTGACTTGTGTGGCTCGGATCAGGTTCTGTTACCCAGAATCCATTGCAAACCTCAAAATTTGGCTAAAAAAACACATGTTCCTCACATTTCTGTGGCAGAAAGTTCTGGAATCTGAGAGGAGCCACAAATTTCCTTCCACCCAGCGTTCCCCCACGTCTCCTGATAAAAATGATACCTCACTTGTGTGGGTAGGCCTAGCGCCCGCGACAGGAAACGCCCCAAAGCGCAACGTGGACACAGCCAAATTTTTGAAGGAAAACAGAGGTGTTTTTTGCAAAGTGCCTACCTGTAGATTTTGGCCTGTAGCTCAGCCGCCATCTAGGGAAACCTACCAAACCTGTGCATTCCTGAAAACTAGAGACCTAGGGGAATCCAAGATGGGGTGACTTGTGTGGCTCGGACCAGGTTCTGTTACCCAGAATCCTTTGCAAACCTCAAAATGTGGCTAAAAAAACACATGTTCCTCACATTTCTGTGGCAGAAAGTTCTGGAATCTGAGAGGAGCCACAAGTTTCCTTTCACCCAGCGTTCCCCCACGTCTCCCGATAAAAATGATACCTCACTTGTGTGGGTAGGCCTAGCGCCCGCGACAGGAAACGCCCCAAAGCGCAACGTGGACACAGCCAAATGTTTGAAGGAAAACAGACGTGTTTTTTGCAAAGTGCCTACCTGTAGATTTTGGCCTGTAGCTCAGCCGCCACCTAGGGAAACCTACCAAACCTGTGCATTTCTGAAAACTAGAGTCCTAGGGGAATCCACGATGGGGTGACTTGTGTGGCTCGGACCAGGTTCTGTTACCCAGAATCCATTGCAAACCTCAAAATTTGGCTAAAAAAACACATGTTCCTCACATTTCTGTGGCAGAAAGTTCTGGAATCTTAGAGGAGCCACAAATTTTCTTCCACCCAGCGTTCCCCCACGTCTCCCGATAAAAATGATACCTCACTTGTGTGGGTAGGCCTAGCGCCCGCGACAGGAAACACCCCAAAGCGCAACGTGGACACAGCCAAATATTTGAAGGAAAACAGAGGTGTTTTTTGCAAAGTGCCTACCTGTAGATTTTGGCCTGTAGCTCAGCCGCCACCTAGGGAAACCTACCAAACCTGTGCATTTCTGAAAACTAGAGACCTAGGGGAATCCAAGATGGGGTGACTTGTGTGGCTCGGACCAGGTTCTGTTACCCAGAATCCATTGCAAATCTCAAAATTTGGCTAAAAAAACACATGTTCCTCAAATTTCTGTGGCAGAAAGTTCTGGAATCTGAGAGGAGCCACAAATTTCCTTCCACCCAGCGTTCCCCCACGTCTCCCGATAAAAATGATACCTCACTTGTTTGGGTAGGCCTAGCGCCCGCGACAGGAAACGCCCCAAATCGCAACGTGGACACAGCCAAATTTTTGAAGGAAAACAGAGGTGTTTTTTGCAAAGTGCCTACCTGTAGATTTTGGCCTGTAGCTCAGCCGCCACCTAGGGAAACCTACCAAACCTGTGCATTTCTGAAACCTAGACACCTAGGGGAATCCAAGATGGGGTGACTTGTGTGGCTCGGACCAGGTTCTGTTACCCAGAATCCTTTGCAAACCTCAAAATTTGGCTAAAAAAACACATGTTCCTCACATTTCTGTGGCAAAAAGTTCTGGAATCTGAGAGGAGCCACAAATTTCCTTCCACCCAGCGTTCCCCCACGTCTCCCGATAAAAATAATATCTCACTTGTGTGGGTAGGCCTAGCGCCCGCGACAGGAAACGCCCCAAAGCGCAGCGTGGACACAGACAAATTTTTGAAGGAAAATAGAGGTGTTTTTTGCAAAGTGCCTACCTGTAGATTTTGGCCTGTAGCTCAGCCGCCACCTAGGGAAACCTATCAAACCTGTGCATTTCTGAAAACTAGAGACCTAGGGGAATCCAAGATGGGGTGACTTGTGTGGCTCGGACCAGGTTCTGTTACCCAGAATCCTATGCAAACCTCAAAATTTGGCTAAAAAAACACATGTTCCTCACATTTCTGTGGCAGAAAGTTCTGGAATCTGAGAGGAGCCACAAATTTACTTTCACCCAGTGTTCCCCACGTCTCCCGATAAAAATGATACCTCACTTGTGTGGGTAGGCCTAGCGCCCGCGACAGGAAACGCCCCAAAGCGCAACATGGACACAGCCAAATTTTTGAAGGAAAACAGAGGTGTTTTTTGCAAAGTGCCTACCTGTAGATTTTGGCTTGTAGCTCAGCCGCCGCCTAGGGAAACCTACCAAACCTGTGCATTTCTGAAAACTAGAGACCTAGGGGAATCCAAGATGGGGTGACTTGTATGGCTCGGACCAGGTTCTGTTACCCAGAATCCTTTGCAAACCTCAAAATTTTGGCTAAAAAAACACATGTTCCTCACATTTCTGTGGCAGAAAGTTCTGGAATCTTAGAGGAGCCACAAATTTCCTTCCACCCAGCGTTCCCCACGTCTCCCGATAAAAATTATACCTCACTTGTGTGGGTAGGACTAGTGCCCGCGACAGGAAACGCCCCAAAGCGCAACGTGGACACAGCCACATTTTTTAAGGAAAACAGAGGTGTTTTTTGCAAAGTGCCTACCTGTAGATTTTGGCCTGTAGCTCAGCCGCCACCTAGGGAAACCTACCAAACCTGTTCATTCCTGAAAACTAGAGACCTAGGGGAATCCAAGATGGGGTGATTTGTGTGGCTCGGACCAGGTTCTGTTACCCAGAATCCTTTGCAAACCTCAAAATTTGGCTAAAACAACACATGTTCCTCACATTTCTGTGGCAGAAAGTTCTGGAATCTTAGAGGAGCCACGAATTTCCTTCCACCCAGCGTTCCCCCACGTCTCCCGATAAAAATGATACCTCACTTGTGTGGGTAGGCCTAGCGCCCGTGACAGGAAATGCCCCAAAGCGCAACGTGGACACATCCACATTTTTGAAGGAAAACAGAGGTGTTTTTTGCAAAGTGCCTACCTGTAGATTTTGGCTTGTAGCTCAGCCTCCACCTAGGGAAACCTACCAAACCTGTGCATTTCTGAAAACTAGAGACCTAGGGGAATCCAAGATGGGGTGACTTGTGTGGCTCGGACCAGGTTCTGTTACCCAGAATCCTTTGCAAACCTCAAAATTTGGCTAAAAAAACACATGTTCCTCACATTTCTGTGTCAGAAAGTTCTGGAATCTGAGAGGAGCCACAAATTTCTTCCACCCAGCGTTCCCCCACGTCTCCCGATAAAAATGATACTTCACTTGTGTGGGTAGGCCTAGCACCCGCGACAGGAAACGCCCCAAAGCGCAACGTGGACACATCCAAATTTTTGAAGGAAAACAGAGGTGTTTTTTGCAAAGTGCCTACCTGTAGATTTTGGCTTGTAGCTCAGCCGCCACCTAGGGAAACCTACCAAACCTGTGCATTTCTGAAAACTAGAGACCAAGGGAAATCCAAGATGGGGTGACTTGTGTGGCTCGGACCAGGTTCTGTTACCCAGAATCCTTTGCAAACCTCAAAATGTGGCTAAAAAAACATGTTCCTCACATTTCTGTGGCAGAAAGTTCTGGAATCTGAGAGGAGCCACAAATTTCCTTCCACACAGCGTTCCCACACGTCTCCCGATAACAATGATACCTCACTTGTGTAGGTAGGCCTAGCGCCCGCGACAGGAAACACCCCAAAGCGCAACGTGGACACAGCCAAATTTTTGAAGGAAAACAGAGGTGTTTTTTGCAAAGTGCCTACCTGTAGATTTTGGCTTGTAGCTCATCCGCCACCTAGGGAAACCTACCAAACCTGTGCATTTCTGAAAACTAGAGACCTAGGGGAATCGGAGATGGGGTGACTTGTATGGCTCAGACCAGGTTCTGTTACCCAGAATCCTTTGCAAACCTCAAAATTTGGCTAAAAAAACACATGTTCCTCACATTTCTGTGGCAGAAAGTTCTGGAATCTGAGAGGAGCCACAAATTTCATTTCACCCAGCGTTCCCCCACGTCTCCCGATAAAAATGATACCTCACTTGTGTGGGTAGGCCTAGCGCCCGCGACAGGAAACGCCCCAAAGCGCAACGTGGGCACAGCCAAATTTTTGAAGGAAAACAGAGGTGTTTTTTGCAAAGTGCCTACCTGTAGATTTTGGCCTGTAGCTCAGCCGCCACCTAGGGAAACCTACCAAACCTGTGCATTTCTGAAAACTAGAGACCAAGGGGAATCCAAGATGGGGTGACTTGTGTGGCTCGGACCAGGTTCTGTTACCCAGAATCCATTGCAAACCTCAAAATTTGGCTAAAAAAACACATGTTCCTCACATTTCTGTGGCAGAAAGTTCTGGAATCTGAGAGGAGCCACAAATTTCCTTCCACCCAGCGTTCCCCCACGTCTCCCGATAAAAATGATACCTCACTTGTGTGGGTAGGCCTAGCACCCGCGACAGGAAACGGCCCAAACCGCAATGTGGACACAGCCAAATTTTTGAAGGAAAACAGAGGTGTTTTTTGCAAAGTGCCTACCTGTAGATTTTGGCCTGTAGCTTAGCCGCCACCTAGGGAAACCTACCAAACCTGTGCATTTCTGAAAACTAGAGGCCTAGGGGAATCCAAGATGGGGTGACTTGTGTGGCTCGGACCAAGTTCTGTTACCCAGAATCCATTGCAAACCTCAAAATTTGGCTAAAAAAACACATGTTCCTCAAATTTCTGTGGCAGAAAGTTCTGGAATCTGAGAGGAGCCACAAATTTCCTTCCACCCAGCATTGCCCCACGTCTCCCGATAAAAATGATACCTCACTTGTGTGGGTAGGCCTAGCGCCCGCGACAGGAAATGCCCCAAAGCGCAACGTGGACACAGCCAAATTTTTGAAGGAAAACAGAGGTGTTTTTTGCAAAGTGCCTACCTGTAGATTTTGGCCTGTAGCTCAGCCGCCACCTAGGGAAACCCACCAAACCTGTGCATTTCTGAAAACTAGAGACCTAGGGGAATCCAAGATGGGGTGACTTGTGTGGCTCGGACCAGGTTCTGTTACCCAGAATCCATTGCAAACCTCAAATTTTGGCTAAAAAAACACATGTTCCTCACATTTCTGTGGCACAAAGTTCTGGAATCTAAGAGGAGCCACAAATTTCCTTCCACCCAGCGTTCCCCCACGTCTCCCGATAAAAATGATACCTCACTTGTGTGGGTAGGCCTAGCGCCCGCGACAGGAAACACCCCAAAGCGCAACGTGGACACAGCCAAATGTTTGAAGGAAAACAGACGTGTTTTTTGCAAAGTGCCTACCTGTAGATTTTGGCCTGTAGCTCAGCCGCCACCTAGGGAAACCTACCAAACCTGTGAATTTCTGAAAACTAGAGTCCTAGGGGAATCCAAGATGGGGTGACTTCTGTGGCTCGGACCAGGTTCTGGTACCCAGAATCCATTGCAAACCTCAAAATTTGGCTAAAAAAACACATGTTCCTCACATTTCTGTGGCAGAAAGTTCTGGAATCTGAGAGGAGCCACAAATTTCCTTCCACCCAGCGTTCCCCCACGTCTCCCGATAAAAATGATACCTCACTTGTGTGGGTAGGCCTAGCGCCCGCGACAGGAAACGCCCCAAAGCGCAACGTGGACACAGCCAAATTTTTGAAGGAAAACAGAGGTGTTTTTTTGCAAAGTGCCTACCTGTAGATTTTGGCCTGTAGCTCAGCCGCCACCTAGGGAAACCTACCAAACCTGTGCATTTCTGAAAACTAGAGACCTCGGGGAATCCAAGATGGGTGACTTGTGTGGCTCGGATCAGGTTCTGTTACCCAGAATCCATTGCAAACCTCAAAATTTGGCTAAAAAAACACATGTTCCTCACATTTCTGTGGCAGAAAGTTCTGGAATCTGAGAGGAGCCACAAATTTCCTTCCACCCAGCGTTCCCCCACGTCTCCTGATAAAAATGATACCTCACTTGTGTGGGTAGGCCTAGCGCCCGCGACAGGAAACGCCCCAAAGCGCAACGTGGACACAGCCAAATTTTTGAAGGAAAACAGAGGTGTTTTTTGCAAAGTGCCTACCTGTAGATTTTGGCCTGTAGCTCAGCCGCCACCTAGGGAAACCTACCAAACCTGTGCATTCCTGAAAACTAGAGACCTAGGGGAATCCAAGATGGGGTGACTTGTGTGGCTCGGACCAGGTTCTGTTACCCAGAATCCTTTGCAAACCTCAAAATTTGGCTAAAAAAACACATGTTCCTCACATTTCTGTGGCAGAAAGTTCTGGAATCTGAGAGGAGCCACAAGTTTCCTTTCACCCAGCGTTCCCCCACGTCTCCCGATAAAAATGATACCTCACTTGTGTGGGTAGGCCTAGCGCCCGCGACAGGAAACGCCCCAAAGCGCAACGTGGACACAGCCAAATGTTTGAAGGAAAACAGAGGTGTTTTTTGCAAAGTGCCTACCTGTAGATTTTGGCCTGTAGCTCAGCCGTCACCTAGGGAAACCTACCAAACCTGTGCATTTCTGAAAACGAGAGACCTAGGGGAATCCAAGATGGGGTGACTTGTGTGGCTCGGACCAGGTTCTGTTACCCAGAATCCATTGCAAATCTCAAAATTTGGCTAAAAAAACACATGTTCCTCAAATTTCTGTGGCAGAAAGTTCTGGAATCTGAGAGGAGCCACAAATTTCCTTCCACCCAGCGTTCCCCCACGTCTCCCGATAAAAATGATACCTCACTTGTTTGGGTAGGCCTAGCGCCCGCGACAGGAAACGCCCCAAATCGCAACGTGGACACAGCCAAATTTTTGAAGGAAAACAGAGGTGTTTTTTGCAAAGTGCCTACCTGTAGATTTTGGCCTGTAGCTCAGCCGCCACCTAGGGAAACCTACCAAACCTGTGCATTTCTGAAACCTAGACACCTAGGGGAATCCAAGATGGGGTGACTTGTGTGGCTCGGACCAGGTTCTGTTACCCAGAATCCTTTGCAAACCTCAAAATTTGGCTAAAAAAACACATGTTCCTCACATTTCTGTGGCAAAAAGTTCTGGAATCTGAGAGGAGCCACAAATTTCCTTCCACCCAGCGTTCCCCCACGTCTCCCGATAAAAATAATATCTCACTTGTGTGGGTAGGCCTAGCGCCCGCGACAGGAAACGCCCCAAAGCGCAGCGTGGACACAGACAAATTTTTGAAGGAAAATAGAGGTGTTTTTTGCAAAGTGCCTACCTGTAGATTTTGGCCTGTAGCTCAGTCGCCACCTAGGGAAACCTATCAAACCTGTGCATTTCTGAAAACTAGAGACCTAGGGGAGTCCAAGATGGGGTGACTTGTGTGGCTCGGACCAGGTTCTGTTACCCAGAATCCTTTGCAAACCTCAAAATTTGGCTAAAAAAACACATGTTCCTCACATTTCTGTGGCAGAAAGTTCTGGAATCTGAGAGGAGCCACAAATTTACTTTCACCCAGTGTTCCCCACGTCTCCCGATAAAAATTATACCTCACTTGTGTGGGTAGGCCTAGCGCCCGCGACAGGAAACGCCCCAAAGCGCAACATGGACACAGCCAAATTTTTGAAGGAAAACAGAGGTGTTTTTTGCAAAGTGCCTACCTGTAGATTTTGGCTTGTAGCTCAGCCGCCGCCTAGGGAAACCTACCAAACCTGTGCATTTCTGAAAACTAGAGACCTAGGGGAATCCAAGATGGGGTGACTTGTATGGCTCGGACCAGGTTCTGTTACCCAGAATCCTTTGCAAACCTCAAAATTTTGGCTAAAAAAACACATGTTCCTCACATTTCTGTGGCAGAAAGTTCTGGAATCTTAGAGGAGCCACAAATTTCCTTTCACCCAGCGTTCCCCCACGTCTCCCGATAAAAATGATACCTCACTTGTGTGGGTAGGCCTAGCGCCCGCGACAGGAAACGCCCCAAAGCGCAACATGGGCAGAGCCAAATTTTTGAAGGAAAACAGAGGTGTTTTTTGCAAAGTGCCTACCTGTAGATTTTGGCCTCTAGCTCAGACGCCACCTAGGGAAACCTACCAAACCTGTGCATTTCTGAAAACTAGAGACCTAGGGGAATCCAAGATGGGGTGACTTGTGTGGCTCGGACCAGGTTCTGTTACCCAGAATCCATTGCAAACCTCAAAATTTGGCTAAAAAAACACATGTTCCTCACATTTCTGTGGCAGAAAGTTCTGGAATCTGAGAGGAGCCACAAATTTCCTTCCACCCAGCGTTCCCCCACGTCTCCCGATAAAAATGATACCTCACTTGTGTGGGTAGGCCTAGCGCCCGCGACAGGAAACGCCCCAAAGTGCAACGTGGACACAGCCAAATTTTTGAAGGAAAACAGAGGTGTTTTTTGCAAAGTGCCTATCTGTAGATTTTGGCCTGTAGCTCAGCCGCCACCTAGGGACACCTACCAAACCTGTGCATTTCTGAAAACTAGAGACCTAGGGGAATCCAAGATGGGGTGACTTGTGTGGCTCGGACCAGGTTCTGTTACCCAGAATCCATTGCAAACCTCAAAATTTGGCTAAAAAAACACATGTTCCTCACATTTCTGTGGCAGAAAGTTCTGGAATCTGAGAGGAGCCACGAATTTCCTTCCACCCAGCGTTCCCCCACGTCTCCCGATAAAAATGATACCTCACTTGTGTGGGTAGGCCTAGCGCTCGCGACAGGAAACGCCCCAAAGCGCAACGTGGACACAGCCAAATTTTTGAAGGAAAACAGAGGTGTTTTTTGCAAAGTGCCTACCTGTAGATTTTGGCCTGTAGCTCAGCCGCCACCTAGGGAAACCTACCAAACCTGTGCATTTCTGAAAACTAGAGACCTAGGGGAATCCAAGATGGGGTGACTTGTGTGGCTCGGACCAGGATCTGTTACCCAGAATCCTTTGCAAACCTCAAAATTTGGCTAAAAAAACACATGTTCCTCACATTTCTGTGGCAGAAAGTTCTGGAATCTGAGAGGAGCCACAAATTTCCTTTCACCCAGCGTTCCCCCACATCTCCCGATAAAAATGATACCTCACTTGTGTGGGTAGGCCTAGCGCCCGCGACAGGAAACGCCCCAAAGCGCAACGTGGACACAGCCAAATGTTTGAAGGAAAACAGAGGTGTTTTTTGCAAAGTGCTTACCTGTAGATTTTGGCCTGTAGCTCAGCCGCCACCTAGGGAAACCTACCAAACCTGTGCATTTCTGAAAACTAGAGACCTAGGGGAATCCAAGATGGGGTGACTTGTGTGGCTCGGACCAGGTTCTGTTACCCAGAATCCATTGCAAATCTCAAAATTTGGCTAAAAAAACACATGTTCCTCACATTTCTGTGGCAGAAAGTTCTGGAATCTGAGAGGAGCCACAAATTTCCTTCCACCCAGCGTTCCCCCACGTCTCCCGATAAAAATGATACCTCACTTGTGTGGGTAGGCCTAGCGCCCGCGACAGGAAACGCCCCAAATCGCAACGTGGACACAGCCAAATTTTTGAAGGAAAACAGAGGTGTTTTTTGCAAAGTGCCTACCTGTAGATTTTGGCCTGTAGCTCAGCCGCCACCTAGGGAAACCTACCAAACCTGTGCATTTCTGAAACCTAGACACCTAGGGTATCCAAGATGGGGTGACTTGTGTGGCTCGGACCAGGTTCTGTTACCCAGAATCCTTTGCAAACCTCAAAATTTGGCTAAAAAAACACATGTTCCTCACATTTCTGTGGCAGAAAGTTCTGGAATATGAGAGGAGCCACAAATTTCCTTCCACCCAGCGTTCCCCCACGTCTCCCGATAAAAATGATATCTCACTTGTGTGGGTAGGCCTAGCGCCCGCGACAGGAAACGCCCCAAAGCGCAGCATGGACACAGCCAAATTTTTGAAGGAAAACAGAGGTGTTTTTTGCAAAGTGCCTACCTGTAGATTTTGGCCTGTAGCTCAGCCGCCACCTAGGGAAACCTACCAAACCTGTGCATTTCTGAAAACTAGAGACCTAGGGGAATCCAAGATGGGGTGACTTGTGTGGCTCGGACCAGGTTCTGTTACCCAGAATCCTTTGCAAACCTCAAAATTTGGCTAAAAAAACACATGTTCCTCACATTTCTGTGGCAGAAAGTTCTGGATTCTGAGAGGAGCCACAAATTTACTTTCACCCAGCGTTCCCCACGTCTCCCGATAAAAATGATACCTCACTTGTGTGGGTAGGCCTAGCGCCCGCGACAGGAAACGCCCCAAAGCGCAACGTGGACACAGCCAAATTTTTGAAGGAAAACAGAGGTGTTTTTTGCAAAGTGCCTACCTGTAGATTTTGGCCTGTAGCTCAGCCGCCACCTAGGGAAACCTACCAAACCTGTGCATTTCTGAAAACTAGAGACCTAGGGGAATCCAAGATGGGGTGACTTGTGTGGCTCGGACCAGGTTCTGTTACCCAGAATCCATTGCAAACCTCAAAATTTGGCTAAAAAAACACATGTTCCTCACATTTCTGTGGCACAAAGTTCTGGAATCTAAGAGGAGCCACAAATTTCCTTCCACCCAGCGTTCCCCCACGTCTCCCGATAAAAATGATACCTCACTTGTGTGGGTAGGCCTAGCGCCCGCGACAGGAAACACCCCAAAGTGCAACGTGGACACAGCCAAATGTTTGAAGGAAAACAGACGTGTTTTTTGCAAAGTGCCTACCTGTAGATTTTGGCCTGTAGCTCAGCCGCCACCTAGGGAAACCTACCAAACCTGTGAATTTCTGAAAACTAGAGTCCTAGGGGAATCCAAGATGAGGTGACTTCTGTGGCTCGGACCAGGTTCTGGTACCCAGAATCCATTGCAAACCTCAAAATTTGGCTAAAAAAACACATGTTCCTCACATTTCTGTGGCAGAAAGTTCTGGAATCTGAGAGGAGCCACAAATTTCCTTCCACCCAGCGTTCCCCCACGTCTCCCGATAAAAATGATACCTCACTTGTGTGGGTAGGCCTAGCGCCCGCGACAGGAAACGCCCCAAAGCGCAACGTGGACACAGCCAAATTTTTGAAGGAAAACAGAGGTGTTTTTTTGCAAAGTGCCTACCTGTAGATTTTGGCCTGTAGCTCAGCCGCCACCTAGGGAAACCTACCAAACATGTGCATTTCTGAAAACTAGAGACCTCGGGGAATCCAAGATGGGTGACTTGTGTGGCTCGGATCAGGTTCTGTTACCCAGAATCCATTGCAAACCTCAAAATTTGGCTAAAAAAACACATGTTCCTCACATTTCTGTGGCAGAAAGTTCTGGAATCTGAGAGGAGCCACAAATTTCCTTCCACCCAGCGTTCCCCCACGTCTCCTGATAAAAATGATACCTCACTTGTGTGGGTAGGCCTAGCGCCCGCGACAGGAAATGCCCCAAAGCGCAACGTGGACACAGCCAAATTTTTGAAGGAAAACAGAGGTGTTTTTTGCAAAGTGCCTACCTGTAGATTTTGGCCTGTAGCTCAGCCGCCACCTAGGGAAACCTACCAAACCTGTGCATTCCTGAAAACTAGAGACCTAGGGGAATCCAAGATGGGGTGACTTGTGTGGCTCGGACCAGGTTCTGTTACCCAGAATCCTTTGCAAACCTCAAAATTTGGCTAAAAAAACACATGTTCCTCACATTTCTGTGGCAGAAAGTTCTGGAATCTGAGAGGAGCCACAAGTTTCCTTTCACCCAGCGTTCCCCCACGTCTCCCGATAAAAATGATACCTCACTTGTGTGGGTAGGCCTAGCGCCCGCGACAGGAAACGCCCCAAAGCGCAACGTGGACACAGCCAAATGTTTGAAGGAAAACAGACGTGTTTTTTGCAAAGTGCCTACCTGTAGATTTTGGCCTGTAGCTCAGCCGCCACCTAGGGAAACCTACCAAACCTGTGCATTTCTGAAAACTAGATTCCTAGGGGAATCCACGATGGGGTGACTTGTGTGGCTCGGACCAGGTTATGTTACCCAGAATCCATTGCAAACCTCAAAATTTGGCTAAAAAAACACATGTTCCTCACATTTCTGTGGCAGAAAGTTCTGGAATCTTAGAGGAGCCACAAATTTTCTTCCACCCAGCGTTCCCCCACGTCTCCCGATAAAAATGATACCTCACTTGTGTGGGTAGGCCTAGCGCCCGCGACAGGAAACACCCCAAAGCGCAACGTGGACACAGCCAAATGTTTGAAGGAAAACAGACGTGTTTTTTGCAAAGTGCCTACCTGTAGATTTTGGCCTGTAGCTCAGCCGCCACCTAGGGAAACCTACCAAACCTGTGAATTTCTGAAAACTAGAGACCTAGGGGAATCCAAGATGGGGTGACTTCTGTGGCTCGGACCAGGTTCTGTTACCCAGAATCCATTGCAAATCTCAAAATTTGGCTAAAAAAACACATGTTCCTCAAATTTCTGTGGCAGAAAGTTCTGGAATCTGAGAGGAGCCACAAATTTCCTTCCACCCAGCGTTCCCCCACATCTCCCGATAAAAATGATACCTCACTTGTTTGGGTAGGCCTAGCGCCCGCGACAGGAAACGCCCCAAATCGCAACGTGGACACAGCCAAATTTTTGAAGGAAAACAGAGGTGTTTTTTGCAAAGTGCCTACCTGTAGATTTTGGCCTGTAGCTCAGCCGCCACCTAGGGAAACCTACCAAACCTGTGCATTTCTGAAAACTAGAGACCTCGGGGAATCCAAGATGGGTGACTTGTGTGGCTCGGATCAGGTTCTGTTACCCAGAATCCATTGCAAACCTCAAAATTTGGCTAAAAAAACACATGTTCCTCACATTTCTGTGGCAGAAAGTTCTGGAATCTGAGAGGAGCCACAAATTTCCTTCCACCCAGCGTTCCCACACGTCTCCCGATAAAAATAATATCTCACTTGTGTGGGTAGGCCTAGCGCCCGCGACAGGAAACGCCCCAAAGCGCAACGTCGACACAGCCAAATTTTTGAAGGAAAAATGAGGTGTTTTTTGCAAAGTGCCTACCTGTAGATTTTGGCCTGTAGCTCAGCCGCTACCTAGGGAAACCTACCAAACCTGTGCATTCCTGAAAACTAGAGACCTAGGGGAATCCAAGATGGGGTGACTTGTGTGGCTCGGACCAGGTTCTGTTACCCAGAATCCTTTGCAAACCTCAAAATTTGGCTAAAAAAACACATGTTCCTCACATTTCTGTGGCAGAAAGTTCTGGAATCTGAGAGGAGCCACAAGTTTCCTTTCACCCAGCGTTCCCCCACGTCTCCCGATAAAAATGATACCTCACTTGTGTGGGTAGGCCTAGCGCCCGCGACAGGAAACGCCCCAAAGCGCAACGTGGACACAGCCAAATGTTTGAAGGAAAACAGACGTGTTTTTTGCAAAGTGCCTACCTGTAGATTTTGGCCTGTAGCTCAGCCGCCACCTAGGGAAACCTACCAAACCTGTGCATTTCTGAAAACTAGAGTCCTAGGGGAATCCACGATGGGGTGACTTGTGTGGCTCGGACCAGGTTCTGTTACCCAGAATCCATTGCAAACCTCAAAATTTGGCTAAAAAAACACATGTTCCTCACATTTCTGTGGCAGAAAGTTCTGGAATCTTAGAGGAGCCACAAATTTTCTTCCACCCAGCGTTCCCCCACGTCTCCCGATAAAAATGATACCTCACTTGTGTGGGTAGGCCTAGCGCCCGCGACAGGAAACACCCCAAAGCGCAACGTGGACACAGCCAAATTTTTGAAGGAAAACAGAGGTGTTTTTTGCAAAGTGCCTACCTGTAGATTTTGGCCTGTAGCTCAGCCGCCACCTAGGGAAACCTACCAAACCTGTGCATTTCTGAAAACTAGAGACCTAGGGGAATCCAAGATGGGGTGACTTGTGTGGCTCGGACCAGGTTCTGTTACCCAGAATCCATTGCAAATCTCAAAATTTGGCTAAAAAAACACATGTTCCTCAAATTTCTGTGGCAGAAAGTTCTGGAATCTGAGAGGAGCCACAAATTTCCTTCCACCCAGCGTTCCCCCACGTCTCCCGATAAAAATGATACCTCACTTGTTTGGGTAGGCCTAGCGCCCGCGACAGGAAACGCCCCTAATCGCAACGTGGACACAGCCAAATTTTTGAAGGAAAACAGAGGTGTTTTTTGCAAAGTGCCTACCTGTAGATTTTGGCCTGTAGCTCAGCCGCCACCTAGGGAAACCTACCAAACCTGTGCATTTCTGAAACCTAGACACCTAGGGGAATCCAAGATGGGGTGACTTGTGTGGCTCGGACCAGGTTCTGTTACCCAGAATCCTTTGCAAACCTCAAAATTTGGCTAAAAAAACACATGTTCCTCACATTTCTGTGGCAAAAAGTTCTGGAATCTGAGAGGAGCCACAAATTTCCTTCCACCCAGCGTTCCCCCACGTCTCCCGATAAAAATAATATCTCACTTGTGTGGGTAGGCCTAGCGCCCGCGACAGGAAACGCCCCAAAGCGCAGCGTGGACACAGACAAATTTTTGAAGGAAAATAGAGGTGTTTTTTGCAAAGTGCCTACCTGTGGATTTTGGCCTGTAGCTCAGCCGCCACCTAGGGAAACCTACCAAACCTGTGCATTTCTGAAAACTAGAGACCTAGGGGAATCTAAGATGGGGTGACTTGTGTGGCTCGGACCAGGTTCTGTTACCCAGAATCCTTTGCAAACCTCAAAATTTGGCTAAAAAAACACATGTTCCTCACATTTCTGTGGCAGAAAGTTCTGGAATCTGAGAGGAGCCACAAATTTACTTTCACCCAGCGTTCCCCACGTCTCCCGATAAAAATGATACCTCACTTGTGTGGGTAGGCCTAGCGCCCGCGACAGGAAACGCCCCAAAGCGCAACATGGACACAGCCAAATTTTTGAAGGAAAACAGAGGTGTTTTTTGCAAAGTGCCTACCTGTAGATTTTGGCTTGTAGCTCAGCCGCCGCCTAGGGAAACCTACCAAACCTGTGCATTTCTGAAAACTAGAGACCTAGGGGAATCCAAGATGGGGTGACTTGTATGGCTCGGACCAGGTTCTGTTACCCAGAATCCTTTGCAAACCTCAAAATTTTGGCTAAAAAAACACATGTTCCTCACATTTCTGTGGCAGAAAGTTCTGGAATCTTAGAGGAGCCACAAATTTCCTTTCACCCAGCGTTCCCCCACGTCTCCCGATAAAAATGATACCTCACTTGTGTGGGTAGGCCTAGCGCCCGCGACAGGAAACGCCCCAAAGCGCAACATGGGCAGAGCCAAATTTTTGAAGGAAAACAGAGGTGTTTTTTGCAAAGTGCCTACCTGTAGATTTTGGCCTCTAGCTCAGACGCCACCTAGGGAAACCTACCAAACCTGTGCATTTCTGAAAACTAGAGACCTAGGGGAATCTAAGATGGGGTGACTTGTGTGGCTCGGACCAGGTTCTGTTACCCAGAATCCATTGCAAACCTCAAAATTTGGCTAAAAAAACACATGTTCCTCACATTTCTGTGGCAGAAAGTTCTGGAATCTGAGAGGAGCCACAAATTTCCTTCCACCCAGCGTTCCCCCACGTCTCCCGATAAAAATGATACCTCACTTGTGTGGGTAGGCATAGCGCCCGCGACAGGAAACGCCCCAAAGTGCAACGTGGACACAGCCAAATTTTTGAAGGAAAACAGAGGTGTTTTTTGCAAAGTGCCTACCTGTAGATTTTGGCCTGTAGCTCAGCCGCCACCTAGGGACACCTACCAAACCTGTGCATTTCTGAAAACTAGAGACCTAGGGGAATCCAAGATGGGGTGACTTGTGTGGCTCGGACCAGGTTCTGTTACCCAGAATCCATTGCAAACCTCAAAATTTGGCTAAAAAAACACATGTTCCTCACATTTCTGTGGCAGAAAGTTCTGGAATCTGAGAGGAGCCACAAATTTCCTTCCACCCAGCGTTCCCCCACGTCTCCCGATAAAAATGATACCTCACTTGTGTGGGTAGGCCTAGCGCCCGCGACAGGAAACGCCCCAAAGCGCAACGTGGACACAGCCAAATGTTTGAAGGAAAACAGAGGTGTTTTTTGCAAAGTGCCTACCTGTAGATTTTGGCCTGTAGCTCAGCCGCCACCTAGGGAAACCTACCAAACCTGTGCATTTCTGAAAACTAGAGACCTAGGGGAATCCAAGATGGGGTGACTTGTGTGGCTCGGACCAGGTTCTGTTACCCAGAATCCATTGCAAATCTCAAAATTTGGCTAAAAAAACACATGTTCCTCACATTTCTGTGGCAGAAAGTTCTGGAATCTGAGAGGAGCCACAAATTTCCTTCCACCCAGCGTTCCCCCACGTCTCCCGATAAAAATGATACCTCACTTGTGTGGGTAGGCCTAGCGCCCGCGACAGGAAACGCCCCAAATCGCAACGTGGACACAGCCAAATTTTTGAAGGAAAACAGAGGTGTTTTTTGCAAAGTGCCTACCTGTAGATTTTGGCCTGTAGCTCAGCCGCCACCTAGGGAAACCTACCAAACCTGTGCGTTTCTGAAACCTAGACACCTAGGGGAATCCAAGATGGGGTGACTTGTGTGGCTCGGACCAGGTTCTGTTACCCAGAATCCTTTGCAAACCTCAAAATTTGGCTAAAAAAACACATGTTCCTCACATTTCTGTGGCAGAAAGTTCTGGAATCTGAGAGGAGCCACAAATTTCCTTCCACCCAGCGTTCCCCCATGTCTCCCGATAAAAATGATATCTCACTTGTGTGGGTAGGCCTAGCGCCCGCGACAGGAAACGCCCCAAAGCGCAGCGTGGACACAGCCAAATTTTTGAAGGAAAACAGAGGTGTTTTTTGCAAAGTGCCTACCTGTAGATTTTGGCCGGTAGCTCAGCCGCCACCTAGGGAAACCTACCAAACCTGTGCATTTCTGAAAACTAGAGACCTAGGGGAATCCAAGATGGGGTGACTTGTGTGGCTCGGACCAGGTTCTGTTACCCAGAATCCTTTGCAAACCTCAAAATTTGGCTAAAAAAACACATGTTCCTCACATTTCTGTGGCAGAAAGTTCTGGAATCTGAGAGGAGCCTCAAATTTACTTTCACCCAGCGTTCCCCACGTCTCCCGATAAAAATGATACCTCACTTGTGTGGGTAGGCCTAGCGCCCGCGACAGGAAACGCCCCAAAGCGCAACGTGGACACAGCCAAATTTTTGAAGGAAAACAGAGGTGTTTTTTGCAAAGTGCCTACCTGTAGATTTTGGCCTGTAGCTCAGCCGCCACCTAGGGAAACCTACCAAACCTGTGCATTTCTGAAAACTAGAGACCTAGGGGAATCCAAGATGGGGTGACTTGTGTGGCTCGGACCAGGTTCTGTTACCCAGCATCCATTGCAAACCTCAAAATTTGGCTAAAAAAACACATGTTCCTCACATTTCTGTGGCAGAAAGTTCTGGAATCTGAGAGGAGCCACAAATTTCCTTCCACCCAGCATTTCCCCACGTCTCCCGATAAAAATGATACCTCACTTGTGTGGGTAGGCCTAGCGCCCGCGACAGGAAACGCCCCAAAGCGCAACGTGGACACAGCCAAATTTTTGAAGGAAAACAGAGGTGTTTTTTGCAAAGTGCCTACCTGTAGATTTTGGCTTGTAGCTCAGCCGCCACCTAGGGAAACCTACCAAACCTGTGCATTTCTGAAAACTAGAGACCTAGGGAAATCCAAGATGGGGTGACTTGTGTGGCTTGGACCAGGTTCTGTTACCCAGAATCCATTGCAAACCTCAAAATTTGGCTAAAAAAACACATGTTCCTCACATTTCTGTGGCAGAAAGTTCTGGAATCTGAGAGGAGCCACAAATTTCCTTCCACCCAGCGTTCCCACACGTCTCCCGATAACAATGATACCTCACTTGTGTGGGTAGGCCTAGCGCCCGCGACAGGAAACACCCCAAAGCGCAACGTGGACACAGCCAAATTTTTGAAGGAAAACAGAGGTGTTTTTTGCAAAGTACCTACCTGTAGATTTTGGCTTGTAGCTCATCCGCCACCTAGGGAAACCTACCAAACCTGTGCATTTCTGAAAACTAGAGTCCTAGGGGAATCGAAGATGGGGTGACTTGTATGGCTCGGACCAGGTTCTGTTACCCAGAATCCTTTGCAAACCTCAAAATTTGGCTAAAAAAACACATGTTCCTCACATTTCTGTGGCAGAAAGTTCTGGAATCTGAGAGGAGCCACAAATTTCCTTCCACCCAGCGTTCCCCCACGTCTCCCGATAAAAATGATACCTCACTTGTGTGGGTAGGCCTAGCACCCGCGACAGGAAACGGCCCAAACCGCAACGTGGACACAGCCAAATTTTTGAAGGAAAACAGAGGTGTTTTTTGCAAAGTGCCTACCTGTAGATTTTGGCCTGTAGCTTAGCCGCCACCTAGGGAAACCTACCAAACCTGTGAATTTCTGATAACTAGAGACCTAGGGGAATCCAAGATGGGGTGACTTGTGTGGCTCGGACCAGGTTCTGTTACCCAGAATCCATTGCAAACCTCAAAATTTGGCTAAAAAAACACATGTTCCTCAAATTTCTGTGGCAGAAAGTTCTGGAATCTGAGAGGAGCCACAAATTTCCTTCCACCCAGCATTGCCCCACGTCTCCCGATAAAAATGATACCTCACTTGTGTGGGTAGGCCTAGCGCCCGCGACAGGAAACGCCCCAAAGCGCAACGTGGACACAGCCAAAATTTTGAAGGAAAACAGAGGTGTTTTTTGCAAAGTGCCTACCTGTAGATTTTGGCCTGTAGCTCAGCCGCCACCTAGGGAAACCTACCAAACCTGTGCATTTCTGAAAACTAGAGACCTAGGGGAATCCAAGATGGGGTGACTTGTGTGGCTCGGACCAGGTTCTGTTACCCAGAATCCTTTGCAAACCTCAAAATTTGGCTAAAAAAACACATGTTCCTCACATTTCTGTTCAGAAAGTTCTGGAATCTGAGAGGAGCCACAAATTTCCTTTCACCCAGCGTTCCCCACGTCTCCCGATAAAAATGATACCTCACTTGTGTGGGTAGGCCTAGCGCCCGCAACAGGAAACGCCCCAAAGCGCAACGTGGACACAGCCAAATGTTTGAAGGAAAACAGAGGTGTTTTTTGCAAAGTGCCTACCTGTAGATTTTGGCCTGTAGCTCAGCCGTCACCTAGGGAAACCTACCAAACCTGTGCATTTCTGAAAACTAGAGACCTAGGGGAATCGAAGATGGGGTGACTTGTATGGCTCGGACCAGGTTCTGTTACCCAGAATCCATTGCAAACCTCAAAATTTGGCTAAAAAAACACATGTTCCTCACATTTCTGTGGCAGAAAGTTCTGGAATCTGAGAGGAGCCACAAATTTCCTTCCACCCAGCGTTCCCCCACGTCTCCCGATAAAAATGATACCTCACTTGTGTGGGTAGGCCTAGCGCCCGCGACAGGAAACGCCCCAAAGCGCAACGTGGGCACAGCCAAATTTTTGAAGGAAAACAGAGGTGTTTTTTGCAAAGTGCCTACCTGTAGATTTTGGCCTGTAGCTCAGCCGCCACCTAGGGAAACCTACCAAACCTGTGCATTTCTGAAAACTAGAGACCAAGGGGAATCCAAGATGGGGTGACTTGTGTGGCTCGGACCAGGTTCTGTTACCCAGAATCCATTGCAAACCTCAAAATTTGGCTAAAAAAACACATGTTCCTCACATTTCTGTGGCAGAAAGTTCTGGAATCTGAGAGGAGCCACAAATTTCCTTCCACCCAGCGTTCCCCCACGTCTCCCGATAAAAATGATACCTCACTTGTGCGGGTAGGCCTAGCACCCGCGACAGGAAACGGCCCAAAACGCAACGTGGACACAGCCAAATTTTTTAAGGAAAACAGAGGTGTTTTTTGCAAAGTGCCTACCTGTAGATTTTGGCCTGTAGCTCAGCCGCCACCTAGGGAAACCTATCAAACCTGTGCATTTCTGAAAACTAGAGACCTAGGGGAATCCAAGATGGGGTGACTTGTGTGGCTCGGACGAGGTTCTGTTACCCAGAATCCATTGCAAACCTCAAAATTTGGCTAAAAAAACAAATGTTCCTCAAATTTCTGTGGCAGAAAGTTCTGGAATCTGAGAGGAGCCACAAATTTCCTTCCACCCAGCATTGCCCCACGTCTCCCGATAAAAATGATACCTCACTTGTGTGGGTAGGCCTAGCGCCCGCGACAGGAAACGCCCCAAAGCGCAACGTGGACACAGCCAAATTTTTGAAGGAAAACAGAGGTGTTTTTTGCAAAGTGCCTACCTGTAGATTTTGGCCTGTAGCTCAGCCGCCACCTAGGGAAACCTACCAAACCTGTGCATTTCTGAAAACTGGAGACCTAGGGGAATCCAAGATGGGGTGACTTGTGTGGCTCGGACCAGGTTCTGTTACCCAGAATCCTTTGCAAACCTCAAAATTTGGCTAAAAAAACACATGTTCCTCACATTTCTGTGGCAGAAAGTTCTGGAATCTGAGAGGAGCCACAAATTACCTTTCACCCAGCGTTCCCCACGTCTCCCGATAAAAATGATACCTCACTTGTGTGGGTAGGCCTAGCGCCCGCAACAGGAAACGCCCCAAAGCGCAACGTGGACACAGCCAAATTTTTGAAGGAAAACAGAGGTGTTTTTTGCAAAGTGCCTACCTGTAGATTTTGGCCTGTAGCTCAGCCGCCACCTAGGGAAACCTACCAAACCTGTGCATTTCTGAAAACTAGAGACCTAGGGGAATCCAAGATGGGGTGACTTGTGTGGCTCGGACCAGGTTCTGTTACCCAGAATCCATTGCAAACCTCAAAATTTGGCTATAAAAACACATGTTCCTCACATTTCTGTGGCAGAAAGTTCTGGAATCTGAGAGGAGCCACAAATTTCCTTCCACCCAGCATTTCCCCACGTCTCCCGATAAAAATGATACCTCACTTGTGTGGGTAGGCCTAGCGCCCGCGACAGGAAACGCCCCAAAGCGCAACGTGGACACAGCCAAATGTTTGAAGGAAAACAGAGGTGTTTTTTGCAAAGTGCCTACCTGTAGATTTTGGCCTGTAGCTCAGCCGCCACCTAGGGAAACCTACCAAACCTGTGCATTTCTGAAAACTAGAGACCTAGGGGAATCGAAGATGGGGTGACTTGTATGGCTCGGACCAGGTTCTGTTACCCAGAATCCATTGCAAACCTCAAAATTTGGCTAAAAAAACACATGTTCCTCACATTTCTGTGGCAGAAAGTTCTGGAATCTGAGAGGAGCCACAAGTTTCCTTTCACCCAGCGTTCCCCCACGTCTCCCGATAAAAATGATACCTCACTTGTGTGGGTAGGCCTAGCGCCCGCGACAGGAAACGCCCCAAAGCGCAACGTGGACACAGCCAAATGTTTGAAGGAAAACAGAGGTGTTTTTTGCAAAGTGCCTACCTGTAGATTTTGGCCTGTAGCTCAGCCGCCACCTAGGGAAACCTACCAAACCTGTGCATTTCTGAAAACTAGAGTCCTAGGGGAATCCACGATGGGGTGACTTGTGTGGCTCGGACCAGGTTCTGTTACCCAGAATCCATTGCAAACCTCAAAATTTGGCTAAAAAAACACATGTTCCTCACATTTCTGTGGCAGAAAGTTCTGGAATCTTAGAGGAGCCACAAATTTTCTTCCACCCAGCGTTCCCCCACGTCTCCCGATAAAAATGATACCTCACTTGTGTGGGTAGGCCTAGCGCCCGCGACAGGAAACACCCCAAAGCGCAACGTGGACACAGCCAAATTTTTGAAGGAAAACAGAGGTGTTTTTTGCAAAGTGCCTACCTGTAGATTTTGGCCTGTAGCTCAGCCGCCACCTAGGGAAACCTACCAAACCTGTGCATTTCTGAAAACTAGAGACCTAGGGGAATCCAAGATGGGGTGACTTGTGTGGCTCGGACCAGGTTCTGTTACCCAGAATCCATTGCAAATCTCAAAATTTGGCTAAAAAAACACATGTTCCTCAAATTTCTGTGGCAGAAAGTTCTGGAATCTGAGAGGAGCCACAAATTTCCTTCCACCCAGCGTTCCCCCACGTCTCCCGATAAAAATGATACCTCACTTGTTTGGGTAGGCCTTGCGCCCGCGACAGGAAACGCCCCTAATCGCAACGTGGACACAGCCAAATTTTTGAAGGAAAACAGAGGTGTTTTTTGCAAAGTGCCTACCTGTAGATTTTGGCCTGTAGCTCAGCCGCCACCTAGGGAAACCTACCAAACCTGTGCATTTCTGAAACCTAGACACCTAGGGGAATCCAAGATGGGGTGACTTGTGTGGCTCGGACCAGGTTCTGTTACCCAGAATCCTTTGCAAACCTCAAAATTTGGCTAAAAAAACACATGTTCCTCACATTTCTGTGGCAAAAAGTTCTGGAATCTGAGAGGAGCCACAAATTTCCTTCCACCCAGCGTTCCCCCACGTCTCCCGATAAAAATAATATCTCACTTGTGTGGGTAGGCCTAGCGCCCGCGACAGGAAATGCCCCAAAGCGCAGCGTGGACACAGACAAATTTTTGAAGGAAAATAGAGGTGTTTTTTGCAAAGTGCCTACCTGTAGATTTTGGCCTGTAGCTCAGCCGCCACCTAGGGAAACCTACCAAACCTGTGCATTTCTGAAAACTAGAGACCTAGGGGAATCTAAGATGGGGTGACTTGTGTGGCTCGGACCAGGTTCTGTTACCCAGAATCCTTTGCAAACCTCAAAATTTGGCTAAAAAAACACATGTTCCTCACATTTCTGTGGCAGAAAGTTCTGGAATCTGAGAGGAGCCACAAATTTACTTTCACCCAGCGTTCCCCACGTCTCCCGATAAAAATGATACCTCACTTGTGTGGGTAGGCCTAGCGCCCGCGACAGGAAACGCCCCAAAGCGCAACATGGACACAGCCAAATTTTTGAAGGAAAACAGAGCTGTTTTTTGCAAAGTGCCTACCTGTAGATTTTGGCTTGTAGCTCAGCCGCCGCCTAGGGAAACCTACCAAACCTGTGCATTTCTGAAAACTAGAGACCTAGGGGAATCCAAGATGGGGTGACTTGTATGGCTCGGACCAGGTTCTGTTACCCAGAATCCTTTGCAAACCTCAAAATTTTGGCTAAAAAAACACATGTTCCTCACATTTCTGTGGCAGAAAGTTCTGGAATCTTAGAGGAGCCACAAATTTCCTTTCACCCAGCGTTCCCCCACGTCTCCCGATAAAAATGATACCTCACTTGTGTGGGTAAGCCTAGCGCCCGCGACAGGAAACGCCCCAAAGCGCAACATGGGCAGAGCCAAATTTTTGAAGGAAAACAGAGGTGTTTTTTGCAAAGTGCCTACCTGTAGATTTTGGCCTCTAGCTCAGACGCCACCTAGGGAAACCTACCAAACCTGTGCATTTCTGAAAACTAGAGACCTAGGGGAATCTAAGATGGGGTGACTTGTGTGGCTCGGACCAGGTTCTGTTACCCAGAATCCATTGCAAACCTCAAAATTTGGCTAAAAAAACACATGTTCCTCACATTTCTGTGGCAGAAAGTTCTGGAATCTGAGAGGAGCCACAAATTTCCTTCCACCCAGCGTTCCCCCACGTCTCCCGATAAAAATGATACCTCACTTGTGTGGGTAGGCCTAGCGCCCGCGACAGGAAACGCCCCAAAGTGCAACGTGGACACAGCCAAATTTTTGAAGGAAAACAGAGGTGTTTTTTGCAAAGTGCCTACCTGTAGATTTTGGCCTGTAGCTCAGCCGCCACCTAGGGAAACCTACCAAACCTGTGCATTTCTGAAAACTAGAGACCAAGGGGAATCCAAGATGGGGTGACTTGTGTGGCTCGGACCAGGTTCTGTTACCCAGAATCCATTGCAAACCTCAAAATTTGGCTAAAAAAACACATGTTCCTCACATTTCTGTGGCAGAAAGTTCTGGAATCTGAGAGGAGCCACAAATTTCCTTCCACCCAGCGTTCCCCCACGTCTCCCGATAAAAATGATACCTCACTTGTGCGGGTAGGCCTAGCACCCGCGACAGGAAACGGCCCAAAACGCAACGTGGACACAGCCAAATTTTTTAAGGAAAACAGAGGTGTTTTTTGCAAAGTGCCTACCTGTAGATTTTGGCCTGTAGCTCAGCCGCCACCTAGGGAAACCTATCAAACCTGTGCATTTCTGAAAACTAGAGACCTAGGGGAATCCAAGATGGGGTGACTTGTGTGGCTCGGACGAGGTTCTGTTACCCAGAATCCATTGCAAACCTCAAAATTTGGCTAAAAAAACAAATGTTCCTCAAATTTCTGTGGCAGAAAGTTCTGGAATCTGAGAGGAGCCACAAATTTCCTTCCACCCAGCATTGCCCCACGTCTCCCGATAAAAATGATACCTCACTTGTGTGGGTAGGCCTAGCGCCCGCGACAGGAAACGCCCCAAAGCGCAACGTGGACACAGCCAAATTTTTGAAGGAAAACAGAGGTGTTTTTTGCAAAGTGCCTACCTGTAGATTTTGGCCTGTAGCTCAGCCGCCACCTAGGGAAACCTACCAAACCTGTGCATTTCTGAAAACTGGAGACCTAGGGGAATCCAAGATGGGGTGACTTGTGTGGCTCGGACCAGGTTCTGTTACCCAGAATCCTTTGCAAACCTCAAAATTTGGCTAAAAAAACACATGTTCCTCACATTTCTGTGGCAGAAAGTTCTGGAATCTGAGAGGAGCCACAAATTACCTTTCACCCAGCGTTCCCCACGTCTCCCGATAAAAATGATACCTCACTTGTGTGGGTAGGCCTAGCGCCCGCAACAGGAAACGCCCCAAAGCGCAACGTGGACACAGCCAAATTTTTGAAGGAAAACAGAGGTGTTTTTTGCAAAGTGCCTACCTGTAGATTTTGGCCTGTAGCTCAGCCGCCACCTAGGGAAACCTACCAAACCTGTGCATTTCTGAAAACTAGAGACCTAGGGGAATCCAAGATGGGGTGACTTGTGTGGCTCGGACCAGGTTCTGTTACCCAGAATCCATTGCAAACCTCAAAATTTGGCTATAAAAACACATGTTCCTCACATTTCTGTGGCAGAAAGTTCTGGAATCTGAGAGGAGCCACAAATTTCCTTCCACCCAGCATTTCCCCACGTCTCCCGATAAAAATGATACCTCACTTGTGTGGGTAGGCCTAGCGCCCGCGACAGGAAACGCCCCAAAGCGCAACGTGGACACAGCCAAATGTTTGAAGGAAAACAGAGGTGTTTTTTGCAAAGTGCCTACCTGTAGATTTTGGCCTGTAGCTCAGCCGCCACCTAGGGAAACCTACCAAACCTGTGCATTTCTGAAAACTAGAGACCTAGGGGAATCGAAGATGGGGTGACTTGTATGGCTCGGACCAGGTTCTGTTACCCAGAATCCATTGCAAACCTCAAAATTTGGCTAAAAAAACACATGTTCCTCACATTTCTGTGGCAGAAAGTTCTGGAATCTGAGAGGAGCCACACGTTTCCTTTCACCCAGCGTTCCCCCACGTCTCCCGATAAAAATGATACCTCACTTGTGTGGGTAGGCCTAGCGCCCGCGACAGGAAACGCCCCAAAGCGCAACGTGGACACAGCCAAATGTTTGAAGGAAAACAGACGTGTTTTTTGCAAAGTGCCTACCTGTAGATTTTGGCCTGTAGCTCAGCCGCCACCTAGGGAAACCTACCAAACCTGTGCATTTCTGAAAACTAGAGTCCTAGGGGAATCCACGATGGGGTGACTTGTGTGGCTCGGACCAGGTTCTGTTACCCAGAATCCATTGCAAACCTCAAAATTTGGTTAAAAAAACACATGTTCCTCACATTTCTGTGGCAGAAAGTTCTGGAATCTTAGAGGAGCCACAAATTTTCTTCCACCCAGCGTTCCCCCACGTCTCCCGATAAAAATGATACCTCACTTGTGTGGGTAGGCCTAGCGCCCGCGACAGGAAACACCCCAAAGCGCAACGTGGACACAGCCAAATTTTTGAAGGAAAACAGAGGTGTTTTTTGCAAAGTGCCTACCTGTAGATTTTGGCCTGTAGCTCAGCCGCCACCTAGGGAAACCTACCAAACCTGTGCATTTCTGAAAACTAGAGACCTAGGGGAATCCAAGATGGGGTGACTTGTGTGGCTCGGACCAGGTTCTGTTACCCAGAATCCATTGCAAATCTCAAAATTTGGCTAAAAAAACACATGTTCCTCAAATTTCTGTGGCAGAAAGTTCTGGAATCTGAGAGGAGCCACAAATTTCCTTCCACCCAGCGTTCCCCCACGTCTCCCGATAAAAATGATACCTCACTTGTTTGGGTAGGCCTTGCGCCCGCGACAGGAAACGCCCCTAATCGCAACGTGGACACAGCCAAATTTTTGAAGGAAAACAGAGGTGTTTTTTGCAAAGTGCCTACCTGTAGATTTTGGCCTGTAGCTCAGCCGCCACCTAGGGAAACCTACCAAACCTGTGCATTTCTGAAACCTAGACACCTAGGGGAATCCAAGATGGGGTGACTTGTGTGGCTCGGACCAGGTTCTGTTACCCAGAATCCTTTGCAAACCTCAAAATTTGGCTAAAAAAACACATGTTCCTCACATTTCTGTGGCAAAAAGTTCTGGAATCTGAGAGGAGCCACAAATTTCCTTCCACCCAGCGTTCCCCCACGTCTCCCGATAAAAATAATATCTCACTTGTGTGGGTAGGCCTAGCGCCCGCGACAGGAAACGCCCCAAAGCGCAGCGTGGACACAGACAAATTTTTGAAGGAAAATAGAGGTGTTTTTTGCAAAGTGCCTACCTGTAGATTTTGGCCTGTAGCTCAGCCGCCACCTAGGGAAACCTACCAAACCTGTGCATTTCTGAAAACTAGAGACCTAGGGGAATCTAAGATGGGGTGACTTGTGTGGCTCGGACCAGGTTCTGTTACCCAGAATCCTTTGCAAACCTCAAAATTTGGCTAAAAAAACACATGTTCCTCACATTTCTGTGGCAGAAAGTTCTGGAATCTGAGAGGAGCCACAAATTTACTTTCACCCAGCGTTCCCCACGTCTCCCGATAAAAATGATACCTCACTTGTGTGGGTAGGCCTAGCGCCCGCGACAGGAAACGCCCCAAAGCGCAACATGGACACAGCCAAATTTTTGAAGGAAAACAGAGCTGTTTTTTGCAAAGTGCCTACCTGTAGATTTTGGCTTGTAGCTCAGCCGCCGCCTAGGGAAACCTACCAAACCTGTGCATTTCTGAAAACTAGAGACCTAGGGGAATCCAAGATGGGGTGACTTGTATGGCTCGGACCAGGTTCTGTTACCCAGAATCCTTTGCAAACCTCAAAATTTTGGCTAAAAAAACACATGTTCCTCACATTTCTGTGGCAGAAAGTTCTGGAATCTTAGAGGAGCCACAAATTTCCTTTCACCCAGCGTTCCCCCACGTCTCCCGATAAAAATGATACCTCACTTGTGTGGGTAAGCCTAGCGCCCGCGACAGGAAACGCCCCAAAGCGCAACATGGGCAGAGCCAAATTTTTGAAGGAAAACAGAGGTGTTTTTTGCAAAGTGCCTACCTGTAGATTTTGGCCTCTAGCTCAGACGCCACCTAGGGAAACCTACCAAACCTGTGCATTTCTGAAAACTAGAGACCTAGGGGAATCTAAGATGGGGTGACTTGTGTGGCTCGGACCAGGTTCTGTTACCCAGAATCCATTGCAAACCTCAAAATTTGGCTAAAAAAACACATGTTCCTCACATTTCTGTGGCAGAAAGTTCTGGAATCTGAGAGGAGCCACAAATTTCCTTCCACCCAGCGTTCCCCCACGTCTCCCGATAAAAATGATACCTCACTTGTGTGGGTAGGCCTAGCGCCCGCGACAGGAAACGCCCCAAAGTGCAACGTGGACACAGCCAAATTTTTGAAGGAAAACAGAGGTGTTTTTTGCAAAGTGCCTACCTGTAGATTTTGGCCTGTAGCTCAGCCGCCACCTAGGGACACCTACCAAACCTGTGCATTTCTGAAAACTAGAGACCTAGGGGAATCCAAGATGGGGTGACTTGTGTGGCTCGGACCAGGTTCTGTTACCCAGAATCCATTGCAAACCTCAAAATTTGGCTAAAAAAACACATGTTCCTCACATTTCTGTGGCAGAAAGTTCTGGAATCTGAGAGGAGCCACAAATTTCCTTCCACCCAGCGTTCCCCCACGTCTCCCGATAAAAATGATACCTCACTTGTGTGGGTAGGCCTAGCGCCCGCGACAGGAAACGCCCCAAAGCGCAACGTGGACACAGCCAAATGTTTGAAGGAAAACAGAGGTGTTTTTTGCAAAGTGCCTACCTGTAGATTTTGGCCTGTAGCTCAGCCGCCACCTAGGGAAACCTACCAAACCTGTGCATTTCTGAAAACTAGAGACCTAGGGGAATCCAAGATGGGGTGACTTGTGTGGCTCGGACCAGGTTCTGTTACCCAGAATCCATTGCAAATCTCAAAATTTGGCTAAAAAAACACATGTTCCTCACATTTCTGTGGCAGAAAGTTCTGGAATCTGAGAGGAGCCACAAATTTCCTTCCACCCAGCGTTCCCCCATGTCTCCCGATAAAAATGATACCTCTCTTGTGTGGGTAGGCCTAGCGCCCGCGACAGGAAACGCCCCAAATCGCAACGTGGACACAGCCAAATTTTTGAAGGAAAACAGAGGTGTTTTTTGCAAAGTGCCTACCTGTAGATTTTGGCCTGTAGCTCAGCCGCCACCTAGGGAAACCTACCAAACCTGTGCATTTCTGAAACCTAGACACCTAGGGGAATCCAAGATGGGGTGACTTGTGTGGCTCGGACCAGGTTCTGTTACCCAGAATCCTTTGCAAACCTCAAAATTTGGCTAAAAAAACACATGTTCCTCACATTTCTGTGGCAGAAAGTTCTGGAATCTGAGAGGAGCCACAAATTTCCTTCCACCCAGCGTTCCCCCACGTCTCCCGATAAAAATGATATCTCACTTGTGTGGGTAGGCCTAGCGCCCGCGACAGGAAACGCCCCAAAGCGCAGCGTGGACACAGCCAAATTTTTGAAGGAAAACAGAGGTGTTTTTTGCAAAGTGCCTACCTGTAGATTTTGGCCTGTAGCTCAGCCGCCACCTAGGGAAACCTACCAAACCTGTGCATTTCTGAAAACTAGAGACCTAGGGGAATCCAAGATGGGGTGACTTGTGTGGCTCGGACCAGGTTCTGTTACCCAGAATCCTTTGCAAACCTCAAAATTTGGCTAAAAAAACACATGTTCCTCACATTTCTGTGGCAGAAAGTTCTGGAATCTGAGAGGAGCCACAAATTTACTTTCACCCAGCGTTCCCCACGTCTCCCGATAAAAATGATACCTCACTTGTGTGGGTAGGCCTAGCGCCCGCGACAGGAAACGCCCCAAAGCGCAACGTGGACACAGCCACATTTTTGAAGGAAAACAGAGGTGTTTTTTGCAAAGTGCCTACCTGTAGATTTTGGCCTGTAGCTCAGCCGCCACCTAGGGAAACCTACCAAACCTGTGCATTTCTGAAAACTAGAGACCTAGGGAAATCCAAGATGGGGTGACTTGTGTGGCTTGGACCAGGTTCTGTTACCCAGAATCCATTGCAAACCTCAAAATTTGGCTAAAAAAACACATGTTCCTCACATTTCTGTGGCAGAAAGTTCTGGAATCTGAGAGGAGCCACAAATTTCCTTCCACCCAGCGTTCCCACACGTCTCCCGATAACAATGATACCTCACTTGTGTGGGTAGGCCTAGCGCCCGCGACAGGAAACACCCCAAAGCGCAACGTGGACACAGCCAAATTTTTGAAGGAAAACAGAGGTGTTTTTTGCAAAGTGCCTACCTGTAGATTTTGGCTTGTAGCTCATCCGCCACCTAGGGAAACCTACCAAACCTGTGCATTTCTGAAAACTAGAGACCTAGGGGAATCGAAGATGGGGTGACTTGTATGGCTCGGACCAGGTTCTGTTACCCAGAATCCTTTGCAAACCTCAAAATTTGGCTAAAAAAACACATGTTCCTCACATTTCTGTGGCAGAAAGTTCTGGAATCTGAGAGGAGCCACAAATTTCCTTTCACCCAGCGTTCCCCCACGTCTCCCGATAAAAATGATACCTCACTTGTGTGGGTAGGCCTAGCGCCCGCGACAGGAAACGCCCCAAAGCGCAACGTGGGCACAGCCAAATTTTTGAAGGAAAACAGAGGTGTTTTTTGCAAAGTGCCTACCTGTAGATTTTGGCCTGTAGCTCAGCCGCCACCTAGGGAAACCTACCAAACCTGTGCATTTCTGAAAACTAGAGACCAAGGGGAATCCAAGATGGGGTGACTTGTGTGGCTCGGACCAGGTTCTGTTACCCAGAATCCATTGCAAACCTCAAAATTTGGCTAAAAAAACACATGTTCCTCACATTTCTGTGGCAGAAAGTTCTGGAATCTGAGAGGAGCCACAAATTTCCTTCCACCCAGCGTTTCCCCACGTCTCCCGATAAAAATGATACCTCACTTGTGTGGGTAGGCCTAGCACCCGCGACAGGAAACGGCCCAAACCGCAACGTGGACACAGCCAAATTTTTGAAGGAAAACAGACGTGTTTTTTGCAAAGTGCCTACCTGTAGATTTTGGCCTGTAGCTTAGCCGACACCTAGGGAAACCTACCAAACCTGTGAATTTCTGATAACTAGAGACCTAGGGGAATCCAAGATGGGGTGACTTGTGTGGCTCGGACCAGGTTCTGTTACCCAGAATCCATTGCAAACCTCAAAATTTGGCTAAAAAAACACATGTTCCTCAAATTTCTGTGGCAGAAAGTTCTGGAATCTGAGAGGAGCCACAAATTTCCTTCCACCCAGCATTGCCCCACGTCTCCCGATAAAAATGATACCTCACTTGTGTGGGTAGGCCTAGCGCCCGCGACAGGAAACGCCCCAAAGCGCAACGTGGACACAGCCAAAATTTTGAAGGAAAACAGAGGTGTTTTTTGCAAAGTGCCTACCTGTAGATTTTGGCCTGTAGCTCAGCCGCCACCTAGGGAAACCTACCAAACCTGTGCATTTCTGAAAACTAGAGACCTAGGGGAATCCAAGATGGGGTGACTTGTGTGGCTCGGACCAGGTTCTGTTACCCAGAATCCTTTGCAAACCTCAAAATTTGGCTAAAAAAACACATGTTCCTCACATTTCTGTGGCAGAAAGTTCTGGAATCTGAGAGGAGCCACAAATTTCCTTTCACCCAGCGTTCCCCACGTCTCCCGATAAAAATGATACCTCACTTGTGTGGGTAGGCCTAGCGCCCGCGACAGGAAACGCCCCAAAGCGCAACGTGGACACAGCCAAATGTTTGAAGGAAAACAGAGGTGTTTTTTGCAAAGTGCCTACCTGTAGATTTTGGCCTGTAGCTCAGCCGCCACCTAGGGAAACCTACCAAACCTGTGCATTTCTGAAAACTAGAGACCTAGGGGAATCGAAGATGGGGTGACTTGTATGGCTCGGACCAGGTTCTGTTACCCAGAATCCATTGCAAACCTCAAAATTTGGCTAAAAAAACACATGTTCCTCACATTTCTGTGGCAGAAAGTTCTGGAATCTGAGAGGAGCCACAAATTTCCTTCCACCCAGCGTTCCCCCACGTCTCCCGATAAAAATGATACCTCACTTGTGTGGGTAGGCCTAGCGCCCGCGACAGGAAACGCCCCAAAGCGCAACGTGGGCACAGCCAAATTTTTGAAGGAAAACAGAGGTGTTTTTTGCAAAGTGCCTACCTGTAGATTTTGGCCTGTAGCTCAGCCGCCACCTAGGGAAACCTACCAAACCTGTGCATTTCTGAAAACTAGAGACCAAGGGGAATCCAAGATGGGGTGACTTGTGTGGCTCGGACCAGGTTCTGTTACCCAGAATCCATTGCAAACCTCAAAATTTGGCTTAAAAAACACATGTTCCTCACATTTCTGTGGCAGAAAGTTCTGGAATCTGAGAGGAGCCACAAATTTCCTTCCACCCAGCGTTCCCCCACGTCTCCCGATAAAAATGATACCTCACTTGTGCGGGTAGGCCTAGCACCCGCGACAGGAAACGGCCCAAAACGCAACGTGGACACAGCCAAATTTTTTAAGGAAAACAGAGGTGTTTTTTGCAAAGTGCCTACCTGTAGATTTTGGCCTGTAGCTCAGCCGCCACCTAGGGAAACCTATCAAACCTGTGCATTTCTGAAAACTAGAGACCTAGGGGAATCCAAGATGGGGTGACTTGTGTGGCTCGGACGAGGTTCTGTTACCCAGAATCCATTGCAAACCTCAAAATTTGGCTAAAAAAACACATGTTCCTCAAATTTCTGTGGCAGAAAGTTCTGGAATCTGAGAGGAGCCACAAATTTCCTTCCACCCAGCATTGCCCCACGTCTCCCTATAAAAATGATACCTCACTTGTGTGGGTAGGCCTAGCGCCCGCGACAGGAAACGCCCCAAAGCGCAACGTGGACACAGCCAAATTATTGAAGGAAAACAGAGGTGTTTTTTGCAAAGTGCCTACCTGTAGATTTTGGCCTGTAGCTCAGCCGCCACCTAGGGAAACCTACCAAACCTGTGCATTTCTGAAAACTGGAGACCTAGGGGAATCCAAGATGGGGTGACTTGTGTGGCTCGGACCAGGTTCTGTTACCCAGAATCCTTTGCAAACCTCAAAATTTGGCTAAAAAAACACATGTTCCTCACATTTCTGTGGCAGAAAGTTCTGGAATCTGAGAGGAGCCACAAATTACCTTTCACCCAGCGTTCCCCACGTCTCCCGATAAAAATGATACCTCACTTGTGTGGGTAGGCCTAGCGCCCGCAACAGGAAACGCCCCAAAGCGCAACGTGGACACAGCCAAATTTTTGAAGGAAAACAGAGGTGTTTTTTGCAAAGTGCCTACCTGTAGATTTTGGCCTGTAGCTCAGCCGCCACCTAGGGAAACCTACCAAACCTGTGCATTTCTGAAAACTAGAGACCTAGGGGAATCCAAGATGGGGTGACTTGTGTGGCTCAGACCAGGTTCTGTTACCCAGAATCCATTGCAAACCTCAAAATTTGGCTATAAAAACACATGTTCCTCACATTTCTGTGGCAGAAAGTTCTGGAATCTGAGAGGAGCCACAAATTTCCTTCCACCCAGCATTTCCCCACGTCTCCCGATAAAAATGATACCTCACTTGTGTGGGTAGGCCTAGCGCCCGTGACAGGAAACGCCCCAAAGCGCAACGTGGACACAGCCAAATGTTTGAAGGAAAACAGAGGTGTTTTTTGCAAAGTGCCTACCTGTAGATTTTGGCCTGTAGCTCAGCCGCCACCTAGGGAAACCTACCAAACCTGTGCATTTCTGAAAACTAGAGACCTAGGGGAATCGAAGATGGGGTGACTTGTATGGCTCGGACCAGGTTCTGTTACCCAGAATCCATTGCAAACCTCAAAATTTGGCTAAAAAAACACATGTTCCTCACATTTCTGTGGCAGAAAGTTCTGGAATCTGAGAGGAGCCACAAATTTCCTTTCACCCAGCGTTCCCACACGTCTCCCGATAACAATGATACCTCACTTGTGTGGGTAGGCCTAGCGCCCGCGACAGGAAACACCCCACAGCGCAACGTGGACACAGCCAAATTTTTGAAGGAAAACAGAGGTGTTTTTTGCAAAGTGCCTACCTGTAGATTTTGGCTTGTAGCTCATCCGCCACCTAGGGAAACCTACCAAACCTGTGCATTTCTGAAAACTAGAGACCTAGGGGAATCCAAGATGGGGTGACTTGTATGGCTCGGACCAGGTTCTGTTACCCAGAATCCTTTGCAAACCTCAAAATTTGGCTAAAAAAACACATGTTCCTCACATTTCTGTGGCAGAAAGTTCTGGAATCTGAGAGGAGCCACATATTTCCTTTCATCCAGCGTTCCCCCACGTCTCCCGATAAAAATGATACCTCAATTGTGTGGGTAGGCCTAGCGCCCGCGACAGGAAACGCCCCAAAGCGCAACGTGGGCACAGCCAAATTTTTGAAGGAAAACAGAGGTGTTTTTTGCAAAGTGCCTACCTGTAGATTTTGGCCTGTAGCTCAGCCGCCACCTAGGGAAACCTACCAAACCTGTGCATTTCTGAAAACTAGATACCAAGGGGAATCCAAGATGGGGTGACTTGTGTGGCTCGGACCAGGTTCTGTTACCCAGAATCCATTGCAAACCTCAAAATTTGGCTTAAAAAACACATGTTCCTCACATTTCTGTGGCAGAAAGTTCTGGAATCTGAGAGGAGCCACAAATTTCCTTCCACCCAGCGTTCCCCCACGTCTCCCGATAAAAATGATACCTCACTTGTGCGGGTAGGCCTAGCACCCGCGACAGGAAACGGCCCAAACCGCAACGTGGACACAGCCAAATTTTTGAAGGAAAACAGAGGTGTTTTTTGCAAAGTGCCTACCTGTAGATTTTGGCCTGTAGCTCAGCCGCCACCTAGGGAAACCTATCAAACCTGTGCATTTCTGAAAACTAGAGACCAAGGGGAATCCAAGATGGGGTGACTTGTGTGGCTCGGACGAGGTTCTGTTACCCAGAATCCATTGCAAACCTCAAAATTTGGCTAAAAAAACACATGTTCCTCAAATTTCTGTGGCAGAAAGTTCTGGAATCTGAGAGGAGCCACAAATTTCCTTCCACCCAGCATTGCCCCACGTCTCCCTATAAAAATGATACCTCACTTGTGTGGGTAGGCCTAGCGCCCGCGACAGGAAACGCCCCAAAGCGCAACGTGGACACAGCCAAATTATTGAAGGAAAACAGAGGTGTTTTTTGCAAAGTGCCTACCTGTAGATTTTGGCCTGTAGCTCAGCCGCCACCTAGGGAAACCTACCAAACCTGTGCATTTCTGAAAACTGGAGACCTAGGGGAATCCAAGATGGGGTGACTTGTGTGGCTCGGACCAGGTTCTGTTACCCAGAATCCTTTGCAAACCTCAAAATTTGGCTAAAAAAACACATGTTCCTCACATTTCTGTGGCAGAAAGTTCTGGAATCTGAGAGGAGCCACAAATTACCTTTCACCCAGCGTTCCCCACGTCTCCCGATAAAAATGATACCTCACTTGTGTGGGTAGGCCTAGCGCCCGCAACAGGAAACGCCCCAAAGCGCAACGTGGACACAGCCAAATTTTTGAAGGAAAACAGAGGTGTTTTTTGCAAAGTGCCTACCTGTAGATTTTGGCCTGTAGCTCAGCCGCCACCTAGGGAAACCTACCAAACCTGTGCATTTCTGAAAACTAGAGACCTAGGGGAATCCAAGATGGGGTGACTTGTGTGGCTCGGACCAGGTTCTGTTACCCAGAATCCATTGCAAACCTCAAAATTTGGCTATAAAAACACATGTTCCTCACATTTCTGTGGCAGAAAGTTCTGGAATCTGAGAGGAGCCACAAATTTCCTTCCACCCAGCATTTCCCCACGTCTCCCGATAAAAATGATACCTCACTTGTGTGGGTAGGCCTAGCGCCCGCGACAGGAAACGCCCCAAAGCGCAACGTGGACACAGCCAAATGTTTGAAGGAAAACAGAGGTGTTTTTTGCAAAGTGCCTACCTGTAGATTTTGGCCTGTAGCTCAGCCGCCACCTAGGGAAACCTACCAAACCTGTGCATTTCTGAAAACTAGAGACCTAGGGGAATCGAAGATGGGGTGACTTGTATGGCTCGGACCAGGTTCTGTTACCCAGAATCCATTGCAAACCTCAAAATTTGGCTAAAAAAACACATGTTCCTCACATTTCTGTGGCAGAAAGTTCTGGAATCTGAGAGGAGCCACAAATTTCCTTTCACCCAGCGTTCCCACACGTCTCCCGATAACAATGATACCTCACTTGTGTGGGTAGGCCTAGCGCCCGCGACAGGAAACACCCCACAGCGCAACGTGGACACAGCCAAATTTTTGAAGGAAAACAGAGGTGTTTTTTGCAAAGTGCCTACCTGTAGATTTTGGCTTGTAGCTCATCCGCCACCTAGGGAAACCTACCAAACCTGTGCATTTCTGAAAACTAGAGACCTAGGGGAATCGAAGATGGGGTGACTTGTATGGCTCGGACCAGGTTCTGTTACCCAGAATCCTTTGCAAACCTCAAAATTTGGCTAAAAAAACACATGTTCCTCACATTTCTGTGGCAGAAAGTTCTGGAATCTGAGAGGAGCCACATATTTCCTTTCATCCAGCGTTCCCCCACGTCTCCCGATAAAAATGATACCTCAATTGTGTGGGTAGGCCTAGCGCCCGCGACAGGAAACGCCCCAAAGCGCAACGTGGGCACAGCCAAATTTTTGAAGGAAAACAGAGGTGTTTTTTGCAAAGTGCCTACCTGTAGATTTTGGCCTGTAGCTCAGCCGCCACCTAGGGAAACCTACCAAACCTGTGCATTTCTGAAAACTAGATACCAAGGGGAATCCAAGATGGGGTGACTTGTGTGGCTCGGACCAGGTTCTGTTACCCAGAATCCATTGCAAACCTCAAAATTTGGCTTAAAAAACACATGTTCCTCACATTTCTGTGGCAGAAAGTTCTGGAATCTGAGAGGAGCCACAAATTTCCTTCCACCCAGCGTTCCCCCACGTCTCCCGATAAAAATGATACCTCACTTGTGCGGGTAGGCCTAGCACCCGCGACAGGAAACGGCCCAAACCGCAACGTGGACACAGCCAAATTTTTGAAGGAAAACAGAGGTGTTTTTTGCAAAGTGCCTACCTGTAGATTTTGGCCTGTAGCTCAGCCGCCACCTAGGGAAACCTATCAAACCTGTGCATTTCTGAAAACTAGAGACCAAGGGGAATCCAAGATGGGGTGACTTGTGTGGCTCGGACGAGGTTCTGTTACCCAGAATCCATTGCAAACCTCAAAATTTGGCTAAAAAAACACATGTTCCTCAAATTTCTGTGGCAGAAAGTTCTGGAATCTGAGAGGAGCCACAAATTTCCTTCCACCCAGCATTGCCCCACGTCTCCCGATAAAAATGATACCTCACTTGTGTGGGTAGGCCTAGCGCCCGCGACAGGAAACGCCCCAAAGCGCAACGTGGACACAGCCAAATTTTTGAAGGAAAACAGAGGTGTTTTTTGCAAAGTGCCTACCTGTAGATTTTGGCCTGTAGCTCAGCCGCCACCTAGGGAAACCTACCAAACCTGTGCATTTCTGAAAACTAGAGACCTAGGGGAATCCAAGATGGGGTGACTTGTGTGGCTCGGACCAGGTTCTGTTACCCAGAATCCTTTGCAAACCTCAAAATTTGGCTAAAAAAACACATGTTCCTCACATTTCTGTGGCAGAAAGTTCTGAAATCTGAGAGGAGCCACAAATTACCTTTCACCCAGCGTTCCCCACGTCTCCCGATAAAAATGATACCTCACTTGTGTGGGTAGGCCTAGCGCCCGCGACAGGAAACGCCCCAAAGCGCAACGTGGACACAGCCAAATTTTTGAAGGAAAACAGAGGTGTTTTTTGCAAAGTGCCTACCTGTAGATTTTGGCCTGTAGCTCAGCCGCCACCTAGGGAAACCTACCAAACCTGTGCATTTCTGAAAACTAGAGACCTAGGGGAATCCAAGATGGGGTGACATGTGTGGCTCGGACCAGGTTCTGTTACCCAGAATCCATTGCAAACCTCAAAATTTGGCTATAAAAACACATGTTCCTCACATTTCTGTGGCAGAAAGTTCTGGAATCTGAGAGGAGCCACAAATTTCCTTCCACCCAGCATTTCCCCACGTCTCCCGATAAAAATGATACCTCACTTGTGTGGGTAGGCCTAGCGCCCGCGACAGGAAACGCCCCGAAGCGCAACGTGGACACAGCCAAATTTTTGAAGGAAAACAGAGGTGTTTTTTGCAAAGTGCCTACCTGTAGATTTTGGCTTGTAGCTCAGCCGCCACCTAGGGAAACCTACCAAACCTGTGCATTTCTGAAAACTAGAGACCTAGGGGAATCCAAGATGGGGTGACTTGTGTGGCTCGGACCAGGTTCTGTTACCCAGAATCCATTGCAAACCTCAAAATTTGGCTATAAAAACACATGTTCCTCACATTTCTGTGGCAGAAAGTTCTGGAATCTGAGAGGAGCCACAAATTTCCTTCCACCCAGCATTTCCCCACGTCTCCCGATAAAAATGATACCTCACTTGTGTGGGTAGGCCTAGCGCCCGCGACAGGAAACGCCCCAAAGCGCAACGTGGACACAGCCAAATGTTTGAAGGAAAACAGAGGTGTTTTTTGCAAAGTGCCTACCTGTAGATTTTGGCCTGTAGCTCAGCCGCCACCTAGGGAAACCTACCAAACCTGTGCATTTCTGAAAACTAGAGACCTAGGGGAATCGAAGATGGGGTGACTTGTGTGGCTCGGACCAGGTTCTGTTACCCAGAATCCATTGCAAACCTCAAAATTTGGCTAAAAAAACACATGTTCCTCACATTTCTGTGGCAGAAAGTTCTGGAATCTGAGAGGAGCCACAAATTTCCTTTCACCCAGCGTTCCCACACGTCTCCCGATAACAATGATACCTCACTTGTGTGGGTAGGCCTAGTGCCCGCGACAGGAAACACCCCACAGCGCAACGTGGACACAGCCAAATTTTTGAAGGAAAACAGAGGTGTTTTTTGCAAAGTGCCTACCTGTAGATTTTGGCTTGTAGCTCATCCGCCACCTAGGGAAACCTACCAAACCTGTGCATTTCTGAAAACTAGAGACCTAGGGGAATCGAAGATGGGGTGACTTGTATGGCTCGGACCAGGTTCTGTTACCCAGAATCCTTTGCAAACCTCAAAATTTGGCTAAAAAAACACATGTTCCTCACATTTCTGTGGCAGAAAGTTCTGGAATCTGAGAGGAGCCACATATTTCCTTTCACCCAGCGTTCCCCCACGTCTCCCGATAAAAATGATACCTCAATTGTGTGGGTAGGCCTAGCGCCCGCGACAGGAAACGCCCCAAAGCGCAACGTGGGCACAGCCAAATTTTTGAAGGAAAACAGAGGTGTTTTTTGCAAAGTGCCTACCTGTAGATTTTGGCCTGTAGCTCAGCCGCCACCTAGGGAAACCTACCAAACCTGTGCATTTCTGAAAACTAGATACCAAGGGGAATCCAAGATGGGGTGACTTGTGTGGCTCGGACCAGGTTCTGTTACCCAGAATCCATTGCAAACCTCAAAATTTGGCTAAAAAAACACATGTTCCTCACATTTCTGTGGCAGAAAGTTCTGGAATCTGAGAGGAGCCACAAATTTCCTTCCACCCAGCGTTCCCCCACGTCTCCCGATAAAAATGATACCTCACTTGTGCGGGTAGGCCTAGCACCCGCGACAGGAAACGGCCCAAACCGCAACGTGGACACAGCCAAATTTTTGAAGGAAAACAGAGGTGTTTTTTGCAAAGTGCCTACCTGTAGATTTTGGCCTGTAGCTCAGCCGCCACCTAGGGAAACCTATCAAACCTGTGCATTTCTGAAAACTAGAGACCAAGGGGAATCCAAGATGGGGTGACTTGTGTGGCTCGGACGAGGTTCTGTTACCCAGAATCCATTGCAAACCTCAAAATTTGGCTAAAAAAACACATGTTCCTCAAATTTCTGTGGCAGAAAGTTCTGGAATCTGAGAGGAGCCACAAATTTCCTTCCACCCAGCATTGCCCCACGTCTCCCGATAAAAATGATACCTCACTTGTGTGGGTAGGCCTAGCGCCCGCGACAGGAAACGCCCCAAAGCGCAACGTGGACACAGCCAAATTTTTGAAGGAAAACAGAGGTGTTTTTTGCAAAGTGCCTACCTGTAGATTTTGGCCTGTAGCTCAGCCGCCACCTAGGGAAACCTACCAAACCTGTGCATTTCTGAAAACTAGAGACCTAGGGGAATCCAAGATGGGGTGACTTGTGTGGCTCGGACCAGGTTCTGTTACCCAGAATCCTTTGCAAACCTCAAAATTTGGCTAAAAAAACACATGTTCCTCACATTTCTGTGGCAGAAACTTCTGAAATCTGAGAGGAGCCACAAATTACCTTTCACCCAGCGTTCCCCACGTCTCCCGATAAAAATGATACCTCACTTGTGTGGGTAGGCCTAGCGCCCGCGACAGGAAACGCCCCAAAGCGCAACGTGGACACAGCCAAATTTTTGAAGGAAAACAGAGGTGTTTTTTGCAAAGTGCCTACCTGTAGATTTTGGCTTGTAGCTCAGCCGCCACCTAGGGAAACCTACCAAACCTGTGCATTTCTGAAAACTAGAGACCTAGGGGAATCGAAGATGGGGTGACTTGTATGGCTCGGACCAGGTTCTGTCACCCAGAATCCTTTGCAAACCTCAAAATTTGGCTAAAAAAACAAATGTTCCTCACATTTCTGTGGCAGAAAGTTCTGGAATCTGAGAGGAGCCACAAATTTCCTTTCACCCAGCGTTCCCCCACGTCTCCCGATAAAAATGATACCTCACTTGTGTGGGTAGGCCTAGCGCCCGCGACAGGAAACGCCCCGAAGCGCAACGTGGACACAGCCAAATTTTTGAAGGAAAACAGAGGTGTTTTTTGCAAAGTGCCTACCTGTAGATTTTGGCCTGTAGCTCAGCCGCCACCTAGGGAAACCTACCAAACCTGTGCATTTCTGAAAACTAGAGACAAAGGGGAATCCAAGATGGGGTGACTTGTGTGGCTTGGACCAGGTTCTGTTACCCAGAATCCATTGCAAACCTCAAAATTTGGCTAAAAAAACACATGTTCCTCACATTTCTGTGGCAGAAAGTTCTGGAATCTGAGAGGAGCCACAAATTTCCTGCCACCCAGCGTTCCCCCACGTCTCCCGATAAAAATGATACCTCACTTGTGTGGGTAGGCCTAGCACCCGCGACAGGAAACGGCCCAAACCGCAACGTGGACACAGCCAAATTTTTGAAGGAAAACAGAGGTGTTTTTTGCAAAGTGCCTACCTGTAGATTTTGGCCTGTAGCTTATCCGCCACCTAGGGAAACCTACCAAACCTGTGCATTTCTGAAAACTAGAGACCTAGGAGAATCCAAGATGGGGTGACTTGTGTGGCTCGGACCAGGTTCTGTTACCCAGAATCCATTGCAAACCTCAAAATTTGGCTAAAAAAACACATGTTCCTCAGATTTCTGTGGCAGAAAGTTCTGGAATGTGAGAGGAGCCACAAATTTCCTTCCACCCAGCATTGCCCCACGTCTCCCGATAAAAATGATACCTCACTTGTGTGGGTAGGCCTAGCGCCCGCGACAGGAAACGCCCCAAAGCGCAACGTGGACACAGCCAAATTTTTGAAGGAAAACAGAGGTGTTTTTTGCAAAGTGCCTACCTGTAGATTTTGGCCTGTAGCTCAGCCGCCACCTAGGGAAACCTACCAAACCTGTGCATTTCTGAAAACTAGAGACCTAGGGGAATCCAAGATGGGGTGACTTGTGTGGCTCGGACCAGGTTCTGTTACCCAGAATCCTTTGCAAACCTCAAAATTTGGCTAAAAAAACACATGTTCCTCACATTTCTGTGGCAGAAAGTTCAGGAATCTGAGAGGAGCAACAAATTTCCTTTCACCCAGCGTTCCCCACGTATCCCGATAAAAATGATACCTCACTTGTGTGGGTAGGCCTAGCGCCCGCGACAGGAAACGCCCCAAAGCGCAACGTGGACACAGCCAAATTTTTGAAGGAAAACAGAGGTGTTTTTTGCAAAGTGCCTACCTGTAGACTTTGGCCTGTAGCTCAGCTGCCACCTAGGGAAACCTACCAAACCTGTGCATTTCTGAAAACTAGAGACCTAGGGGAATCGGAGATGGGGTGACTTGTATGGCTCGGACCAGGTTCTGTTACCCAGAATCCATTGCAAACCTCAAAATTTGGCTAAAAAAACACATGTTCCTCACATTTCTGTGGCAGAAAGTTCTGGAATCTGAGAGGAGCCACAAATTTCCTTTCACCCAGCGTTCCCACACGTCTCCCGATAACAATGATACCTCACTTGTGTGGGTAGGCCTAGCGCCCGCGACAGGAAACACCCCACAGCGCAACGTGGACACAGCCACATTTTTGAAGGAAAACAGAGGTGTTTTTTGCAAAGTGCCTACCTGTAGATTTTGGCTTGTAGCTCATCCGCCACCTAGGGAAACCTACCAAACCTGTGCATTTCTGAAAACTAGAGACCTAGGGGAATCGAAGATGGGGTGACTTGTATGGCTCGGACCAGGTTCTGTTACCCAGAATCCTTCGCAAACCTCAAAATTTGGCTAAAAAAACACATGTTCCTCACATTTCTGTGGCAGAAAGTTCTGGAATCTGAGAGGAGCCACAAATTTCCTTCCACCCAGCATTCCCACATGTCTCCCGATAACAATGATACCTGACTTGTGTGGGTAGGCCTAGCGCCCGCGACAGGAAACACCCCAAAGCGCAACGTGGACACAGCCAAATTTTTGAAGGAAAACAGAGGTGTTTTTTGCAAAGTGCCTACCTGTAGATTTTGGCTTGTAGCTCAGCCGCCACCTAGGGAAACCTACCAAACCTGTGCATTTCTGAAAACTAGAGACCTAGGGGAATCGAAGATGGGGTGACTTGTATGGCTCGGACCAGGTTCTGTCACCCAGAATCCTTTGCAAACCTCAAAATTTGGCTAAAAAAACACATGTTCCTCACATTTCTGTGGCAGAAAGTTCTGGAATCTGAGAGGAGCCACAAATTTCCTTTCACCCAGCGTTCCCCCACGTCTCCCGATAAAAATGATACCTCACTTGTGTGGGTAGGCCTAGCGCCCGCGACAGGAAACGCCCCAAAGCGCAACGTGGGCACAGCCAAATTTTTGAAGGAAAACAGAGGTGTTTTTTGCAAAGTGCCTACCTGTAGATTTTGGCCTGTAGCTCAGCCGCCACCTAGGGAAACCTACCAAACCTGTGCATTTCTGAAAACTAGAGACAAAGGGGAATCCAAGATGGGGTAACTTGTGTGGCTCGGACCAGGTTCTGTTACCCAGAATCCATTGCAAACCTCAAAATTTGGCTAAAAAAACACATGTTCCTCACATTTCTGTGGCAGAAAGTTCTGGAATCTGAGAGGAGCCACAAATTTCCTTCCACCCAGCGTTCCCCCACGTCTCCCGATAAAAATGATACCTCACTTGTGTGGGTAGGCCTAGCACCCGCGACAGGAAACGGCCCAAACCGCAACGTGGACACAGCCAAATTTTTGAAGGAAAACAGAGGTGTTTTTTGCAAAGTGCCTACCTGTAGATTTTGGCCTGTAGCTTATCCGCCACCTAGGGAAACCTACCAAACCTGTGCATTTCTGAAAACTAGAGACCTAGGGGAATCCAAGATGGGGTGACTTGTGTGGCTCGGACCAGGTTCTGTTACCCAGAATCCATTGCAAACCTCAAAATTTGGCTAAAAAAACACATGTTCCTCAGATTTCTGTGGCAGAAAGTTCTGGAATGTGAGAGGAGCCACAAATTTCCTTCCACCCAGCATTGCCCCACGTCTCCCGATAAAAATGATACCTCACTTGTGTGGGTAGGCCTAGCGCCCGCGACAGGAAACGCCCCAAAGCGCAACGTGGACACAGCCAAATTTTTGAAGGAAAACAGAGGTGTTTTTTGCAAAGTGCCTACCTGTAGATTTTGGCCTGTAGCTCAGCCGCCACCTAGGGAAACCTACCAAACCTGTGCATTTCTGAAAACTAGAGACCTAGGGGAATCCAAGATGGGGTGACTTGTGTGGCTCGGACCAGGTTCTGTTACCCAGAATCCTTTGCAAACCTCAAAATTTGGCTAAAAAAACACATGTTCCTCACATTTCTGTGGCAGAAAGTTCAGGAATCTGAGAGGAGCAACAAATTTCCTTTCACCCAGCGTTCCCCACGTCTCCCGATAAAAATGATACCTCACTTGTGTGGGTAGGCCTAGCGCCCGCGACAGGAAACGCCCCAAAGCGCAACGTGGACACAGCCAAATTTTTGAAGGAAAACAGAGGTGTTTTTTGCAAAGTGCCTACCTGTAGATTTTGGCCTGTAGCTCAGCCGCCACCTAGGGAAACCTACCAAACCTGTGCATTTCTGAAAACTAGAGACCTAGGGGAATCGGAGATGGGGTGACTTGTATGGCTCGGACCAGGTTCTGTTACCCAGAATCCATTGCAAACCTCAAAATTTGGCTAAAAAAACACATGTTCCTCACATTTCTGTGGCAGAAAGTTCTGGAATCTGAGAGGAGCCACAAATTTCCTTCCACCCAGCGTTCCCACACGTCTCCCGATAACAATGATACCTCACTTGTGTGGGTAGGCCTAGCGCCCGCGACAGGAAACACCCCAAAGCGCAACGTGGACACAGCCAAATTTTTGAAGGAAAACAGAGGTGTTTTTTGCAAAGTGCCTACCTGTAGATTTTGGCTTGTAGCTCATCCGCCACCTAGGGAAACCTACCAAACCTGTGCATTTCTGAAAACTAGAGACCTAGGGGAATCGAAGATGGGGTGACTTGTATGGCTCGGACCAGGTTCTGTTACCCAGAATCCTTTGCAAACCTCAAAATTTGGCTAAAAAAACACATGTTCCTCACATTTCTGTGGCAGAAAGTTCTGGAATCTGAGAGGAGCCACAAATTTCCTTTCACCCAGCGTTCCCCCACGTCTCCCGATAAAAATGATACCTCACTTGGGTGGGTAGGCCTAGCGCCCGCGACAGGAAACGCCCCAAAGCGCAACGTGGGCACAGCCAAATTTTTGAAGGAAAACAGAGGTGTTTTTTGCAAAGTGCCTACCTGTAGATTTTGGCCTGTAGCTCAGCCGCCACCTAGGGAAACCTACCAAACCTGTGCATTTCTGAAAACTAGAGACCAAGGGGAATCCAAGATGGGGTGACTTGTGTGGCTCGGACCAGGTTCTGTTACCCAGAATCCATTGCAAACCTCAAAATTTGGCTAAAAAAACACATGTTCCTCACATTTCTGTGGCAGAAAGTTCTGGAATCTGAGAGGAGCCACAAATTTCCTTCCACCCAGCGTTTCCCCACGTCTCCCGATAAAAATGATACCTCACTTGTGTGGGTAGGCCTAGCACCCGCGACAGGAAACGGCCCAAACCGCAACGTGGACACAGCCAAATTTTTGAAGGAAAACAGACGTGTTTTTTGCAAAGTGCCTACCTGTAGATTTTGGCCTGTAGCTTAGCCGCCACCTAGGGAAACCTACCAAACCTGTGAATTTCTGATAACTAGAGACCTAGGGGAATCCAAGATGGGGTGACTTGTGTGGCTCGGACCAGGTTCTGTTACCCAGAATCCATTGCAAACCTCAAAATTTGGCTAAAAAAACACATGTTCCTCAAATTTCTGTGGCAGAAAGTTCTGGAATCTGAGAGGAGCCACAAATTTCCTTCCACCCAGCATTGCCCCACGTCTCCCGATAAAAATGATACCTCACTTGTGTGGGTAGGCCTAGCGCCCGCGACAGGAAACGCCCCAAAGCGCAACGTGGACACAGCCAAAATTTTGAAGGAAAACAGAGGTGTTTTTTGCAAAGTGCCTACCTGTAGATTTTGGCCTGTAGCTCAGCCGCCACCTAGGGAAACCTACCAAACCTGTGCATTTCTGAAAACTAGAGACCTAGGGGAATCCAAGATGGGGTGACTTGTGTGGCTCGGACCAGGTTCTGTTACCCAGAATCCTTTGCAAACCTCAAAATTTGGCTAAAAAAACACATGTTCCTCACATTTCTGTGGCAGAAAGTTCTGGAATCTGAGAGGAGCCACAAATTTCCTTTCACCCAGCGTTCCCCACGTCTCCCGATAAAAATGATACCTCACTTGTGTGGGTAGGCCTAGCGCCCGCGACAGGAAACGCCCCAAAGCGCAACGTGGACACAGCCAAATGTTTGAAGGAAAACAGAGGTGTTTTTTGCAAAGTGCCTACCTGTAGATTTTGGCCTGTAGCTCAGCCGCCACCTAGGGAAACCTACCAAACCTGTGCATTTCTGAAAACTAGAGACCTAGGGGAATCGAAGATGGGGTGACTTGTATGGCTCGGACCAGGTTCTGTTACCCAGAATCCATTGCAAACCTCAAAATTTGGCTAAAAAAACACATGTTCCTCACATTTCTGTGGCAGAAAGTTCTGGAATCTGAGAGGAGCCACAAATTTCCTTCCACCCAGCGTTCCCCCACGTCTCCCGATAAAAATGATACCTCACTTGTGTGGGTAGGCCTAGCGCCCGCGACAGGAAACGCCCCAAAGCGCAACGTGGGCACAGCCAAATTTTTGAAGGAAAACAGAGGTGTTTTTTGCAAAGTGCCTACCTGTAGATTTTGGCCTGTAGCTCAGCCGCCACCTAGGGAAACCTACCAAACCTGTGCATTTCTGAAAACTAGAGACCAAGGGGAATCCAAGATGGGGTGACTTGTGTGGCTCGGACCAGGTTCTGTTACCCAGAATCCATTGCAAACCTCAAAATTTGGCTTAAAAAACACATGTTCCTCACATTTCTGTGGCAGAAAGTTCTGGAATCTGAGAGGAGCCACAAATTTCCTTCCACCCAGCGTTCCCCCACGTCTCCCGATAAAAATGATACCTCACTTGTGCGGGTAGGCCTAGCACCCGCGACAGGAAACGGCCCAAAACGCAACGTGGACACAGCCAAATTTTTTAAGGAAAACAGAGGTGTTTTTTGCAAAGTGCCTACCTGTAGATTTTGGCCTGTAGCTCAGCCGCCACCTAGGGAAACCTATCAAACCTGTGCATTTCTGAAAACTAGAGACCTAGGGGAATCCAAGATGGGGTGACTTGTGTGGCTCGGACGAGGTTCTGTTACCCAGAATCCATTGCAAACCTCAAAATTTGGCTAAAAAAACACATGTTCCTCAAATTTCTGTGGCAGAAAGTTCTGGAATCTGAGAGGAGCCACAAATTTCCTTCCACCCAGCATTGCCCCACGTCTCCCTATAAAAATGATACCTCACTTGTGTGGGTAGGCCTAGCGCCCGCGACAGGAAACGCCCCAAAGCGCAACGTGGACACAGCCAAATTATTGAAGGAAAACAGAGGTGTTTTTTGCAAAGTGCCTACCTGTAGATTTTGGCCTGTAGCTCAGCCGCCACCTAGGGAAACCTACCAAACCTGTGCATTTCTGAAAACTGGAGACCTAGGGGAATCCAAGATGGGGTGACTTGTGTGGCTCGGACCAGGTTCTGTTACCCAGAATCCTTTGCAAACCTCAAAATTTGGCTAAAAAAACACATGTTCCTCACATTTCTGTGGCAGAAAGTTCTGGAATCTGAGAGGAGCCACAAATTACCTTTCACCCAGCGTTCCCCACGTCTCCCGATAAAAATGATACCTCACTTGTGTGGGTAGGCCTAGCGCCCGCAACAGGAAACGCCCCAAAGCGCAACGTGGACACAGCCAAATTTTTGAAGGAAAACAGAGGTGTTTTTTGCAAAGTGCCTACCTGTAGATTTTGGCCTGTAGCTCAGCCGCCACCTAGGGAAACCTACCAAACCTGTGCATTTCTGAAAACTAGAGACCTAGGGGAATCCAAGATGGGGTGACTTGTGTGGCTCGGACCAGGTTCTGTTACCCAGAATCCATTGCAAACCTCAAAATTTGGCTATAAAAACACATGTTCCTCACATTTCTGTGGCAGAAAGTTCTGGAATCTGAGAGGAGCCACAAATTTCCTTCCACCCAGCATTTCCCCACGTCTCCCGATAAAAATGATACCTCACTTGTGTGGGTAGGCCTAGCGCCCGCGACAGGAAACGCCCCAAAGCGCAACGTGGACACAGCCAAATGTTTGAAGGAAAACAGAGGTGTTTTTTGCAAAGTGCCTACCTGTAGATTTTGGCCTGTAGCTCAGCCGCCACCTAGGGAAACCTACCAAACCTGTGCATTTCTGAAAACTAGAGACCTAGGGGAATCGAAGATGGGGTGACTTGTATGGCTCGGACCAGGTTCTGTTACCCAGAATCCATTGCAAACCTCAAAATTTGGCTAAAAAAACACATGTTCCTCACATTTCTGTGGCAGAAAGTTCTGGAATCTGAGAGGAGCCACAAATTTCCTTTCACCCAGCGTTCCCACACGTCTCCCGATAACAATGATACCTCACTTGTGTGGGTAGGCCTAGCGCCCGCGACAGGAAACACCCCACAGCGCAACGTGGACACAGCCAAATTTTTGAAGGAAAACAGAGGTGTTTTTTGCAAAGTGCCTACCTGTAGATTTTGGCTTGTAGCTCATCCGCCACCTAGGGAAACCTACCAAACCTGTGCATTTCTGAAAACTAGAGACCTAGGGGAATCGAAGATGGGGTGACTTGTATGGCTCGGACCAGGTTCTGTTACCCAGAATCCTTTGCAAACCTCAAAATTTGGCTAAAAAAACACATGTTCCTCACATTTCTGTGGCAGAAAGTTCTGGAATCTGAGAGGAGCCACATATTTCCTTTCATCCAGCGTTCCCCCACGTCTCCCGATAAAAATGATACCTCAATTGTGTGGGTAGGCCTAGCGCCCGCGACAGGAAACGCCCCAAAGCGCAACGTGGGCACAGCCAAATTTTTGAAGGAAAACAGAGGTGTTTTTTGCAAAGTGCCTACCTGTAGATTTTGGCCTGTAGCTCAGCCGCCACCTAGGGAAACCTACCAAACCTGTGCATTTCTGAAAACTAGATACCAAGGGGAATCCAAGATGGGGTGACTTGTGTGGCTCGGACCAGGTTCTGTTACCCAGAATCCATTGCAAACCTCAAAATTTGGCTAAAAAAACACATGTTCCTCACATTTCTGTGGCAGAAAGTTCTGGAATCTGAGAGGAGCCACAAATTTCCTTCCACCCAGCGTTCCCCCACGTCTCCCGATAAAAATGATACCTCACTTGTGCGGGTAGGCCTAGCACCCGCGACAGGAAACGGCCCAAACCGCAACGTGGACACAGCCAAATTTTTGAAGGAAAACAGAGGTGTTTTTTGCAAAGTGCCTACCTGTAGATTTTGGCCTGTAGCTCAGCCGCCACCTAGGGAAACCTATCAAACCTGTGCATTTCTGAAAACTAGAGACCAAGGGGAATCCAAGATGGGGTGACTTGTGTGGCTCGGACGAGGTTCTGTTACCCAGAATCCATTGCAAACCTCAAAATTTGGCTAAAAAAACACATGTTCCTCAAATTTCTGTGGCAGAAAGTTCTGGAATCTGAGAGGAGCCACAAATTTCCTTCCACCCAGCATTGCCCCACGTCTCCCGATAAAAATGATACCTCACTTGTGTGGGTAGGCCTAGCGCCCGCGACAGGAAACGCCCCAAAGCGCAACGTTGACACAGCCAAATTTTTGAAAGAAAACAGAGGTGTTTTTTGCAAAGTGCCTACCTGTAGATTTTGGCCTGTAGCTCAGCCGCCACCTAGGGAAACCTACCAAACCTGTGCATTTCTGAAAACTAGAGACCTAGGGGAATCCAAGATGGGGTGACTTGTGTGGCTCGGACCAGGTTCTGTTACCCAGAATCCTTTGCAAACCTCAAAATTTGGCTAAAAAAACACATGTTCCTCACATTTCTGTGGCAGAAAGTTCTGAAATCTGAGAGGAGCCACAAATTACCTTTCACCCAGCGTTCCCCACGTCTCCCGATAAAAATGATACCTCACTTGTGTGGGTAGGCCTAGCGCCCGCGACAGGAAACGCCCCAAAGCGCAACGTGGACACAGCCAAATTTTTGAAGGAAAACAGAGGTGTTTTTTGCAAAGTGCCTACCTGTAGATTTTGGCCTGTAGCTCAGCCGCCACCTAGGGAAACCTACCAAACCTGTGCATTTCTGAAAACTAGAGACCTAGGGGAATCCAAGATGGGGTGACATGTGTGGCTCGGACCAGGTTCCGTTACCCAGAATCCATTGCAAACCTCAAAATTTGGCTATAAAAACACATGTTCCTCACATTTCTGTGGCAGAAAGTTCTGGAATCTGAGAGGAGCCACAAATTTCCTTCCACCCAGCATTTCCCCACGTCTCCCGATAAAAATGATACCTCACTTGTGTGGGTAGGCCTAGCGCCCGCGACAGGAAACGCCCCGAAGCGCAACGTGGACACAGCCAAATTTTTGAAGGAAAACAGAGGTGTTTTTTGCAAAGTGCCTACCTGTAGATTTTGGCTTGTAGCTCAGCCGCCACCTAGGGAAACCTACCAAACCTGTGCATTTCTGAAAACTAGAGACCTAGGGGAATCCAAGATGGGGTGACTTGTGTGGCTCGGACCAGGTTCTGTTACCCAGAATCCATTGCAAACCTCAAAATTTGGCTATAAAAACACATGTTCCTCACATTTCTGTGGCAGAAAGTTCTGGAATCTGAGAGGAGCCACAAATTTCCTTCCACCCAGCATTTCCCCACGTCTCCCGATAAAAATGATACCTCACTTGTGTGGGTAGGCCTAGCGCCCGCGACAGGAAACGCCCCAAAGCGCAACGTGGACACAGCCAAATGTTTGAAGGAAAACAGAGGTGTTTTTTGCAAAGTGCCTACCTGTAGATTTTGGCCTGTAGCTCAGCCGCCACCTAGGGAAACCTACCAAACCTGTGCATTTCTGAAAACTAGAGACCTAGGGGAATCGAAGATGGGGTGACTTGTATGGCTCGGACCAGGTTCTGTTACCCAGAATCCATTGCAAACCTCAAAATTTGGCTAAAAAAACACATGTTCCTCACATTTCTGTGGCAGAAAGTTCTGGAATCTGAGAGGAGCCACAAATTTCCTTTCACCCAGCGTTCCCACACGTCTCCCGATAACAATGATACCTCACTTGTGTGGGTAGGCCTAGTGCCCGCGACAGGAAACACCCCACAGCGCAACGTGGACACAGCCAAATTTTTGAAGGAAAACAGAGGTGTTTTTTGCAAAGTGCCTACCTGTAGATTTTGGCTTGTAGCTCATCCGCCACCTAGGGAAACCTACCAAACCTGTGCATTTCTGAAAACTAGAGACCTAGGGGAATCGAAGATGGGGTGACTTGTATGGCTCGGACCAAGTTCTGTTACCCAGAATCCTTTGCAAACCTCAAAATTTGGCTAAAAAAACACATGTTCCTCACATTTCTGTGGCAGAAAGTTCTGGAATCTGAGAGGAGCCACATATTTCCTTTCACCCAGCGTTCCCCCACGTCTCCCGATAAAAATGATACCTCAATTGTGTGGGTAGGCCTAGCGCCCGCGACAGGAAACGCCCCAAAGCGCAACGTGGGCACAGCCAAATTTTTGAAGGAAAACAGAGGTGTTTTTTGCAAAGTGCCTACCTGTAGATTTTGGCCTGTAGCTCAGCCGCCACCTAGGGAAACCTACCAAACCTGTGCATTTCTGAAAACTAGATACCAAGGGGAATCCAAGATGGGGTGACTTGTGTGGCTCGGACCAGGTTCTGTTACCCAGAATCCATTGCAAACCTCAAAATTTGGCTAAAAAAACACATGTTCCTCACATTTCTGTGGCAGAAAGTTCTGGAATCTGAGAGGAGCCACAAATTTCCTTCCACCCAGCGTTCCCCCACGTCTCCCGATAAAAATGATACCTCACTTGTGCGGGTAGGCCTAGCACCCGCGACAGGAAACGGCCCAAACCGCAACGTGGACACAGCCAAATTTTTGAAGGAAAACAGAGGTGTTTTTTGCAAAGTGCCTACCTGTAGATTTTGGCCTGTAGCTCAGCCGCCACCTAGGGAAACCTATCAAACCTGTGCATTTCTGAAAACTAGAGACCAAGGGGAATCCAAGATGGGGTGACTTGTGTGGCTCGGACGAGGTTCTGTTACCCAGAATCCATTGCAAACCTCAAAATTTGGCTAAAAAAACACATGTTCCTCAAATTTCTGTGGCAGAAAGTTCTGGAATCTGAGAGGAGCCACAAATTTCCTTCCACCCAGCATTGCCCCACGTCTCCCGATAAAAATGATACCTCACTTGTGTGGGTAGGCCTAGCGCCCGCGACAGGAAACGCCCCAAAGCGCAACGTGGACACAGCCAAATTTTTGAAGGAAAACAGAGGTGTTTTTTGCAAAGTGCCTACCTGTAGATTTTGGCCTGTAGCTCAGCCGCCACCTAGGGAAACCTACCAAACCTGTGCATTTCTGAAAACTAGAGACCTAGGGGAATCCAAGATGGGGTGACTTGTGTGGCTCGGACCAGGTTCTGTTACCCAGAATCCTTTGCAAACCTCAAAATTTGGCTAAAAAAACACATGTTCCTCACATTTCTGTGGCAGAAACTTCTGAAATCTGAGAGGAGCCACAAATTACCTTTCACCCAGCGTTCCCCACGTCTCCCGATAAAAATGATACCTCACTTGTGTGGGTAGGCCTAGCGCCCGCGACAGGAAACGCCCCAAAGCGCAACGTGGACACAGCCAAATTTTTGAAGGAAAACAGAGGTGTTTTTTGCAAAGTGCCTACCTGTAGATTTTGGCTTGTAGCTCAGCCGCCACCTAGGGAAACCTACCAAACCTGTGCATTTCTGAAAACTAGAGACCTAGGGGAATCGAAGATGGGGTGACTTGTATGGCTCGGACCAGGTTCTGTCACCCAGAATCCTTTGCAAACCTCAAAATTTGGCTAAAAAAACAAATGTTCCTCACATTTCTGTGGCAGAAAGTTCTGGAATCTGAGAGGAGCCACAAATTTCCTTTCACCCAGCGTTCCCCCACGTCTCCCGATAAAAATGATACCTCACTTGTGTGGGTAGGCCTAGCGCCCGCGACAGGAAACGCCCCAAAGCGCAACGTGGGCACAGCCAAATTTTTGAAGGAAAACAGAGGTGTTTTTTGCAAAGTGCCTACCTGTAGATTTTGGCCTGTAGCTCAGCCGCCACCTAGGGAAACCTACCAAACCTGTGCATTTCTGAAAACTAGAGACAAAGGGGAATCCAAGATGGGGTGACTTGTGTGGCTTGGACCAGGTTCTGTTACCCAGAATCCATTGCAAACCTCAAAATTTGGCTAAAAAAACACATGTTCCTCACATTTCTGTGGCAGAAAGTTCTGGAATCTGAGAGGAGCCACAAATTTCCTGCCACCCAGCGTTCCCCCACGTCTCCCGATAAAAATGATACCTCACTTGTGTGGGTAGGCCTAGCACCCGCGACAGGAAACGGCCCAAACCGCAACGTGGACACAGCCAAATTTTTGAAGGAAAACAGAGGTGTTTTTTGCAAAGTGCCTACCTGTAGATTTTGGCCTGTAGCTTATCCGCCACCTAGGGAAACCTACCAAACCTGTGCATTTCTGAAAACTAGAGACCTAGGGGAATCCAAGATGGGGTGACTTGTGTGGCTCGGACCAGGTTCTGTTACCCAGAATCCATTGCAAACCTCAAAATTTGGCTAAAAAAACACATGTTCCTCAGATTTCTGTGGCAGAAAGTTCTGGAATGTGAGAGGAGCCACAAATTTCCTTCCACCCAGCATTGCCCCACGTCTCCCGATAAAAATGATACCTCACTTGTGTGGGTAGGCCTAGCGCCCGCGACAGGAAACGCCCCAAAGCGCAACGTGGACACAGCCAAATTTTTGAAGGATAACAGAGGTGTTTTTTGCAAAGTGCCTACCTGTAGATTTTGGCCTGTAGCTCAGCCGCCACCTAGGGAAACCTACCAAACCTGTGCATTTCTGAAAACTAGAGACCTAGGGGAATCCAAGATGGGGTGACTTGTGTGGCTCGGACCAGGTTCTGTTACCCAGAATCCTTTGCAAACCTCAAAATTTGGCTAAAAAAACACATGTTCCTCACATTTCTGTGGCAGAAAGTTCAGGAATCTGAGAGGAGCAACAAATTTCCTTTCACCCAGCGTTCCCCACGTCTCCCGATAAAAATGATACCTCACTTGTGTGGGTAGGCCTAGCGCCCGCGACAGGAAACGCCCCAAAGCGCAACGTGGACACAGCCAAATTTTTGAAGGAAAACAGAGGTGTTTTTTGCAAAGTGCCTACCTGTAGACTTTGGCCTGTAGCTCAGCTGCCACCTAGGGAAACCTACCAAACCTGTGCATTTCTGAAAACTAGAGACCTAGGGGAATCGGAGATGGGGTGACTTGTATGGCTCGGACCAGGTTCTGTTACCCAGAATCCATTGCAAACCTCAAAATTTGGCTAAAAAAACACATGTTCCTCACATTTCTGTGGCAGAAAGTTCTGGAATCTGAGAGGAGCCACAAATTTCCTTTCACCCAGCGTTCCCACACGTCTCCCGATAACAATGATACCTCACTTGTGTGGGTAGGCCTAGCGCCCGCGACAGGAAACACCCCACAGCGCAACGTGGACACAGCCAAATTTTTGAAGGAAAACAGAGGTGTTTTTTGCAAAGTGCCTACCTGTAGATTTTGGCTTGTAGCTCATCCGCCACCTAGGGAAACCTACCAAACCTGTGCATTTCTGAAAACTAGAGACCTAGGGGAATCGAAGATGGGGTGACTTGTATGGCTCGGACCAGGTTCTGTTACCCAGAATCCTTCGCAAACCTCAAAATTTGGCTAAAAAAACACATGTTCCTCACATTTCTGTGGCAGAAAGTTCTGGAATCTGAGAGGAGCCACAAATTTCCTTCCACCCAGCATTCCCACATGTCTCCCGATAACAATGATACCTGACTTGTGTGGGTAGGCCTAGCGCCCGCGACAGGAAACACCCCAAAGCGCAACGTGGACACAGCCAAATTTTTGAAGGAAAACAGAGGTGTTTTTTGCAAAGTGCCTACCTGTAGATTTTGGCTTGTAGCTCAGCCGCCACCTAGGGAAACCTACCAAACCTGTGCATTTCTGAAAACTAGAGACCTAGGGGAATCGAAGATGGGGTGACTTGTATGGCTCGGACCAGGTTCTGTCACCCAGAATCCTTTGCAAACCTCAAAATTTGGCTAAAAAAACACATGTTCCTCACATTTCTGTGGCAGAAAGTTCTGGAATCTGAGAGGAGCCACAAATTTCCTTTCACCCAGCGTTCCCCCACGTCTCCCGATAAAAATGATACCTCACTTGTGTGGGTAGGCCTAGCGCCCGCGACAGGAAACGCCCCAAAGCGCAACGTGGGCACAGCCAAATTTTTGAAGGAAAACAGAGGTGTTTTTTGCAAAGTGCCTACCTGTAGATTTTGGCCTGTAGCTCAGCCGCCACCTAGGGAAACCTACCAAACCTGTGCATTTCTGAAAACTAGAGACAAAGGGGAATCCAAGATGGGGTAACTTGTGTGGCTCGGACCAGGTTCTGTTACCCAGAATCCATTGCAAACCTCAAAATTTGGCTAAAAAAACACATGTTCCTCACATTTCTGTGGCAGAAAGTTCTGGAATCTGAGAGGAGCCACAAATTTCCTTCCACCCAGCGTTCCCCCACGTCTCCCGATAAAAATGATACCTCACTTGTGTGGGTAGGCCTAGCACCCGCGACAGGAAACGGCCCAAACCGCAACGTGGACACAGCCAAATTTTTGAAGGAAAACAGAGGTGTTTTTTGCAAAGTGCCTACCTGTAGATTTTGGCCTGTAGCTTATCCGCCACCTAGGGAAACCTACCAAACCTGTGCATTTCTGAAAACTAGAGACCTAGGGGAATCCAAGATGGGGTGACTTGTGTGGCTCGGACCAGGTTCTGTTACCCAGAATCCATTGCAAACCTCAAAATTTGGCTAAAAAAACACATGTTCCTCAGATTTCTGTGGCAGAAAGTTCTGGAATGTGAGAGGAGCCACAAATTTCCTTCCACCCAGCATTGCCCCACGTCTCCCGATAAAAATGATACCTCACTTGTGTGGGTAGGCCTAGCGCCCGCGACAGGAAACGCCCCAAAGCGCAACGTGGACACAGCCAAATTTTTGAAGGAAAACAGAGGTGTTTTTTGCAAAGTGCCTACCTGTAGATTTTGGCCTGTAGCTCAGCCGCCACCTAGGGAAACCTACCAAACCTGTGCATTTCTGAAAACTAGAGACCTAGGGGAATCCAAGATGGGGTGACTTGTGTGGCTCGGACCAGGTTCTGTTACCCAGAATCCTTTGCAAACCTCAAAATTTGGCTAAAAAAACACATGTTCCTCACATTTCTGTGGCAGAAAGTTCAGGAATCTGAGAGGAGCAACAAATTTCCTTTCACCCAGCGTTCCCCACGTCTCCCGATAAAAATGATACCTCACTTGTGTGGGTAGGCCTAGCGCCCGCGACAGGAAACGCCCCAAAGCGCAACGTGGACACAGCCAAATTTTTGAAGGAAAACAGAGGTGTTTTTTGCAAAGTGCCTACCTGTAGATTTTGGCCTGTAGCTCAGCCGCCACCTAGGGAAACCTACCAAACCTGTGCATTTCTGAAAACTAGAGACCTAGGGGAATCGGAGATGGGGTGACTTGTATGGCTCGGACCAGGTTCTGTTACCCAGAATCCATTGCAAACCTCAAAATTTGGCTAAAAAAACACATGTTCCTCACATTTCTGTGGCAGAAAGTTCTGGAATCTGAGAGGAGCCACAAATTTCCTTTCACCCAGCGTTCCCACACGTCTCCCGATAACAATGATACCTCACTTGTGTGGGTAGGCCTAGCGCCCGCGACAGGAAACACCCCACAGCGCAACGTGGACACAGCCAAATTTTTGAAGGAAAACAGAGGTGTTTTTTGCAAAGTGCCTACCTGTAGATTTTGGCTTGTAGCTCATCCGCCACCTAGGGAAACCTACCAAACCTGTGCATTTCTGAAAACTAGAGACCTAGGGGAATCGAAGATGGGGTGACTTGTATGGCTCGGACCAGGTTCTGTTACCCAGAATCCTTTGCAAACCTCAAAATTTGGCTAAAAAAACACATGTTCCTCACATTTCTGTGGCAGAAAGTTCTGGAATCTGAGAGGAGCCACATATTTCCTTTCACCCAGCGTTCCCCCACGTCTCCCGATAAAAATGATACCTCAATTGTGTGGGTAGGCCTAGCGCCCGCGACAGGAAACGCCCCAAAGCGCAACGTGGGCACAGCCAAATTTTTGAAGGAAAACAGAGGTGTTTTTTGCAAAGTGCCTACCTGTAGATTTTGGCCTGTAGCTCAGCCGCCACCTAGGGAAACCTACCAAACCTGTGCATTTCTGAAAACTAGAGACCAAGGGGAATCCAAGATGGGGTGACTTGTGTAGCTCGGACCAGGTTCTGTTACCCAGAATCCATTGCAAACCTCAAAATTTGGCTAAAAAAACACATGTTCCTCACATTTCTGTGGCAGAAAGTTCTGGAATCTGAGAGGAGCCACAAATTTCCTTCCACCCAGCGTTCCCCCACGTCTCCCGATAAAAATGATACCTCACTTGTGCGGGTAGGCCTAGCACCCGCGACAGGAAACGGCCCAAACCGCAACGTGGACACAGCCAAATTTTTGAAGGAAAACAGAGGTGTTTTTTGCAAAGTGCCTACCTGTAGATTTTGGCCTGTAGCTCAGCCGCCACCTAGGGAAACCTACCAAACCTGTGCATTTCTGAAAGCTAGAGACCTAGGGGAATCCAAGATGGGGTGACTTGTGTGGCTCGGACCAGGTTCTGTTACCCAGAATCCTTTGCAAACCTCAAAATTTGGCTAAAAAAACACATGTTCCTCACATTTCTGTGGCAGAAAGTTCTGGAATCTGAGAGGAGCCACAAATTACCTTTCACCCAGCGTTCCCCACGTCTCCCGATAAAAATGATACCTCACTTGTGTGGGTAGGCCTAGCGCCCGCGACAGGAAACGCCCCAAAGCGCAACGTGGACACAGCCAAATTTTTGAAGGAAAACAGAGGTGTTTTTTGCAAAGTGCCTACCTGTAGATTTTGGCCTGTAGCTCAGCCGCCACCTAGGGAAACCTACCAAACCTGTGCATTTCTGAAAACTAGAGACCTAGGGGAATCCAAGATGGGGTGACTTGTGTAGCTCGGACCAGGTTCTGTTACCCAGAATCCATTGCAAACCTCAAAATTTGGCTAAAAAAACACATGTTCCTCACATTTCTGTGGCAGAAAGTTCTGGAATCTGAGAGGAGCCACAAATTTCCTTCCACCCAGCGTTCCCCCACGTCTCCCGATAAAAATGATACCTCACTTGTGCGGGTAGGCCTAGCACCCGCGACAGGAAACGGCCCAAACCGCAACGTGGACACAGCCAAATTTTTGAAGGAAAACAGAGGTGTTTTTTGCAAAGTGCCTACCTGTAGATTTTGGCCTGTAGCTCAGCCGCCACCTAGGGAAACCTACCAAACCTGTGCATTTCTGAAAGCTAGAGACCTAGGGGAATCCAAGATGGGGTGACTTGTGTGGCTCGGACCAGGTTCTGTTACCCAGAATCCTTTGCAAACCTCAAAATTTGGCTAAAAAAACACATGTTCCTCACATTTCTGTGGCAGAAAGTTCTGGAATCTGAGAGGAGCCACAAATTACCTTTCACCCAGCGTTCCCCACGTCTCCCGATAAAAATGATACCTCACTTGTGTGGGTAGGCCTAGCGCCCGCGACAGGAAACGCCCCAAAGCGCAACGTGGACACAGCCAAATTTTTGAAGGAAAACAGAGGTGTTTTTTGCAAAGTGCCTACCTGTAGATTTTGGCCTGTAGCTCAGCCGCCACCTAGGGAAACCTACCAAACCTGTGCATTTCTGAGAACTAGAGACCTAGGGGAATCCAAGATGGGGTGACTTGTGTGGCTCGGACCAGGTTCTGTTACCCAGAATCCATTGCAAACCTCAAAATTTGGCTATAAAAACACATGTTCCTCACATTTCTGTGGCAGAAAGTTCTGGAATCTGAGAGGAGCCACAAATTTCCTTCCACCCAGCATTTCCCCACGTCTCCAGATAAAAATGATACCTCACTTGTGGGGGTAGGCCTAGCGCCCGCGACAGAAAACGCCCCAAAGCGCAACGTGGACACAGCCAAATTTTTGAAGGAAAACAGAGGTGTTTTTTGCAAAGTGCCTACCTGTAGATTTTGGCTTGTAGCTCAGCCGCCACCTAGGGAAACCTACCAAACCTGTGCATTTCTGAAAACTAGAGACCTAGGGGAATCCAAGATGGGGTGACTTGTGTGGCTTGGACCAGGTTCTGTTACCCAGAATCCTTTGCAAACCTCAAAATTTGGCTAAAAAAACACATGTTCCTCACACTTCTGTGGCAGAAAGTTCTGGAATCTGAGAGGAGCCACAAATTTCCTTCCACCCAGCATTCCCACATGTCTCCCGATAACAATGATACCTGACTTGTGTGGGTAGGCCTAGCGCCCGCGACAGGAAACACCCCAAAGCGCAACGTGGACACAGCCAAATTTTTGAAGGAAAACAGAGGTGTTTTTTGCAAAGTGCCTACCTGTAGATTTTGGCTTGTAGCTCAGCCGCCACCTAGGGAAACCTACCAAACCTGTGCATTTCTGAAAACTAGAGACCTAGGGGAATCGAAGATGGGGTGACTTGTATGGCTCGGAACAGGTTCTGTTACCCAGAATCCTTTGCAAACCTCAAAATTTGGCTAAAAAAACACATGTTCCTCACATTTCTGTGGCAGAAAGGTCTGGAATCTGAGAGGAGCCACAAATTTCCTTCCACCCAGCATTCCCACATGTCTCCCGATAACAATGATACCTGACTTGTGTGGGTAGGCCTAGCGCCCGCGACAGGAAACACCCCAAAGCGCAACGTGGACACAGCCAAATTTTTGAAGGAAAACAGAGGTGTTTTTTGCAAAGTGCCTACCTGTAGATTTTGGCTTGTAGCTCAGCCGCCACCTAGGGAAACCTACCAAACCTGTGCATTTCTGAAAACTAGAGACCTAGGGGAATCGAAGATGGGGTGACTTGTATGGCTCGGAACAGGTTCTGTTACCCAGAATCCTTTGCAAACCTCAAAATTTGGCTAAAAAAACACATGTTCCTCACATTTCTGTGGCAGAAAGGTCTGGAATCTGAGAGGAGCCACAAATTTCCTTTCACCCAGCGTTCCTCCACGTCTCCCGATAAAAATGATACCTCACTTGTGTGGGTAGGCCTAGCGCCCGCGACAGGAAACGCCCCAAAGCGCAACATGGGCACAGCCAAATTTTTGAAGGAAAACAGAGGTGTTTTTTGCAAAGTGCCTACCTGTAGATTTTGACCTGTAGCTCAGCCGCCACCTAGGGAAACCTACCAAACCTGTGCATTTCTGAAAACTAGAGTCCTAGGGGAATCCAAGATGGGGTGACTTGTGTGGCTCGGACCAGGTTCTGTTACCCAGAATCCATTGCAAACCTCAAAATTTGGCTAAAAAAACACATGTTCCTCACATTTCTGTGGCAGAAAGTTCTGGAATCTGAGAGGAGCCACAAATTTCCTTCCACCCAGCGTTCCCCCACGTCTCCCGATAAAAATGATACCTCACTTGTGTGGGTAGGCCTAGGGCCCGCGACAGGAAACGGCCCAAACCGCAACGTGGTCACAGCCAAATTTTTGAAGGAAAACAGAGGTGTTTTTTGCAAAGTGGCTACCTGTAGATTTTGGCCTGTAGCTCAGCCGCCACCTAGGGAAACCTACCAAACCTGTGCATTTCTGAAAACTAGAGACCTAGGGGAATCCAAGATGGGGTGACTTGTGTGGCTCGGACCAGGTTCTGTTACCCAGAATCCATTGCAAACCTCAAAATTTGGCTAAAAAAACACATGTTCCTCAAATTTCTGTGGCAGAAAGTTCTGGAATCTGAGAGGAGCCACAAATTTCCTTCCACCCAGCATTGCCCCACGTCTCCCGATAAAAATGCTACCTCACTTGTGTGGGTAGGCCTAGCGCCCGCGACAGGAAACGCCCCAAAGCGCAACGTGGACACAGCCAAATATTTGAAGGAAAACAGAGGTGTTTTTTGCAAAGTGCCTACCTGTAGATTTTCGCCTATAGCTCAGCCGCCACCTAGGGAAACCTACCAAACCTGTGCATTCCTGAAAACTAGAGACCTAGGGGAATCCAAGATGGGGTGATTTGTGTGGCTCGGACCAGGTTCTGTTACCCAGAATCCTTTGCAAACCTCAAAATTTGGCTAAAAAAACACATGTTCCTCACATTTCTGTGGCAGAAAGTTCTGGAATCTGAGAGGAGCCACAAATTTCTTCCACCCAGCGTTCCCCCACGTCTCCCGATAAAAATGATACTTCACTTTTGAGGGTAGGCCTTGCGCCCGCGACAGGAAACGCCCCAAAGCGCAACGTGGACACATCCAAATTTTTGAAGGAAAACAGAGGTGTTTTTTGCAAAGTGCCTACCTGTAGATTTTGGCTTGTAGCTCAGCCGCCACCTAGGGAAACCTACCAAACCTGTGCATTTCTGAAAACTAGAGACCTAGGGGAATCCAAGATGGGGTGACTTGTGTGGCTCGGACCAGGTTCTGTTACCCAGAATCCTTTGCAAACCTCAAAATTTGGCTAAAAAAACACATGTTCCTCACATTTCTGTGGCAGAAAGTTCTGGAATCTGAGAGGAGCCACATATTTCCTTTCACCCAGCGTTCCCCCACGTCTCCCGATAAAAATGATACCTCACTTGTGTGGGTAGGCCTAGCGCCGGCGACAGGAAACGCCCCAAAGCGCAACGTGGACACAGCCAAATTTTTGAAGGAAAACAGAGGTGTTTTTTGCAAAGTGCCTACCTGTAGATTTTGGCCTGTAGCTCAGCAGCCACCTAGGGAAACCTACCAAACCTGTGCATTTCTGAAAACTAGAGACCTAGGGGAATCCAAGATGGGGTGACTTGTGTGGTTCGGACCACGTTCTGTTACCCAGAATCCATTGCAAACCTCAAAATTTGGCTAAAAAAACACATGTTCCTCACATTTCTGTGGCAGAAAGTTCTGGAATCTGAGAGGAGCCACAAATTTCCTTCCACCCAGCGTTCCCCCACGTCTCCCGATAAAAATGATACCTCACTTGTGTGGGTAGGCCTAGCGCCCGCGACAGGAAACGCCCCAAAGCGCAACGTGGACACAGCCAAATTTTTGAAGGAAAACAGAGGTGTTTTTTGCAAAGTGCCTACCTGTAGATTTTGGCCTGTAGCTCAGCCGCCACCTAGGGAAACCTACCAAACCTGTGCATTTCTGAAAACTAGAGACCTAGGGGAATCCAAGATGGGGTGACTTGTGTGGCTCGGACCAGGTTCTGTTACCCAGAATCCTTTGCAAACCTCAAAATTTGGCTAAAAAAACACATGTTCCTCACATTTCTGTGGCAGAAAGTTCTGGAATCTGAGAGAAGCCACAAATTTCCTTTCACCCAGCGTTCCCCCACGTCTCCCGATAAAAATGATACCTCACTTGTGTGGGTAAGCCTAGCGCCCGCGACAGGAAACGCCTCAAAGCGCAACGTGGACACTGCCACATTTTTGAAGGAAAACAGAGGTGTTTTTTGCAAAGTGCCTACCTGTAGATTTTGGCCTGTAGCTCAGCCGCCACCTAGGGAAACCTACCAAACCTGTGCATTTCTGAAAACTAGAGACCTAGGGGAATCCAAGATGGGGTGACTTGTGTGGCTCGGTCCAGGTTCTGTTACCCAGAATCCATTGCAAACCTCACAACTTGGCTAAAAAAACACATGTTCCTCACATTTCTGTGGCAGAAAGTTCTGGAATCTGAGAGGAGCCACAAATTTCCTTCCACCCAGCATTCCCCCACGTCTCCCGATAAAAATGATGCCTCACTTGTGTGGGTAGGCCTAGCGCCCGCGACAGGAAACGCCCCAAAGCGCAACGTGGGCACAGCCACATTTTTGAAGGAAAACAGAGGTGTTTCTTGCAAAGTGCCTACCTGTAGATTTTGTCCTGTAGCTCAGACGCCACCTAGGGAAACCTACCAAACCTGTGCATTTCTGAAAACTAGAGACCTAGGGGAATCGGAGATGGGGTGACTTGTATGGCTCGGACCAGGTTCTGTTACCCAGAATCCATTGCAAACCTCAAAATTTGGCTAAAAAAACACATGTTCCTCACATTTCTGTGGCAGAAAGTTCTGGAATCTGAGAGGAGCCACAAATTTCCTTTCACCCAGCGTTCCCACACGTCTCCCGATAACAATGATACCTCACTTGTGTGGGTAGGCCTAGCGCCCGCGACAGGAAACACCCCACAGCGCAACGTGGACACAGCCAAATTTTTGAAGGAAAACAGAGGTGTTTTTTGCAAAGTGCCTACCTGTAGATTTTGGCTTGTAGCTCATCCGCCACCTAGGGAAACCTACCAAACCTGTGCATTTCTGAAAACTAGAGACCTAGGGGAATCGAAGATGGGGTGACTTGTATGGCTCGGACCAGGTTCTGTTACCCAGAATCCTTTGAAAACCTCAAAATTTGGCTAAAAAAACACATGTTCCTCACATTTCTGTGGCAGAAAGTTCTGGAATCTGAGAGGAGCCACATATTTCCTTTCACCCAGCGTTCCCCCACGTCTCCCGATAAAAATGATACCTCAATTGTGTGGGTAGGCCTAGCGCCCGCGACAGGAAACGCCCCAAAGCGCAACGTGGGCACAGCCAAATTTTTGAAGGAAAACAGAGGTGTTTTTTGCAAAGTGCCTACCTGTAGATTTTGGCCTGTAGCTCAGCCGCCACCTAGGGAAACCTACCAAACCTGTGCATTTCTGAAAACTAGAGACCAAGGGGAATCCAAGATGGGGTGACTTGTGTAGCTCGGACCAGGTTCTGTTACCCAGAATCCATTGCAAACCTCAAAATTTGGCTAAAAAAACACATGTTCCTCACATTTCTGTGGCAGAAAGTTCTGGAATCTGAGAGGAGCCACAAATTTCCTTCCACCCAGCGTTCCCCCACGTCTCCTGATAAAAATGATACCTCACTTGTGCGGGTAGGCCTAGCACCCGCGACAGGAAACGGCCCAAACCGCAACGTGGACACAGCCAAATTTTTGAAGGAAAACAGAGGTGTTTTTTGCAAAGTGCCTACCTGTAGATTTTGGCCTGTAGCTCAGCCGCCACCTAGGGAAACCTACCAAACCTGTGCATTTCTGAAAGCTAGAGACCTAGGGGAATCCAAGATGGGGTGACTTGTGTGGCTCGGACCAGGTTCTGTTACCCAGAATCCTTTGCAAACCTCAAAATTTGGCTAAAAAAACACATGTTCCTCACATTTCTGTGGCAGAAAGTTCTGGAATCTGAGAGGAGCCACAAATTACCTTTCACCCAGCGTTCCCCACGTCTCCCGATAAAAATGATACCTCACTTGTGTGGGTAGGCCTAGCGCCCGCGACAGGAAACGCCCCAAAGCGCAACGTGGACACAGCCAAATTTTTGAAGGAAAACAGAGGTGTTTTTTGCAAAGTGCCTACCTGTAGATTTTGGCCTGTAGCTCAGCCGCCACCTAGGGAAACCTACCAAACCTGTGCATTTCTGAAAACTAGAGACCTAGGGGAATCCAAGATGGGGTGACTTGTGTAGCTCGGACCAGGTTCTGTTACCCAGAATCCATTGCAAACCTCAAAATTTGGCTAAAAAAACACATGTTCCTCACATTTCTGTGGCAGAAAGTTCTGGAATCTGAGAGGAGCCACAAATTTCCTTCCACCCAGCGTTCCCCCACGTCTCCCGATAAAAATGATACCTCACTTGTGCGGGTAGGCCTAGCACCCGCGACAGGAAACGGCCCAAACCGCAACGTGGACACAGCCAAATTTTTGAAGGAAAACAGAGGTGTTTTTTGCAAAGTGCCTACCTGTAGATTTTGGCCTGTAGCTCAGCCGCCACCTAGGGAAACCTACCAAACCTGTGCATTTCTGAAAGCTAGAGACCTAGGGGAATCCAAGATGGGGTGACTTTTGTGGCTCGGACCAGGTTCTGTTACCCAGAATCCTTTGCAAACCTCAAAATTTGGCTAAAAAAACACATGTTCCTCACATTTCTGTGGCAGAAAGTTCTGGAATCTGAGAGGAGCCACAAATTACCTTTCACCCAGCGTTCCCCACGTCTCCCGATAAAAATGATACCTCACTTGTGTGGGTAGGCCTAGCGCCCGCGACAGGAAACGCCCCAAAGCGCAACGTGGACACAGCCAAATTTTTGAAGGAAAACAGAGGTGTTTTTTGCAAAGTGCCTACCTGTAGATTTTGGCCTGTAGCTCAGCCGCCACCTAGGGAAACCTACCAAACCTGTGCATTTCTGAAAACTAGAGACCTAGGGGAATCCAAGATGGGGTGACTTGTGTGGCTCGGACCAGGTTCTGTTACCCAGAATCCATTGCAAACCTCAAAATTTGGCTATAAAAACACATGTTCCTCACATTTCTGTGGCAGAAAGTTCTGGAATCTGAGAGGAGCCACAAATTTCCTTCCACCCAGCATTTCCCCACGTCTCCAGATAAAAATGATACCTCACTTGTGTGGGTAGGCCTAGCGCCCGCGACAGAAAACGCCCCAAAGCGCAACGTGGACACAGCCAAATTTTTGAAGGAAAACAGAGGTGTTTTTTGCAAAGTGCCTACCTGTAGATTTTGGCTTGTAGCTCAGCCGCCACCTAGGGAAACCTACCAAACCTGTGCATTTCTGAAAACTAGAGACCTAGGGGAATCCAAGATGGGGTGACTTGTGTGGCTTGGACCAGGTTCTGTTACCCAGAATCCTTTGCAAACCTCAAAATTTGGCTAAAAAAACACATGTTCCTCACACTTCTGTGGCAGAAAGTTCTGGAATCTGAGAGGAGCCACAAATTTCCTTCCACCCAGCATTCCCACATGTCTCCCGATAACAATGATACCTGACTTGTGTGGGTAGGCCTAGCGCCCGCGACAGGAAACACCCCAAAGCGCAACGTGGACACAGCCAAATTTTTGAAGGAAAACAGAGGTGTTTTTTGCAAAGTGCCTACCTGTAGATTTTGGCTTGTAGCTCAGCCGCCACCTAGGGAAACCTACCAAACCTGTGCATTTCTGAAAACTAGAGACCTAGGGGAATCGAAGATGGGGTGACTTGTATGGCTCGGAACAGGTTCTGTTACCCAGAATCCTTTGCAAACCTCAAAATTCGGCTAAAAAAACACATGTTCCTCACATTTCTGTGGCAGAAAGGTCTGGAATCTGAGAGGAGCCACAAATTTCCTTCCACCCAGCATTCCCACATGTCTCCCGATAACAATGATACCTGACTTGTGTGGGTAGGCCTAGCGCCCGCGACAGGAAACACCCCAAAGCGCAACGTGGACACAGCCAAATTTTTGAAGGAAAACAGAGGTGTTTTTTGCAAAGTGCCTACCTGTAGATTTTGGCTTGTAGCTCAGCCGCCACCTAGGGAAACCTACCAAACCTGTGCATTTCTGAAAACTAGAGACCTAGGGGAATCGAAGATGGGGTGACTTGTATGGCTCGGAACAGGTTCTGTTACCCAGAATCCTTTGCAAACCTCAAAATTTGGCTAAAAAAACACATGTTCCTCACATTTCTGTGGCAGAAAGGTCTGGAATCTGAGAGGAGCCACAAATTTCCTTTCACCCAGCGTTCCCCCACGTCTCCCGATAAAAATGATACCTCACTTGTGTGGGTAGGCCTAGCGCCCGCGACAGGAAACACCCCAAAGCGCAACGTGGGCACAGCCAAATTTTTGAAGGAAAACAGAGGTGTTTTTTGCAAAGTGCCTACCTGTAGATTTTGACCTGTAGCTCAGCCGCCACCTAGGGAAACCTACCAAACCTGTGCATTTCTGAAAACTAGAGTCCTAGGGGAATCCAAGATGGGGTGACTTGTGTGGCTCGGACCAGGTTCTGTTACCCAGAATCCATTGCAAACCTCAAAATTTGGCTAAAAAAACACATGTTCCTCACATTTCTGTGGCAGAAAGTTCTGGAATCTGAGAGGAGCCACAAATTTCCTTCCACCCAGCGTTCCCCCACGTCTCCCGATAAAAATGATACCTCACTTGTGTGGGTAGGCCTAGGGCCCGCGACAGGAAACGGCCCAAACCGCAACGTGGTCACAGCCAAATTTTTGAAGGAAAACAGAGGTGTTTTTTGCAAAGTGGCTACCTGTAGATTTTGGCCTGTAGCTCAGCCGCCACCTAGGGAAACCTACCAAACCTGTGCATTTCTGAAAACTAGAGACCTAGGGGAATCCAAGATGGGGTGACTTGTGTGGCTCGGACCAGGTTCTGTTACCCAGAATCCATTGCAAACCTCAAAATTTGGCTAAAAAAACACATGTTCCTCAAATTTCTGTGGCAGAAAGTTCTGGAATCTGAGAGGAGCCACAAATTTCCTTCCACCCAGCATTGCCCCACGTCTCCCGATAAAAATGCTACCTCACTTGTGTGGGTAGGCCTAGCGCCCGCGACAGGAAACGCCCCAAAGCGCAACGTGGACACAGCCAAATATTTGAAGGAAAACAGAGGTGTTTTTTGCAAAGTGCCTACCTGTAGATTTTCGCCTATAGCTCAGCCGCCACCTAGGGAAACCTACCAAACCTGTGCATTCCTGAAAACTAGAGACCTAGGGGAATCCAAGATGGGGTGATTTGTGTGGCTCGGACCAGGTTCTGTTACCCAGAATCCTTTGCAAACCTCAAAATTTGGCTAAAAAAACACATGTTCCTCACATTTCTGTGGCAGAAAGTTCTGGAATCTGAGAGGAGCCACAAATTTCTTCCACCCAGCGTTCCCCCACGTCTCCCGATAAAAATGATACTTCACTTTTGAGGGTAGGCCTTGCGCCCGCGACAGGAAACGCCCCAAAGCGCAACGTGGACACATCCAAATTTTTGAAGGAAAACAGAGGTGTTTTTTGCAAAGTGCCTACCTGTAGATTTTGGCTTGTAGCTCAGCCGCCACCTAGGGAAACCTACCAAACCTGTGCATTTCTGAAAACTAGAGACCTAGGGGAATCCAAGATGGGGTGACTTGTGTGGCTCGGACCAGGTTCTGTTACCCAGAATCCTTTGCAAACCTCAAAATTTGGCTAAAAAAACACATGTTCCTCACATTTCTGTGGCAGAAAGTTCTGGAATCTGAGAGGAGCCACATATTTCCTTTCACCCAGCGTTCCCCCACGTCTCCCGATAAAAATGATACCTCACTTGTGTGGGTAGGCCTAGCGCCGGCGACAGGAAACGCCCCAAAGCGCAACGTGGACACAGCCAAATTTTTGAAGGAAAACAGAGGTGTTTTTTGCAAAGTGCCTACCTGTAGATTTTGGCCTGTAGCTCAGCAGCCACCTAGGGAAACCTACCAAACCTGTGCATTTCTGAAAACTAGAGACCTAGGGGAATCCAAGATGGGGTGACTTGTGTGGTTCGGACCACGTTCTGTTACCCAGAATCCATTGCAAACCTCAAAATTTGGCTAAAAAAACACATGTTCCTCACATTTCTGTGGCAGAAAGTTCTGGAATCTGAGAGGAGCCACAAATTTCCTTCCACCCAGCGTTCCCCCACGTCTCCCGATAAAAATGATACCTCACTTGTGTGGGTAGGCCTAGCGCCCGCGACAGGAAACGCCCCAAAGCGCAACGTGGACACAGCCAAATTTTTGAAGGAAAACAGAGGTGTTTTTTGCAAAGTGCCTACCTGTAGATTTTGGCCTGTAGCTCAGCCGCCACCTAGGGAAACCTACCAAACCTGTGCATTTCTGAAAACTAGAGACCTAGGGGAATCCAAGATGGGGTGACTTGTGTGGCTCGGACCAGGTTCTGTTACCCAGAATCCTTTGCAAACCTCAAAATTTGGCTAAAAAAACACATGTTCCTCACATTTCTGTGGCAGAAAGTTCTGGAATCTGAGAGAAGCCACAAATTTCCTTTCACCCAGCGTTCCCCCACGTCTCCCGATAAAAATGATACCTCACTTGTGTGGGTAAGCCTAGCGCCCGCGACAGGAAACGCCTCAAAGCGCAACGTGGACACTGCCACATTTTTGAAGGAAAACAGAGGTGTTTTTTGCAAAGTGCCTACCTGTAGATTTTGGCCTGTAGCTCAGCCGCCACCTAGGGAAACCTACCAAACCTGTGCATTTCTGAAAACTAGAGACCTAGGGGAATCCAAGATGGGGTGACTTGTGTGGCTCGGTCCAGGTTCTGTTACCCAGAATCCATTGCAAACCTCACAACTTGGCTAAAAAAACACATGTTCCTCACATTTCTGTGGCAGAAAGTTCTGGAATCTGAGAGGAGCCACAAATTTCCTTCCACCCAGCATTCCCCCACGTCTCCCGATAAAAATGATGCCTCACTTGTGTGGGTAGGCCTAGCGCCCGCGACAGGAAACGCCCCAAAGCGCAACGTGGGCACAGCCACATTTTTGAAGGAAAACAGAGGTGTTTCTTGCAAAGTGCCTACCTGTAGATTTTGTCCTGTAGCTCAGACGCCACCTAGGGAAACCTACCAAACCTGTGCATTTCTGAAAACTAGAGACCTAGGGGAATCGGAGATGGGGTGACTTGTATGGCTCGGACCAGGTTCTGTTACCCAGAATCCATTGCAAACCTCAAAATTTGGCTAAAAAAACACATGTTCCTCACATTTCTGTGGCAGAAAGTTCTGGAATCTGAGAGGAGCCACAAATTTCCTTTCACCCAGCGTTCCCACACGTCTCCCGATAACAATGATACCTCACTTGTGTGGGTAGGCCTAGCGCCCGCGACAGGAAACACCCCACAGCGCAACGTGGACACAGCCAAATTTTTGAAGGAAAACAGAGGTGTTTTTTGCAAAGTGCCTACCTGTAGATTTTGGCTTGTAGCTCATCCGCCACCTAGGGAAACCTACCAAACCTGTGCATTTCTGAAAACTAGAGACCTAGGGGAATCGAAGATGGGGTGACTTGTATGGCTCGGACCAGGTTCTGTTACCCAGAATCCTTTGAAAACCTCAAAATTTGGCTAAAAAAACACATGTTCCTCACATTTCTGTGGCAGAAAGTTCTGGAATCTGAGAGGAGCCACATATTTCCTTTCACCCAGCGTTCCCCCACGTCTCCCGATAAAAATGATACCTCAATTGTGTGGGTAGGCCTAGCGCCCGCGACAGGAAACGCCCCAAAGCGCAACGTGGGCACAGCCAAATTTTTGAAGGAAAACAGAGGTGTTTTTTGCAAAGTGCCTACCTGTAGATTTTGGCCTGTAGCTCAGCCGCCACCTAGGGAAACCTACCAAACCTGTGCATTTCTGAAAACTAGAGACCAAGGGGAATCCAAGATGGGGTGACTTGTGTAGCTCGGACCAGGTTCTGTTACCCAGAATCCATTGCAAACCTCAAAATTTGGCTAAAAAAACACATGTTCCTCACATTTCTGTGGCAGAAAGTTCTGGAATCTGAGAGGAGCCACAAATTTCCTTCCACCCAGCGTTCCCCCACGTCTCCCGATAAAAATGATACCTCACTTGTGCGGGTAGGCCTAGCACCCGCGACAGGAAACGGCCCAAACCGCAACGTGGACACAGCCAAATTTTTGAAGGAAAACAGAGGTGTTTTTTGCAAAGTGCCTACCTGTAGATTTTGGCCTGTAGCTCAGCCGCCACCTAGGGAAACCTACCAAACCTGTGCATTTCTGAAAGCTAGAGACCTAGGGGAATCCAAGATGGGGTGACTTGTGTGGCTCGGACCAGGTTCTGTTACCCAGAATCCTTTGCAAACCTCAAAATTTGGCTAAAAAAACACATGTTCCTCACATTTCTGTGGCAGAAAGTTCTGGAATCTGAGAGGAGCCACAAATTACCTTTCACCCAGCGTTCCCCACGTCTCCCGATAAAAATGATACCTCACTTGTGTGGGTAGGCCTAGCGCCCGCGACAGGAAACGCCCCAAAGCGCAACGTGGACACAGCCAAATTTTTGAAGGAAAACAGAGGTGTTTTTTGCAAAGTGCCTACCTGTAGATTTTGGCCTGTAGCTCAGCCGCCACCTAGGGAAACCTACCAAACCTGTGCATTTCTGAAAACTAGAGACCTAGGGGAATCCAAGATGGGGTGACTTGTGTAGCTCGGACCAGGTTCTGTTACCCAGAATCCATTGCAAACCTCAAAATTTGGCTAAAAAAACACATGTTCCTCACATTTCTGTGGCAGAAAGTTCTGGAATCTGAGAGGAGCCACAAATTTCCTTCCACCCAGCGTTCCCCCACGTCTCCCGATAAAAATGATACCTCACTTGTGCGGGTAGGCCTAGCACCCGCGACAGGAAACGGCCCAAACCGCAACGTGGACACAGCCAAATTTTTGAAGGAAAACAGAGGTGTTTTTTGCAAAGTGCCTACCTGTAGATTTTGGCCTGTAGCTCAGCCGCCACCTAGGGAAACCTACCAAACCTGTGCATTTCTGAAAGCTAGAGACCTAGGGGAATCCAAGATGGGGTGACTTTTGTGGCTCGGACCAGGTTCTGTTACCCAGAATCCTTTGCAAACCTCAAAATTTGGCTAAAAAAACACATGTTCCTCACATTTCTGTGGCAGAAAGTTCTGGAATCTGAGAGGAGCCACAAATTACCTTTCACCCAGCGTTCCCCACGTCTCCCGATAAAAATGATACCTCACTTGTGTGGGTAGGCCTAGCGCCCGCGACAGGAAACGCCCCAAAGCGCAACGTGGACACAGCCAAATTTTTGAAGGAAAACAGAGGTGTTTTTTGCAAAGTGCCTACCTGTAGATTTTGGCCTGTAGCTCAGCCGCCACCTAGGGAAACCTACCAAACCTGTGCATTTCTGAAAACTAGAGACCTAGGGGAATCCAAGATGGGGTGACTTGTGTGGCTCGGACCAGGTTCTGTTACCCAGAATCCATTGCAAACCTCAAAATTTGGCTATAAAAACACATGTTCCTCACATTTCTGTGGCAGAAAGTTCTGGAATCTGAGAGGAGCCACAAATTTCCTTCCACCCAGCATTTCCCCACGTCTCCAGATAAAAATGATACCTCACTTGTGTGGGTAGGCCTAGCGCCCGCGACAGAAAACGCCCCAAAGCGCAACGTGGACACAGCCAAATTTTTGAAGGAAAACAGAGGTGTTTTTTGCAAAGTGCCTACCTGTAGATTTTGGCTTGTAGCTCAGCCGCCACCTAGGGAAACCTACCAAACCTGTGCATTTCTGAAAACTAGAGACCTAGGGGAATCCAAGATGGGGTGACTTGTGTGGCTTGGACCAGGTTCTGTTACCCAGAATCCTTTGCAAACCTCAAAATTTGGCTAAAAAAACACATGTTCCTCACACTTCTGTGGCAGAAAGTTCTGGAATCTGAGAGGAGCCACAAATTTCCTTCCACCCAGCATTCCCACATGTCTCCCGATAACAATGATACCTGACTTGTGTGGGTAGGCCTAGCGCCCGCGACAGGAAACACCCCAAAGCGCAACGTGGACACAGCCAAATTTTTGAAGGAAAACAGAGGTGTTTTTTGCAAAGTGCCTACCTGTAGATTTTGGCTTGTAGCTCAGCCGCCACCTAGGGAAACCTACCAAACCTGTGCATTTCTGAAAACTAGAGACCTAGGGGAATCGAAGATGGGGTGACTTGTATGGCTCGGAACAGGTTCTGTTACCCAGAATCCTTTGCAAACCTCAAAATTCGGCTAAAAAAACACATGTTCCTCACATTTCTGTGGCAGAAAGGTCTGGAATCTGAGAGGAGCCACAAATTTCCTTCCACCCAGCATTCCCACATGTCTCCCGATAACAATGATACCTGACTTGTGTGGGTAGGCCTAGCGCCCGCGACAGGAAACACCCCAAAGCGCAACGTGGACACAGCCAAATTTTTGAAGGAAAACAGAGGTGTTTTTTGCAAAGTGCCTACCTGTAGATTTTGGCTTGTAGCTCAGCCGCCACCTAGGGAAACCTACCAAACCTGTGCATTTCTGAAAACTAGAGACCTAGGGGAATCGAAGATGGGGTGACTTGTATGGCTCGGAACAGGTTCTGTTACCCAGAATCCTTTGCAAACCTCAAAATTTGGCTAAAAAAACACATGTTCCTCACATTTCTGTGGCAGAAAGGTCTGGAATCTGAGAGGAGCCACAAATTTCCTTTCACCCAGCGTTCCCCCACGTCTCCCGATAAAAATGATACCTCACTTGTGTGGGTAGGCCTAGCGCCCGCGACAGGAAACGCCCCAAAGCGCAACGTGGGCACAGCCAAATTTTTGAAGGAAAACAGAGGTGTTTTTTGCAAAGTGCCTACCTGTAGATTTTGACCTGTAGCTCAGCCGCCACCTAGGGAAACCTACCAAACCTGTGCATTTCTGAAAACTAGAGTCCTAGGGGAATCCAAGATGGGGTGACTTGTGTGGCTCGGACCAGGTTCTGTTACCCAGAATCCATTGCAAACCTCAAAATTTGGCTAAAAAAACACATGTTCCTCACATTTCTGTGGCAGAAAGTTCTGGAATCTGAGAGGAGCCACAAATTTCCTTCCACCCAGCGTTCCCCCACGTCTCCCGATAAAAATGATACCTCACTTGTGTGGGTAGGCCTAGGGCCCGCGACAGGAAACGGCCCAAACCGCAACGTGGTCACAGCCAAATTTTTGAAGGAAAACAGAGGTGTTTTTTGCAAAGTGGCTACCTGTAGATTTTGGCCTGTAGCTCAGCCGCCACCTAGGGAAACCTACCAAACCTGTGCATTTCTGAAAACTAGAGACCTAGGGGAATCCAAGATGGGGTGACTTGTGTGGCTCGGACCAGGTTCTGTTACCCAGAATCCATTGCAAACCTCAAAATTTGGCTAAAAAAACACATGTTCCTCAAATTTCTGTGGCAGAAAGTTCTGGAATCTGAGAGGAGCCACAAATTTCCTTCCACCCAGCATTGCCCCACGTCTCCCGATAAAAATGCTACCTCACTTGTGTGGGTAGGCCTAGCGCCCGCGACAGGAAACGCCCCAAAGCGCAACGTGGACACAGCCAAATATTTGAAGGAAAACAGAGGTGTTTTTTGCAAAGTGCCTACCTGTAGATTTTCGCCTATAGCTCAGCCGCCACCTAGGGAAACCTACCAAACCTGTGCATTCCTGAAAACTAGAGACCTAGGGGAATCCAAGATGGGGTGATTTGTGTGGCTCGGACCAGGTTCTGTTACCCAGAATCCTTTGCAAACCTCAAAATTTGGCTAAAAAAACACATGTTCCTCACATTTCTGTGGCAGAAAGTTCTGGAATCTGAGAGGAGCCACAAATTTCTTCCACCCAGCGTTCCCCCACGTCTCCCGATAAAAATGATACTTCACTTTTGAGGGTAGGCCTTGCGCCCGCGACAGGAAACGCCCCAAAGCGCAACGTGGACACATCCAAATTTTTGAAGGAAAACAGAGGTGTTTTTTGCAAAGTGCCTACCTGTAGATTTTGGCTTGTAGCTCAGCCGCCACCTAGGGAAACCTACCAAACCTGTGCATTTCTGAAAACTAGAGACCTAGGGGAATCCAAGATGGGGTGACTTGTGTGGCTCGGACCAGGTTCTGTTACCCAGAATCCTTTGCAAACCTCAAAATTTGGCTAAAAAAACACATGTTCCTCACATTTCTGTGGCAGAAAGTTCTGGAATCTGAGAGGAGCCACATATTTCCTTTCACCCAGCGTTCCCCCACGTCTCCCGATAAAAATGATACCTCACTTGTGTGGGTAGGCCTAGCGCCGGCGACAGGAAACGCCCCAAAGCGCAACGTGGACACAGCCAAATTTTTGAAGGAAAACAGAGGTGTTTTTTGCAAAGTGCCTACCTGTAGATTTTGGCCTGTAGCTCAGCAGCCACCTAGGGAAACCTACCAAACCTGTGCATTTCTGAAAACTAGAGACCTAGGGGAATCCAAGATGGGGTGACTTGTGTGGTTCGGACCACGTTCTGTTACCCAGAATCCATTGCAAACCTCAAAATTTGGCTAAAAAAACACATGTTCCTCACATTTCTGTGGCAGAAAGTTCTGGAATCTGAGAGGAGCCACAAATTTCCTTCCACCCAGCGTTCCCCCACGTCTCCCGATAAAAATGATACCTCACTTGTGTGGGTAGGCCTAGCGCCTGCGACAGGAAACGCCCCAAAGCGCAACGTGGACACAGCCAAATTTTTGAAGGAAAACAGAGGTGTTTTTTGCAAAGTGCCTACCTGTAGATTTTGGCCTGTAGCTCAGCCGCCACCTAGGGAAACCTACCAAACCTGTGCATTTCTGAAAACTAGAGACCTAGGGGAATCCAAGATGGGGTGACTTGTGTGGCTCGGACCAGGTTCTGTTACCCAGAATCCTTTGCAAACCTCAAAATTTGGCTAAAAAAACACATGTTCCTCACATTTCTGTGGCAGAAAGTTCTGGAATCTGAGAGAAGCCACAAATTTCCTTTCACCCAGCGTTCCCCCACGTCTCCCGATAAAAATGATACCTCACTTGTGTGGGTAAGCCTAGCGCCCGCGACAGGAAACGCCTCAAAGCGCAACGTGGACACAGCCACATTTTTGAAGGAAAACAGAGGTGTTTTTTGCAAAGTGCCTACCTGTAGATTTTGGCCTGTAGCTCAGCCGCCACCTAGGGAAACCTACCAAACCTGTGCATTTCTGAAAACTAGAGACCTAGGGGAATCCAAGATGGGGTGACTTGTGTGGCTCGGTCCAGGTTCTGTTACCCAGAATCCATTGCAAACCTCACAACTTGGCTAAAAAAACACATGTTCCTCACATTTCTGTGGCAGAAAGTTCTGGAATCTGAGAGGAGCCACAAATTTCCTTCCACCCAGCATTCCCCCACGTCTCCCGATAAAAATGATGCCTCACTTGTGTGGGTAGGCCTAGCGCCCGCGACAGGAAACGCCCCAAAGCGCAACGTGGGCACAGCCAAATTTTTGAAGGAAAACAGAGGTGTTTCTTGCAAAGTGCCTACCTGTAGATTTTGTCCTGTAGCTCAGACGCCACCTAGGGAAACCTACCAAACCTGTGCATTTCTGAAAACTAGAGCCCTAGGGGAATCCAAGATGGGGTGACTTGTGTGGCTCGGACCAGGTTCTGTTACCCAGAATCCATTGCAAACCTCAAAATTTGGCTAAAAAAACACATGTTCCTCACATTTCTGTGGCACAAAGTTCTGGAATCTAAGAGGAGCCACAAATTTCCTTCTACCCAGCGTTCCCCCACGTCTCCCGATAAAAATGATACCTCACTTGTGTGGGTAGGCCTAGCGCCCGCGACAGGAAACGCCCCAAAGCGCAACGTGGACAAAGCCAAATGTTTGAAGGAAAACAGACGTGTTTTTTGCAAAGTGCCTACCTGTAGATTTTGGCCTGTAGCTTAGCCGCCACCTAGGAAAACCTACCAAACCTGTGCATTTCTGAAAACTAGAGTCCTAGGGGAATCCAAGATGGGGTGACTTGTGTGGCTCGGACCAGGTTCTGTTACCCAGAATCCATTGCAAACCTCAATATTTGGCTAAAAAAACACATGTTCCTCACATTTCTGTGGCAGAAAGTTCTGGAATCTGAGAGGAGCCACAAATTTCCTTCCACCCAGCGTTCCCCCACGTCTCCTGATAAAAATGATACCTCACTTGTGTGGGTAGGCCTAGCGCCCGCGACAGGAAACGCCCCAAAGCGCAACGTGGACACAGCCACATTTTTGAAGGAAAACAGAAGTGTTTTTTGCAAAGTGCCTACCTGTAGATTTTGGCCTGTAGCTCAGCCGCCACCTAGGGAAACCTACCACACCTGTGCATTTCTGAAAACTAGACACCTAGGGGAATCCAAGATGGGGTGACTTGTGTGGCTCGGACCAGGTTCTGTTACCCAGAATCCTTTGCAAACCTCAAAATTTGGCTAAAAAAACACATGTTCCTCACATTTCTGTGGCAGAAAGTTCTGGAATCTGAGAGGAGCCACAAATTTCCTTCCACCCAGCGTTCCCCCACGTCTCCCGATAAAAATGATACCTCACTTGTGTGGGTAGGCCTAGCGCCTGCGACAGGAAACGCCCCAAAGCGCAACGTGGACACAGCCAAATTTTTGAAGGAAAACAGAGGTGTTTTTTGCAAAGTGCCTACCTGTAGATTTTGGCCTGTAGCTCAGCCGCCACCTAGGGAAACCTACCAAACCTGTGCATTTCTGAAAACTAGAGACCTAGGGGAATCCAAGATGGGGTGACTTGTATGGCTCGGACCAGGTTCTGTTACCCAGAATCCTTTGCAAACCTCAAAATTTGGCTAAAAAAGCACATGTTCCTCACATTTCTGTGGCAGAAAGTTCTGGAATCTGAGAGAAGCCACAAATTTCCTTTCACCCAGCGTTCCCCCACGTCTCCCGATAAAAATGATACCTCACTTGTGTGGGTAGGCCTAGCGCCCGCGACAGGAAACGCCCCAAAGCGCAACGTGGGCACAGCCAAATTTTTGAAGGAAAACAGAGGTGTTTTTTGCAAAGTGCCTACCTGTAGATTTTGGCCTGTAGCTCAGCCGCCACCTAGGGAAACCTACCAAACCTGTGCATTTCTGAAAACTAGAGACAAAGGGGAATCCAAGATGGGGTGACTTGTGTGGCTTGGACCAGGTTCTGTTACCCAGAATCCATTGCAAACCTCAAAATTTGGCTAAAAAAACACATGTTCCTCACATTTCTGTGGCAGAAAGTTCTGGAATCTGAGAGGAGCCACAAATTTCCTGCCACCCAGCGTTCCCCCACGTCTCCCGATAAAAATGATACCTCACTTGTGTGGGTAGGCCTAGCACCCGCGACAGGAAACGGCCCAAACTGCAACGTGGACACAGCCAAATTTTTGAAGGAAAACAGAGGTGTTTTTTGCAAAGTGCCTACCTGTAGATTTTGGCCTGTAGCTTATCCACCACCTAGGGAAACCTACCAAACCTGTGCATTTCTGAAAACTAGAGACCTAGGGGAATCCAAGATGGGGTGACTTGTGTGGCTCGGACCAGGTTCTGTTACCCAGAATCCATTGCAAACCTCAAAATTTGGCTAAAAAAACACATGTTCCTCAGATTTCTGTGGCAGAAAGTTCTGGAATGTGAGAGGAGCCACAAATTTCCTTCCACCCAGCATTGCCCCACGTCTCCCGATAAAAATGATACCTCACTTGTGTGGGTAGGCCTAGCGCCCGCGACAGGAAACGCCCCAAAGCGCAACGTGGACACAGCCAAATTTTTGAAGGAAAACAGAGGTGTTTTTTGCAAAGTGCCTACCTGTAGATTTTGGCCTGTAGCTCAGCCGCCACCTAGGGAAACCTACCAAACCTGTGCATTTCTGAAAACTAGAGACCTAGGGGAATCCAAGATGGGGTGACTTGTGTGGCTCGGACCAGGTTCTGTTACCCAGAATCCTTTGCAAACCTCAAAATTTGGCTAAAAAAACACATGTTCCTCAAATTTCTGTGGCAGAAAGTTCTGGAATCTGAGAGGAGCCACAAATTTCCTTCCACCCAGCATTGCCCCACGTCTCCCGATAAAAATGCTACCTCACTTGTGTGGGTAGGCCTAGCGCCCGCGACAGGAAACGCCCCAAAGCGCAACGTGGACACAGCCAAATATTTGAAGGAAAACAGAGGTGTTTTTTGCAAAGTGCCTACCTGTAGATTTTGGCCTATAGCTCAGCCGCCACCTAGGGAAACCTACCAAACCTGTGCATTCCTGAAAACTAGAGACCTAGGGGAATCCAAGATGGGGTGATTTGTGTGGCTCGGACCAGGTTCTGTTACCCAGAATCCATTGCAAACCTCAAAATTTGGCTAAAAAAACACATGTTCCTCACATTTCTGTGGCAGAAAGTTCTGGAATCTGAGAGGAGCCACAAATTTCTTCCACCCAGCGTTCCCCCACGTCTCCCGATAAAAATGATACTTCACTTTTGTGGGTAGGCCTTGCGCCCGCGACAGGAAACGCCCCAAAGCGCAACGTGGACACATCCAAATTTTTGAAGGAAAACAGAGGTGTTTTTTGCAAAGTGCCTACCTGTAGATTTTGGCTTGTAGCTCAGCCGCCACCTAGGGAAACCTACCAAACCTGTGCATTTCTGAAAACTAGAGACCTAGGGGAATCCAAGATGGGGTGACTTGTGTGGCTCGGACCAGGTTCTGTTACCCAGAATCCTTTGCAAACCTCAAAATTTGGCTAAAAAAACACATGTTCCTCACATTTCTGTGGCAGAAAGTTCTGGAATCTGAGAGGAGCCACATATTTCCTTTCACCCAGCGTTCCCCCACGTCTCCCGATAAAAATGATACCTCACTTGTGTGGGTAGGCCTAGCGCCCGCGACAGGAAACGCCCCAAAGCGCAACGTGGACACAGCCAAATTTTTGAAGGAAAACAGAGGTGTTTTTTGCAAAGTGCCTACCTGTAGATTTTGGCCTGTAGCTCAGCCGCCACCTAGGGAAACCTACCAAACCTGTGCATTTCTGAAAACTAGAGACCTAGGGGAATCGGAGATGGGGTGACTTGTATGGCTCGGACCAGGTTCTGTTACCCAGAATCCATTGCAAACCTCAAAATTTGGCTAAAAAAACACATGTTCCTCACATTTCTGTGGCAGAAAGTTCTGGAATCTGAGAGGAGCCACAAATTTCCTTTCACCCAGCGTTCCCACACGTCTCCCGATAACAATGATACCTCACTTGTGTGGGTAGGCCTAGCGCCCGCGACAGGAAACACCCCACAGCGCAACGTGGACACAGCCAAATTTTTGAAGGAAAACAGAGGTGTTTTTTGCAAAGTGCCTACCTGTAGATTTTGGCTTGTAGCTCATCCGCCACCTAGGGAAACCTACCAAACCTGTGCATTTCTGAAAACTAGAGACCTAGGGGAATCGAAGATGGGGTGACTTGTATGGCTCGGACCAGGTTCTGTTACCCAGAATCCTTTGCAAACCTCAAAATTTGGCTAAAAAAACACATGTTCCTCACATTTCTGTGGCAGAAAGTTCTGGAATCTGAGAGGAGCCACATATTTCCTTTCACCCAGCGTTCCCCCACGTCTCCCGATAAAAATGATACCTCAATTGTGTGGGTAGGCCTAGCGCCCGCGACAGGAAACGCCCCAAAGCGCAACGTGGGCACAGCCAAATTTTTGAAGGAAAACAGAGGTGTTTTTTGCAAAGTGCCTACCTGTAGATTTTGGCCTGTAGCTCAGCCGCCACCTAGGGAAACCTACCAAACCTGTGCATTTCTGAAAACTAGAGACCAAGGGGAATCCAAGATGGGGTGACTTGTGTAGCTCGGACCAGGTTCTGTTACCCAGAATCCATTGCAAACCTCAAAATTTGGCTAAAAAAACACATGTTCCTCACATTTCTGTGGCAGAAAGTTCTGGAATCTGAGAGGAGCCACAAATTTCCTTCCACCCAGCGTTCCCCCACGTCTCCCGATAAAAATGATACCTCACTTGTGCGGGTAGGCCTAGCACCCGCGACAGGAAACGGCCCAAACCGCAACGTGGACACAGCCAAATTTTTGAAGGAAAACAGAGGTGTTTTTTGCAAAGTGCCTACCTGTAGATTTTGGCCTGTAGCTCAGCCGCCACCTAGGGAAACCTACCAAACCTGTGCATTTCTGAAAGCTAGAGACCTAGGGGAATCCAAGATGGGGTGACTTGTGTGGCTCGGACCAGGTTCTGTTACCCAGAATCCTTTGCAAACCTCAAAATTTGGCTAAAAAAACACATGTTCCTCACATTTCTGTGGCAGAAAGTTCTGGAATCTGAGAGGAGCCACAAATTACCTTTCACCCAGCGTTCCCCACGTCTCCCGATAAAAATGATACCTCACTTGTGTGGGTAGGCCTAGCGCCCGCGACAGGAAACGCCCCAAAGCGCAACGTGGACACAGCCAAATTTTTGAAGGAAAACAGAGGTGTTTTTTGCAAAGTGCCTACCTGTAGATTTTGGCCTGTAGCTCAGCCGCCACCTAGGGAAACCTACCAAACCTGTGCATTTCTGAAAACTAGAGACCTAGGGGAATCCAAGATGGGGTGACTTGTGTAGCTCGGACCAGGTTCTGTTACCCAGAATCCATTGCAAACCTCAAAATTTGGCTAAAAAAACACATGTTCCTCACATTTCTGTGGCAGAAAGTTCTGGAATCTGAGAGGAGCCACAAATTTCCTTCCACCCAGCGTTCCCCCACGTCTCCCGATAAAAATGATACCTCACTTGTGCGGGTAGGCCTAGCACCCGCGACAGGAAACGGCCCAAACCGCAACGTGGACACAGCCAAATTTTTGAAGGAAAACAGAGGTGTTTTTTGCAAAGTGCCTACCTGTAGATTTTGGCCTGTAGCTCAGCCGCCACCTAGGGAAACCTACCAAACCTGTGCATTTCTGAAAGCTAGAGACCTAGGGGAATCCAAGATGGGGTGACTTGTGTGGCTCGGACCAGGTTCTGTTACCCAGAATCCTTTGCAAACCTCAAAATTTGGCTAAAAAAACACATGTTCCTCACATTTCTGTGGCAGAAAGTTCTGGAATCTGAGAGGAGCCACAAATTACCTTTCACCCAGCGTTCCCCACGTCTCCCGATAAAAATGATACCTCACTTGTGTGGGTAGGCCTAGCGCCCGCGACAGGAAACGCCCCAAAGCGCAACGTGGACACAGCCAAATTTTTGAAGGAAAACAGAGGTGTTTTTTGCAAAGTGCCTACCTGTAGATTTTGGCCTGTAGCTCAGCCGCCACCTAGGGAAACCTACCAAACCTGTGCATTTCTGAAAACTAGAGACCTAGGGGAATCCAAGATGGGGTGACTTGTGTGGCTCGGACCAGGTTCTGTTACCCAGAATCCATTGCAAACCTCAAAATTTGGCTATAAAAACACATGTTCCTCACATTTCTGTGGCAGAAAGTTCTGGAATCTGAGAGGAGCCACAAATTTCCTTCCACCCAGCATTTCCCCACGTCTCCAGATAAAAATGATACCTCACTTGTGTGGGTAGGCCTAGCGCCCGCGACAGAAAACGCCCCAAAGCGCAACGTGGACACAGCCAAATTTTTGAAGGAAAACAGAGGTGTTTTTTGCAAAGTGCCTACCTGTAGATTTTGGCTTGTAGCTCAGCCGCCACCTAGGGAAACCTACCAAACCTGTGCATTTCTGAAAACTAGAGACCTAGGGGAATCCAAGATGGGGTGACTTGTGTGGCTTGGACCAGGTTCTGTTACCCAGAATCCTTTGCAAACCTCAAAATTTGGCTAAAAAAACACATGTTCCTCACACTTCTGTGGCAGAAAGTTCTGGAATCTGAGAGGAGCCACAAATTTCCTTCCACCCAGCATTCCCACATGTCTCCCGATAACAATGATACCTGACTTGTGTGGGTAGGCCTAGCGCGCGCGACAGGAAACACCCCAAAGCGCAACGTGGACACAGCCAAATTTTTGAAGGAAAACAGAGGTGTTTTTTGCAAAGTGCCTACCTGTAGATTTTGGCTTGTAGCTCAGCCGCCACCTAGGGAAACCTACCAAACCTGTGCATTTCTGAAAACTAGAGACCTAGGGGAATCGAAGATGGGGTGACTTGTATGGCTCGGAACAGGTTCTGTTACCCAGAATCCTTTGCAAACCTCAAAATTTGGCTAAAAAAACACATGTTCCTCACATTTCTGTGGCAGAAAGGTCTGGAATCTGAGAGGAGCCACAAATTTCCTTCCACCCAGCATTCCCACATGTCTCCCGATAACAATGATACCTGACTTGTGTGGGTAGGCCTAGCGCCCGCGACAGGAAACACCCCAAAGCGCAACGTGGACACAGCCAAATTTTTGAAGGAAAACAGAGGTGTTTTTTGCAAAGTGCCTACCTGTAGATTTTGGCTTGTAGCTCAGCCGCCACCTAGGGAAACCTACCAAACCTGTGCATTTCTGAAAACTAGAGACCTAGGGGAATCCAAGATGGGGTGACTTGTGTGGCTCGGACCAGGTTCTGTTACCCAGAATCCTTTGCAAACCTCAAAATTTGGCTAAAAAAACACATGTTCCTCACATTTCTGTGGCAGAAAGTTCTGGAATCTGAGAGAAGCCACAAATTTCCTTTCACCCAGCGTTCCCCCACGTCTCCCGATAAAAATGATACCTCACTTGTGTGGGTAAGCCTAGCGCCCGCGACAGGAAACGCCTCAAAGCGCAACGTGGACACAGCCACATTTTTGAAGGAAAACAGAGGAGTTTTTTGCAAAGTGCCTACCTGTAGATTTTGGCCTGTAGCTCAGCCGCCACCTAGGGAAACCTACCAAACCTGTGCATTTCTGAAAACTAGAGACCTAGGGGAATCGGAGATGGGGTGACTTGTATGGCTCGGACCAGGTTCTGTTACCCAGAATCCATTGCAAACCTCAAAATTTGGCTAAAAAAACACATGTTCCTCACATTTCTGTGGCAGAAAGTTCTGGAATCTGAGAGGAGCCACAAATTTCCTTTCACCCAGCGTTCCCACACGTCTCCCGATAACAATGATACCTCACTTGTGTGGGTAGGCCTAGCGCCCGCGACAGGAAACACCCCACAGCGCAACGTGGACACAGCCAAATTTTTGAAGGAAAACAGAGGTGTTTTTTGCAAAGTGCCTACCTGTAGATTTTGGCTTGTAGCTCATCCGCCACCTAGGGAAACCTACCAAACCTGTGCATTTCTGAAAACTAGAGACCTAGGGGAATCGAAGATGGGGTGACTTGTATGGCTCGGACCAGGTTCTGTTACCCAGAATCCTTCGCAAACCTCAAAATTTGGCTAAAAAAACACATGTTCCTCACATTTCTGTGGCAGAAAGTTCTGGAATCTGAGAGGAGCCACAAATTTCCTTCCACCCAGCATTCCCACATGTCTCCCGATAACAATGATACCTGACTTGTGTGGGTAGGCCTAGCGCCCGCGACAGGAAACACCCCAAAGCGCAACGTGGACACAGCCAAATTTTTGAAGGAAAACAGAGGTGTTTTTTGCAAAGTGCCTACCTGTAGATTTTGGCTTGTAGCTCAGCCGCCACCTAGGGAAACCTACCAAACCTGTGCATTTCTGAAAACTAGAGACCTAGGGGAATCGAAGATGGCGTGACTTGTATGGCTCGGACCAGGTTCTGTCACCCAGAATCCTTTGCAAACCTCAAAATTTGGCTAAAAAAACACATGTTCCTCACATTTCTGTGGCAGAAAGTTCTGGAATCTGAGAGGAGCCACAAATTTCCTTCCACCCAGCGTTCCCCCACGTCTCCTGATAAAAATGATACCTCACTTGTGTGGGTAGGCCTAGCACCCGCGACAGGAAACGGCCCAAACCGCAACGTGGACACAGCCAAATTTTTGAAGGAAAACAGAGGTGTTTTTTGCAAAGTGCCTACCTGTAGATTTTGGCCTGTAGCTTATCCGCCACCTAGGGAAACCTACCAAACCTGTGCATTTCTGAAAACTAGAGACCTAGGGGAATCCAAGATGGGGTGACTTGTGTGGCTCGGACCAGGTTCTGTTACCCAGAATCCATTGCAAACCTCAAAATTTGGCTAAAAAAACACATGTTCCTCAGATTTCTGTGGCAGAAAGTTCTGGAATGTGAGAGGAGCCACAAATTTCCTTCCACCCAGCATTGCCCCACGTCTCCCGATAAAAATGATACCTCACTTGTGTAGGTAGGCCTAGCGCCCACGACAGGAAACGCCCCAAAGCGCAACGTGGACACAGCCAAATTTTTGAAGGAAAACAGAGGGTGTTTTTTGCAAAGTGCCTACCTGTAGATTTTGGCCTGTAGCTCAGCCGCCACCTAGGGAAACCTACCAAACCTGTGCATTTCTGAAAACTAGAGACCTAGGGGAATCCAAGATGGGGTGACTTGTGTGGCTCGGACCAGGTTCTGTTACCCAGAATCCTTTGCAAACCTCAAAATTTGGCTAAAAAAACACATGTTCCTCACATTTCTGTGGCAGAAAGTTCAGGAATCTGAGAGGAGCAACAAATTTCCTTTCACCCAGCGTTCCCCACGTCTCCCGATAAAAATGATACCTCACTTGTGTGGGTAGGCCTAGCGCCCGCGACAGGAAACGCCCCAAAGCGCAACGTGGACACAGCCAAATTTTTGAAGGAAAACAGAGGTGTTTTTTGCAAGGTGCCTACCTGTAGATTTTGGCCTGTAGCTCAGCCGCCACCTAGGGAAACCTACCAAACCTGTGCATTTCTGAAAACTAGAGACCTAGGGGAATCGGAGATGGGGTGACTTGTATGGCTCGGACCAGGTTCTGTTACCCAGAATCCATTGCAAACCTCAAAATTTGGCTAAAAAAACACATGTTCCTCACATTTCTGTGGCAGAAAGTTCTGGAATCTGAGAGGAGCCACAAATTTCCTTTCACCCAGCGTTCCCACACGTCTCCCGATAACAATGATACCTCACTTGTGTGGGTAGGCCTAGCGCCCGCGACAGGAAACACCCCACAGCGCAACGTGGACACAGCCAAATTTTTGAAGGAAAACAGAGGTGTTTTTTGCAAAGTGCCTACCTGTAGATTTTGGCTTGTAGCTCATCCGCCACCTAGGGAAACCTACCAAACCTGTGCATTTCTGAAAACTAGAGACCTAGGGGAATCGAAGATGGGGTGACTTGTATGGCTCGGACCAGGTTCTGTTACCCAGAATCCTTTGCAAACCTCAAAATTTGGCTAAAAAAACACATGTTCCTCACATTTCTGTGGCAGAAAGTTCTGGAATCTGAGAGGAGCCACATATTTCCTTTCACCCAGCGTTCCCCCACGTCTCCCGATAAAAATGATACCTCAATTGTGTGGGTAGGCCTAGCGCCCGCGACAGGAAACGCCCCAAAGCGCAACGTGGGCACAGCCAAATTTTTGAAGGAAAACAGAGGTGTTTTTTGCAAAGTGCCTACCTGTAGATTTTGGCCTGTAGCTCAGCCGCCACCTAGGGAAACCTACCAAACCTGTGCATTTCTGAAAACTAGAGACCAAGGGGAATCCAAGATGGGGTGACTTGTGTAGCTCGGACCAGGTTCTGTTACCCAGAATCCATTGCAAACCTCAAAATTTGGCTAAAAAAACACATGTTCCTCACATTTCTGTGGCAGAAAGTTCTGGAATCTGAGAGGAGCCACAAATTTCCTTCCACCCAGCGTTCCCCCACGTCTCCCGATAAAAATGATACCTCACTTGTGCGGGTAGGCCTAGCACCCGCGACAGGAAACGGCCCAAACCGCAACGTGGACACAGCCAAATTTTTGAAGGAAAACAGAGGTGTTTTTTGCAAAGTGCCTACCTGTAGATTTTGGCCTGTAGCTCAGCCGCCACCTAGGGAAACCTACCAAACCTGTGCATTTCTGAAAGCTAGAGACCTAGGGGAATCCAAGATGGGGTGACTTGTGTGGCTCGGACCAGGTTCTGTTACCCAGAATCCTTTGCAAACCTCAAAATTTGGCTAAAAAAACACATGTTCCTCACATTTCTGTGGCAGAAAGTTCTGGAATCTGAGAGGAGCCACAAATTACCTTTCACCCAGCGTTCCCCACGTCTCCCGATAAAAATGATACCTCACTTGTGTGGGTAGGCCTAGCGCCCGCGACAGGAAACGCCCCAAAGCGCAACGTGGACACAGCCAAATTTTTGAAGGAAAACAGAGGTGTTTTTTGCAAAGTGCCTACCTGTAGATTTTGGCCTGTAGCTCAGCCGCCACCTAGGGAAACCTACCAAACCTGTGCATTTCTGAAAACTAGAGACCTAGGGGAATCCAAGATGGGGTGACTTGTGTGGCTCGGACCAGGTTCTGTTACCCAGAATCCATTGCAAACCTCAAAATTTGGCTAAAAAAACACATGTTCCTCAAATTTCTGTGGCAGAAAGTTCTGGAATCTGAGAGGAGCCACAAATTTCCTTCCACCCAGCATTGCCCCACGTCTCCCGATAAAAATGCTACCTCACTTGTGTGGGTAGGCCTAGCGCCCGCGACAGGAAACGCCCCAAAGCGCAACGTGGACACAGCCAAATATTTGAAGGAAAACAGAGGTGTTTTTTGCAAAGTGCCTACCTGTAGATTTTGGCCTATAGCTCAGCCGCCACCTAGGGAAACCTACCAAACCTGTGCATTCCTGAAAACTAGAGACCTAGGGGAATCCAAGATGGGGTGATTTGTGTGGCTCGGACCAGGTTCTGTTACCCAGAATCCTTTGCAAACCTCAAAATTTGGCTAAAAAAACACATGTTCCTCACATTTCTGTGGCAGAAAGTTCTGGAATCTGAGAGGAGCCACAAATTTCTTCCACCCAGCGTTCCCCCACGTCTCCCGATAAAAATGATACTTCACTTTTGTGGGTAGGCCTTGCGCCCGCGACAGGAAACCCCCCAAAGCGCAACGTGGACACATCCAAATTTTTGAAGGAAAACAGAGGTGTTTTTTGCAAAGTGCCTACCTGTAGATTTTGGCTTGTAGCTCAGCCGCCACCTAGGGAAACCTACCAAACCTGTGCATTTCTGAAAACTAGAGACCTAGGGGAATCCAAGATGGGGTGACTTGTGTGGCTCGGACCAGGTTCTGTTACCCAGAATCCTTTGCAAACCTCAAAATTTGGCTAAAAAAACACATGTTCCTCACATTTCTGTGGCAGAAAGTTCTGGAATCTGAGAGGAGCCACATATTTCCTTTCACCCAGCGTTCCCCCACGTCTCCCGATAAAAATGATACCTCACTTGTGTGGGTAGGCCTAGCGCCGGCGACAGGAAACGCCCCAAAGCGCCACGTGGACACAGCCAAATTTTTGAAGGAAAACAGAGGTGTTTTTTGCAAAGTGCCTACCTGTAGATTTTGGCCTGTAGCTCAGCAGCCACCTAGGGAAACCTACCAAACCTGTGCATTTCTGAAAACTAGAGACCTAGGGGAATCCAAGATGGGGTGACTTGTGTGGTTCGGACCACGTTCTGTTACCCAGAATCCATTGCAAACCTCAAAATTTGGCTAAAAAAACACATGTTCCTCACATTTCTGTGGCAGAAAGTTCTGGAATCTGAGAGGAGCCACAAATTTCCTTCCACCCAGCGTTCCCCCACGTCTCCCGATAAAAATGATACCTCACTTGTGTGGGTAGGCCTAGCGCCTGCGACAGGAAACGCCCCAAAGCGCAACGTGGACACAGCCAAATTTTTGAAGGAAAACAGAGGTGTTTTTTGCAAAGTGCCTACCTGTAGATTTTGGCCTGTAGCTCAGCCGCCACCTAGGGAAACCTACCAAACCTGTGCATTTCTGAAAACTAGAGACCTAGGGGAATCCAAGATGGGGTGACTTGTGTGGCTCGGACCAGGTTCTGTTACCCAGAATCCTTTGCAAACCTCAAAATTTGGCTAAAAAAACACATGTTCCTCACATTTCTGTGGCAGAAAGTTCTGGAATCTGAGAGAAGCCACAAATTTCCTTTCACCCAGCGTTCCCCCACGTCTCCCGATAAAAATGATACCTCACTTGTGTGGGTAAGCCTAGCGCCCGCGACAGGAAACGCCTCAAAGCGCAACGTGGACACAGCCACATTTTTGAAGGAAAACAGAGGTGTTTTTTGCAAAGTGCCAACCTGTAGATTTTGGCCTGTAGCTCAGCCGCCACCTAGGGAAACCTACCAAACCTGTGCATTTCTGAAAACTAGAGACCTAGGGGAATCCAAGATGGGGTGACTTGTGTGGCTCGGTCCAGGTTCTGTTACCCAGAATCCATTGCAAACCTCACAACTTGGCTAAAAAAACACATGTTCCTCACATTTCTGTGGCAGAAAGTTCTGGAATCTGAGAGGAGCCACAAATTTCCTTCCACCCAGCATTCCCCCACGTCTCCCGATAAAAATGATGCCTCACTTGTGTGGGTAGGCCTAGCGCCCGCGACAGGAAACGCCCCAAAGCGCAACGTGGGCACAGCCAAATTTTTGAAGGAAAACAGAGGTGTTTCTTGCAAAGTGCCTACCTGTAGATTTTGTCCTGTAGCTCAGACGCCACCTAGGGAAACCTACCAAACCTGTGCATTTCTGAAAACTAGAGCCCTAGGGGAATCCAAGATGGGGTGACTTGTGTGGCTCGGACCAGGTTCTGTTACCCAGAATCCATTGCAAACCTCAAAATTTGGCTAAAAAAACACATGTTCCTCACATTTCTGTGGCACAAAGTTCTGGAATATAAGAGGAGCCACAAATTTCCTTCTACCCAGCGTTCCCCCACGTCTCCCGATAAAAATGATACCTCACTTGTGTGGGTAGGCCTAGCGCCCGCGACAGGAAACGCCCCAAAGCGCAACGTGGACACAGCCACATTTTTGAAGGAAAACAGAAGTGTTTTTTGCAAAGTGCCTACCTGTAGATTTTGGCCTGTAGCTCAGCCGCCACCTAGGGAAACCTACCACACCTGTGCATTTCTGAAAACTAGACACCTAGGGGAATCCAAGATGGGGTGACTTGTGTGGCTCGGACCAGGTTCTGTTACCCAGAATCCTTTGCAAACCTCAAAATTTGGCTAAAAAAACACATGTTCCTCACATTTCTGTGGCAGAAAGTTCTGGAATCTGAGAGGAGCCACAAATTTCCTTCCACCCAGCGTTCCCCCACGTCTCCCGATAAAAATGATACCTCACTTGTGTGGGTAGGCCTAGCGCCTGCGACAGGAAACGCCCCAAAGCGCAACGTGGACACAGCCAAATTTTTGAAGGAAAACAGAGGTGTTTTTTGCAAAGTGCCTACCTGTAGATTTTGGCCTGTAGCTCAGCCGCCACCTAGGGAAACCTACCAAACCTGTGCATTTCTGAAAACTAGAGACCTAGGGGAATCCAAGATGGGGTGACTTGTGTGGCTCGGACCAGGTTCTGTTACCCAGAATCCTTTGCAAACCTCAAAATTTGGCTAAAAAAGCACATGTTCCTCACATTTCTGTGGCAGAAAGTTCTGGAATCTGAGAGAAGCCACAAATTTCCTTTCACCCAGCGTTCCCCCACGTCTCCCGATAAAAATGATACCTCACTTGTGTGGGTAGGCCTAGCGCCCGCGACAGGAAACGCCCCAAAGCGCAACGTGGGCACAGCCAAATTTTTGAAGGAAAACAGAGGTGTTTTTTGCAAAGTGCCTACCTGTAGATTTTGGCCTGTAGCTCAGCCGCCACCTAGGGAAACCTACCAAACCTGTGCATTTCTGAAAACTAGAGACAAAGGGGAATCCAAGATGGGGTGACTTGTGTGGCTTGGACCAGGTTCTGTTACCCAGAATCCATTGCAAACCTCAAAATTTGGCTAAAAAAACACATGTTCCTCACATTTCTGTGGCAGAAAGTTCTGGAATCTGAGAGGAGCCACAAATTTCCTGCCACCCAGCGTTCCCCCACGTCTCCCGATAAAAATGATACCTCACTTGTGTGGGTAGGCCTAGCAACCGCGACAGGAAACGGCCCAAACCGCAACGTGGACACAGCCAAATTTTTGAAGGAAAACAGAGGTGTTTTTTGCAAAGTGCCTACCTGTAGATTTTGGCCTGTAGCTTATCCACCACCTAGGGAAACCTACCAAACCTGTGCATTTCTGAAAACTAGAGACCTAGGGGAATCCAAGATGGGGTGACTTGTGTGGCTCGGACCAGGTTCTGTTACCCAGAATCCATTGCAAACCTCAAAATTTGGCTAAAAAAACACATGTTCCTCAGATTTCTGTGGCAGAAAGTTCTGGAATGTGAGAGGAGCCACAAATTTCCTTCCACCCAGCATTGCCCCACGTCTCCCGATAAAAATGATACCTCACTTGTGTGGGTAGGCCTAGCGCCCGCGACAGGAAACGCCCCAAAGCGCAACGTGGACACAGCCAAATTTTTGAAGGAAAACAGAGGTGTTTTTTGCAAAGTGCCTACCTGTAGATTTTGGCCTGTAGCTCAGCCGCCACCTAGGGAAACCTACCAAACCTGTGCATTTCTGAAAACTAGAGACCTAGGGGAATCCAAGATGGGGTGACTTGTGTGGCTCGGACCAGGTTCTGTTACCCAGAATCCTTTGCAAACCTCAAAATTTGGCTAAAAAAACACATGTTCCTCAAATTTCTGTGGCAGAAAGTTCTGGAATCTGAGAGGAGCCACAAATTTCCTTCCACCCAGCATTGCCCCACGTCTCCCGATAAAAATGCTACCTCACTTGTGTGGGTAGGCCTAGCGCCCGCGACAGGAAACGCCCCAAAGCGCAACGTGGACACAGCCAAATATTTGAAGGAAAACAGAGGTGTTTTTTGCAAAGTGCCTACCTGTAGATTTTGGCCTATAGCTCAGCCGCCACCTAGGGAAACCTACCAAACCTGTGCATTCCTGAAAACTAGAGACCTAGGGGAATCCAAGATGGGGTGATTTGTGTGGCTCGGACCAGGTTCTGTTACCCAGAATCCTTTGCAAACCTCAAAATTTGGCTAAAAAAACACATGTTCCTCACATTTCTGTGGCAGAAAGTTCTGGAATCTGAGAGGAGCCACAAATTTCTTCCACCCAGCGTTCCCCCACGTCTCCCGATAAAAATGATACTTCACTTTTGAGGGTAGGCCTTGCGCCCGCGACAGGAAACGCCCCAAAGCGCAACGTGGACACATCCAAATTTTTGAAGGAAAACAGAGGTGTTTTTTGCAAAGTGCCTACCTGTAGATTTTGGCTTGTAGCTCAGCCGCCACCTAGGGAAACCTACCAAACCTGTGCATTTCTGAAAACTAGAGACCTAGGGGAATCCAAGATGGGGTGACTTGTGTGGCTCGGACCAGGTTCTGTTACCCAGAATCCTTTGCAAACCTCAAAATTTGGCTAAAAAAACACATGTTCCTCACATTTCTGTGGCAGAAAGTTCTGGAATCTGAGAGGAGCCACATATTTCCTTTCACCCAGCGTTCCCCCACGTCTCCCGATAAAAATGATACCTCACTTGTGTGGGTAGGCCTAGCGCCGGCGACAGGAAACGCCCCAAAGCGCAACGTGGACACAGCCAAATTTTTGAAGGAAAACAGAGGTGTTTTTTGCAAAGTGCCTACCTGTAGATTTTGGCCTGTAGCTCAGCAGCCACCTAGGGAAACCTACCAAACCTGTGCATTTCTGAAAACTAGAGACCTAGGGGAATCCAAGATGGGGTGACTTGTGTGGTTCGGACCACGTTCTGTTACCCAGAATCCATTGCAAACCTCAAAATTTGGCTAAAAAAACACATGTTCCTCACATTTCTGTGGCAGAAAGTTCTGGAATCTGAGAGGAGCCACAAATTTCCTTCCACCCAGCGTTCCCCCACGTCTCCCGATAAAAATGATACCTCACTTGTGTGGGTAGGCCTAGCGCCTGCGACAGGAAACGCCCCAAAGCGCAACGTGGACACAGCCAAATTTTTGAAGGAAAACAGAGGTGTTTTTTGCAAAGTGCCTACCTGTATATTTTGGTCTGTAGCTCAGCCGCCACCTAGGGAAACCTACCAAACCTGTGCATTTCTGAAAACTAGAGACCTAGGGGAATCCAAGATGGGGTGACTTGTGTGGCTCGGACCAGGTTCTGTTACCCAGAATCCTTTGCAAACCTCAAAATTTGGCTAAAAAAACACATGTTCCTCACATTTCTGTGGCAGAAAGTTCTGGAATCTGAGAGAAGCCACAAATTTCCTTTCACCCAGCGTTCCCCCACGTCTCCCGATAAAAATGATACCTCACTTGTGTGGGTAAGCCTAGCGCCCGCGACAGGAAACGCCTCAAAGCGCAACGTGGACACAGCCACATTTTTGAAGGAAAACAGAGGTGTTTTTTGCAAAGTGCCTACCTGTAGATTTTGGCCTGTAGCTCAGCCGCCACCTAGGGAAACCTACCAAACCTGTGCATTTCTGAAAACTAGAGACCTAGGGGAATCGGAGATGGGGTGACTTGTATGGCTCGGACCAGGTTCTGTTACCCAGAATCCATTGCAAACCTCAAAATTTGGCTAAAAAAACACATGTTCCTCACATTTCTGTGGCAGAAAGTTCTGGAATCTGAGAGGAGCCACAAATTTCCTTTCACCCAGCGTTCCCACACGTCTCCCGATAACAATGATACCTCACTTGTGTGGGTAGGCCTAGCGCCCGCGACAGGAAACACCCCACAGCGCAACGTGGACACAGCCAAATTTTTGAAGGAAAACAGAGGTGTTTTTTGCAAAGTGCCTACCTGTAGATTTTGGCTTGTAGCTCATCCGCCACCTAGGGAAACCTACCAAACCTGTGCATTTCTGAAAACTAGAGACCTAGGGGAATCGAAGATGGGGTGACTTGTATGGCTCGGACCAGGTTCTGTTACCCAGAATCCTTCGCAAACCTCAAAATTTGGCTAAAAAAACACATGTTCCTCACATTTCTGTGGCAGAAAGTTCTGGAATCTGAGAGGAGCCACAAATTTCCTTCCACCCAGCATTCCCACATGTCTCCCGATAACAATGATACCTGACTTGTGTGGGTAGGCCTAGCGCCCGCGACAGGAAACACCCCAAAGCGCAACGTGGACACAGCCAAATTTTTGAAGGAAAACAGAGGTGTTTTTTGCAAAGTGCCTACCTGTAGATTTTGGCTTGTAGCTCAGCCGCCACCTAGGGAAACCTACCAAACCTGTGCATTTCTGAAAACTAGAGACCTAGGGGAATCGAAGATGGCGTGACTTGTATGGCTCGGACCAGGTTCTGTCACCCAGAATCCTTTGCAAACCTCAAAATTTGGCTAAAAAAACACATGTTCCTCACATTTCTGTGGCAGAAAGTTCTGGAATCTGAGAGGAGCCACAAATTTCCTTTCACCCAGCGTTCCCCCACGTCTCCCGATAAAAATGATACCTCACTTGTGTGGGTAGGCCTAGCGCCCGCGACAGGAAACGCCCCAAAGCGCAACGTGGGCACAGCCAAATTTTTGAAGGAAAACAGAGGTGTTTTTTGCAAAGTGCCTACCTGTAGATTTTGGCCTGTAGCTCAGCCGCCACCTAGGGAAACCTACCAAACCTGTGCATTTCTGAAAACTAGAGACAAAGGGGAATCCAAGATGGGGTAACTTGTGTGGCTCGGACCAGGTTCTGTTACCCAGAATCCATTGCAAACCTCAAAATTTGGCTAAAAAAACACATGTTCCTCACATTTCTGTGGCAGAAAGTTCTGGAATCTGAGAGGAGCCACAAATTTCCTTCCACCCAGCGTTCCCCCACGTCTCCCGATAAAAATGATACCTCACTTGTGTGGGTAGGCCTAGCACCCGCGACAGGAAACGGCCCAAACCGCAACGTGGACACAGCCAAATTTTTGAAGGAAAACAGAGGTGTTTTTTGCAAAGTGCCTACCTGTAGATTTTGGCCTGTAGCTTATCCGCCACCTAGGGAAACCTACCAAACCTGTGCATTTCTGAAAACTAGAGACCTAGGGGAATCCAAGATGGGGTGACTTGTGTGGCTCGGACCAGGTTCTGTTACCCAGAATCCATTGCAAACCTCAAAATTTGGCTAAAAAAACACATGTTCCTCAGATTTCTGTGGCAGAAAGTTCTGGAATGTGAGAGGAGCCACAAATTTCCTTCCACCCAGCATTGCCCCACGTCTCCCGATAAAAATGATACCTCACTTGTGTGGGTAGGCCTAGCGCCCGCGACAGGAAACGCCCCAAAGCGCAACGTGGACACAGCCAAATTTTTGAAGGAAAACAGAGGTGTTTTTTGCAAAGTGCCTACCTGTAGATTTTGGCCTGTAGCTCAGCCGCCACCTAGGGAAACCTACCAAACCTGTGCATTTCTGAAAACTAGAGACCTAGGGGAATCCAAGATGGGGTGACTTGTGTGGCTCGGACCAGGTTCTGTTACCCAGAATCCTTTGCAAACCTCAAAATTTGGCTAAAAAAACACATGTTCCTCACATTTCTGTGGCAGAAAGTTCAGGAATCTGAGAGGAGCAACAAATTTCCTTTCACCCAGCGTTCCCCACGTCTCCCGATAAAAATGATACCTCACTTGTGTGGGTAGGCCTAGCGCCCGCGACAGGAAACGCCCCAAAGCGCAACGTGGACACAGCCAAATTTTTGAAGGAAAACAGAGGTGTTTTTTGCAAAGTGCCTACCTGTAGATTTTGGCCTGTAGCTCAGCCGCCACCTAGGGAAACCTACCAAACCTGTGCATTTCTGAAAACTAGAGACCTAGGGGAATCGGAGATGGGGTGACTTGTATGGCTCGGACCAGGTTCTGTTACCCAGAATCCATTGCAAACCTCAAAATTTGGCTAAAAAAACACATGTTCCTCACATTTCTGTGGCAGAAAGTTCTGGAATCTGAGAGGAGCCACAAATTTCCTTTCACCCAGCGTTCCCACACGTCTCCCGATAACAATGATACCTCACTTGTGTGGGTAGGCCTAGCGCCCGCGACAGGAAACACCCCACAGCGCAACGTGGACACAGCCAAATTTTTGAAGGAAAACAGAGGTGTTTTTTGCAAAGTGCCTACCTGTAGATTTTGGCTTGTAGCTCATCCGCCACCTAGGGAAACCTACCAAACCTGTGCATTTCTGAAAACTAGAGACCTAGGGGAATCGAAGATGGGGTGACTTGTATGGCTCGGACCAGGTTCTATTACCCAGAATCCTTTGCAAACCTCAAAATTTGGCTAAAAAAACACATGTTCCTCACATTTCTGTGGCAGAAAGTTCTGGAATCTGAGAGGAGCCACATATTTCCTTTCACCCAGCGTTCCCCCACGTCTCCCGATAAAAATGATACCTCAATTGTGTGGGTAGGCCTAGCGCCCGCGACAGGAAACGCCCCAAAGCGCAACGTGGGCACAGCCAAATTTTTGAAGGAAAACAGAGGTGTTTTTTGCAAAGTGCCTACCTGTAGATTTTGGCCTGTAGCTCAGCCGCCACCTAGGGAAACCTACCAAACCTGTGCATTTCTGAAAACTAGAGACCAAGGGGAATCCAAGATGGGGTGACTTGTGTAGCTCGGACCAGGTTCTGTTACCCAGAATCCATTGCAAACCTCAAAATTTGGCTAAAAAAACACATGTTCCTCACATTTCTGTGGCAGAAAGTTCTGGAATCTGAGAGGAGCCACAAATTTCCTTCCACCCAGCGTTCCCCCACGTCTCCCGATAAAAATGATACCTCACTTGTGCGGGTAGGCCTAGCACCCGCGACAGGAAACGGCCCAAACCGCAACGTGGACACAGCCAAATTTTTGAAGGAAAACAGAGGTGTTTTTTGCAAAGTGCCTACCTGTAGATTTTGGCTTGTAGCTCATCCGCCACCTAGGGAAACCTACCAAACCTGTGCATTTCTGAAAACTAGAGACCTAGGGGAATCGAAGATGGGGTGACTTGTATGGCTCGGACCAGGTTCTATTACCCAGAATCCTTTGCAAACCTCAAAATTTGGCTAAAAAAACACATGTTCCTCACATTTCTGTGGCAGAAAGTTCTGGAATCTGAGAGGAGCCACATATTTCCTTTCACCCAGCGTTCCCCCACGTCTCCCGATAAAAATGATACCTCAATTGTGTGGGTAGGCCTAGCGCCCGCGACAGGAAATGCCCCAAAGCGCAACGTGGGCACAGCCAAATTTTTGAAGGAAAACAGAGGTGTTTTTTGCAAAGTGCCTACCTGTAGATTTTGGCCTGTAGCTCAGCCGCCACCTAGGGAAACCTCCCAAACCTGTGCATTTCTGAAAACTAGAGACCAAGGGGAATCCAAGATGGGGTGACTTGTGTAGCTCGGACCAGGTTCTGTTACCCAGAATCCATTGCAAACCTCAAAATTTGGCTAAAAAAACACATGTTCCTCACATTTCTGTGGCAGAAAGTTCTGGAATCTGAGAGGAGCCACAAATTTCCTTCCACCCAGCGTTCCCCCACGTCTCCCGATAAAAATGATACCTCACTTGTGCGGGTAGGCCTAGCACCCGCGACAGGAAACGGCCCAAACCGCAACGTGGACACAGCCAAATTTTTGAAGGAAAACAGAGGTGTTTTTTGCAAAGTGCCTATCTGTAGATTTTGGCCTGTAGCTCAGCCGCCACCTAGGGAAACCTACCAAACCTGTGCATTTCTGAAAGCTAGAGACCTAGGGGAATCCAAGATGGGGTGACTTGTGTGGCTCGGACCAGGTTCTGTTACCCAGAATCCTTTGCAAACCTCAAAATTTGGCTAAAAAAACACATGTTCCTCTCATTTCTGTGGCAGAAAGTTCTGGAATCTGAGAGGAGCCACAAATTACCTTTCACCCAGCGTTCCCCACGTCTCCCGATAAAAATGATACCTCACTTGTGTGGGTAGGCCTAGCGCCCGCGACAGGAAACGCCCCAAAGCGCAACGTGGACACAGCCAAATTTTTGAAGGAAAACAGAGGTGTTTTTTGCAAAGTGCCTACCTGTAGATTTTGGCCTGTAGCTCAGCCGCCACCTAGGGAAACCTACCAAACCTGTGCATTTCTGAAAACTAGAGACCTAGGGGAATCCAAGATGGGGTGACTTGTGTGGCTCGGACCAGGTTCTGTTACCCAGAATCCATTGCAAACCTCAAAATTTGGCTATAAAAACACATGTTCCTCACATTTCTGTGGCAGAAAGTTCTGGAATCTGAGAGGAGCCACAAATTTCCTTCCACCCAGCATTTCCCCACGTCTCCCGATAAAAATGATACCTCACTTGTGTGGGTAGGCCTAGCGCCCGCGACAGAAAACGCCCCAAAGCGCAACGTGGACACAGCCAAATTTTTGAAGGAAAACAGAGGTGTTTTTTGCAAAGTGCCTACCTGTAGATTTTGGCTTGTAGCTCAGCCGCCACCTAGGGAAACCTACCAAACCTGTGCATTTCTGAAAACTAGAGACCTAGGGGAATCCAAGATGGGGTGACTTGTGTGGCTTGGACCAGGTTCTGTTACCCAGAATCCTTTGCAAACCTCAAAATTTGGCTAAAAAAACACATGTTACTCACATTTCTGTGGCAGAAAGTTCTGGAATCTGAGAGGAGCCACAAATTTCCTTCCACCCAGCATTCCCACATGTCTCCCGATAACAATGATACCTGACTTGTGTGGGTAGGCCTAGCGCCCGCGACAGGAAACACCCCAAAGCGCAACGTGGACACAGCCAAATTTTTGAAGGAAAACAGAGGTGTTTTTTGCAAAGTGCCTACCTGTAGATTTTGGCTTGTAGCTCAGCCGCCACCTAGGGAAACCTACCAAACCTGTGCATTTCTGAAAACTAGAGACCTAGGGGAATCGAAGATGGGGTGACTTGTATGGCTCGGAACAGGTTCTGTTACCCAGAATCCTTTGCAAACCTCAAAATTTGGCTAAAAAAACACATGTTCCTCACATTTCTGTGGCAGAAAGGTCTGGAATCTGAGAGGAGCCACAAATTTCCTTCCACCCAGCATTCCCACATGTCTCCCGATAACAATGATACCTGACTTGTGTGGGTAGGCCTAGCGCCCGCGACAGGAAACACCCCAAAGCGCAACGTGGACACAGCCAAATTTTTGAAGGAAAACAGAGGTGTTTTTTGCAAAGTGCCTACCTGTAGATTTTGGCTTGTAGCTCAGCCGCCACCTAGGGAAACCTACCAAACCTGTGCATTTCTGAAAACTACAGACCTAGGGGAATCGAAGATGGGGTGACTTGTATGGCTCGGAACAGGTTCTGTTACCCAGAATCCTTTGCAAACCTCAAAATTTGGCTAAAAAAACACATGTTCCTCACATTTCTGTGGCAGAAAGGTCTGGAATCTGAGAGGAGCCACAAATTTCCTTTCACCCAGCGTTCCCCCACGTCTCCCGATAAAAATGATACCTCACTTGTGTGGGTAGGCCTAGCGCCCGCGACAGGAAACGCCCCAAAGCGCAACGTGGGCACAGCCAAATTTTTGAAGGAAAACAGAGGTGTTTTTTGCAAAGTGCCTACCTGTAGATTTTGACCTGTAGCTCAGCCGCCACCTAGGGAAACCTACCAAACCTGTGCATTTCTGAAAACTAGAGTCCTAGGGGAATCCAAGATGGGGTGACTTGTGTGGCTCGGACCAGGTTCTGTTACCCAGAATCCATTGCAAACCTCAAAATTTGGCTAAAAAAACACATGTTCCTCACATTTCTGTGGCAGAAAGTTCTGGAATCTGAGAGGAGCCACAAATTTCCTTCCACCCAGCGTTCCCCCACGTCTCCCGATAAAAATGATACCTCACTTGTGTGGGTAGGCCTAGGGCCCGCGACAGGAAACGGCCCAAACCGCAACGTGGTCACAGCCAAATTTTTGAAGGAAAACAGAGGTGTTTTTTGCAAAGTGCCTACCTGTAGATTTTGGCCTGTAGCTCAGCCGCCACCTAGGGAAACCTACCAAACCTGTGCATTTCTGAAAACTAGAGACCTAGGGGAATCCAAGATGGGGTGACTTGTGTGGCTCGGACCAGGTTCTGTTACCCAGAATCCATTGCAAACCTCAAAATTTGGCTAAAAAAACACATGTTCCTCAAATTTCTGTGGCAGAAAGTTCTGGAATCTGAGAGGAGCCACAAATTTCCTTCCACCCAGCATTGCCCCACGTCTCCCGATAAAAATGCTACCTCACTTGTGTGGGTAGGCCTAGCGCCCGCGACAGGAAACGCCCCAAAGCGCAACGTGGACACAGCCAAATATTTGAAGGAAAACAGAGGTGTTTTTTGCAAAGTGCCTACCTGTAGATTTTGGCCTATAGCTCAGCCGCCACCTAGGGAAACCTACCAAACCTGTGCATTCCTGAAAACTAGAGACCTAGGGGAATCCAAGATGGGGTGATTTGTGTGGCTCGGACCAGGTTCTGTTACCCAGAATCCTTTGCAAACCTCAAAATTTGGCTAAAAAAACACATGTTCCTCACATTTCTGTGGCAGAAAGTTCTGGAATCTGAGAGGAGCCACAAATTTCTTCCACCCAGCGTTCCCCCACGTCTCCCGATAAAAATGATACTTCACTTTTGTGGGTAGGCCTTGCGCCCGCGACAGGAAACGCCCCAAAGCGCAACGTGGACACATCCAAATTTTTGAAGGAAAACAGAGGTGTTTTTTGCAAAGTGCCTACCTGTAGATTTTGGCTTGTAGCTCAGCCGCCACCTAGGGAAACCTACCAAACCTGTGCATTTCTGAAAACTAGAGACCTAGGGGAATCCAAGATGGGGTGACTTGTGTGGCTCGGACCAGGTTCTGTTACCCAGAATCCTTTGCAAACCTCAAAATTTGGCTAAAAAAACACATGTTCCTCACATTTCTGTGGCAGAAAGTTCTGGAATCTGAGAGGAGCCACATATTTCCTTTCACCCAGCGTTCCCCCACGTCTCCCGATAAAAATGATACCTCACTTGTGTGGGTAGGCCTAGCGCCGGCGACAGGAAACGCCCCAAAGCGCAACGTGGACACAGCCAAATTTTTGAAGGAAAACAGAGGTGTTTTTTGCAAAGTGCCTACCTGTAGATTTTGGCCTGTAGCTCAGCAGCCACCTAGGGAAACCTACCAAACCTGTGCATTTCTGAAAACTAGAGACCTAGGGGAATCCAAGATGGGGTGACTTGTGTGGTTCGGACCACGTTCTGTTACCCAGAATCCATTGCAAACCTCAAAATTTGGCTAAAAAAACACATGTTCCTCACATTTCTGTGGCAGAAAGTTCTGGAATCTGAGAGGAGCCACAAATTTCCTTCCACCCAGCGTTCCCCCACGTCTCCCGATAAAAATGATACCTCACTTGTGTGGGTAGGCCTAGCGCCTGCGACAGGAAACGCCCCAAAGCGCAACGTGGACACAGCCAAATTTTTGAAGGAAAACAGAGGTGTTTTTTGCAAAGTGCCTACCTGTAGATTTTGGCCTGTAGCTCAGCCGCCACCTAGGGAAACCTACCAAACCTGTGCATTTCTGAAAACTAGAGACCTAGGGGAATCCAAGATGGGGTGACTTGTGTGGCTCGGACCAGGTTCTGTTACCCAGAATCCTTTGCAAACCTCAAAATTTGGCTAAAAAAACACATGTTCCTCACATTTCTGTGGCAGAAAGTTCTGGAATCTGAGAGAAGCCACAAATTTCCTTTCACCCAGCGTTCCCCCACGTCTCCCGATAAAAATGATACCTCACTTGTGTGGGTAAGCCTAGCGCCCGCGACAGGAAACGCCTCAAAGCGCAACGTGGACACAGCCACATTTTTGAAGGAAAACAGAGGTGTTTTTTGCAAAGTGCCTACCTGTAGATTTTGGCCTGTAGCTCAGCCGCCACCTAGGGAAACCTACCAAACCTGTGCATTTCTGAAAACTAGAGACCTAGGGGAATCCAAGATGGGGTGACTTGTGTGGCTCGGTCCAGGTTCTGTTACCCAGAATCCATTGCAAACCTCACAACTTGGCTAAAAAAACACATGTTCCTCACATTTCTGTGGCAGAAAGTTCTGGAATCTGAGAGGAGCCACAAATTTCCTTCCACCCAGCATTCCCCCACGTCTCCCGATAAAAATGATGCCTCACTTGTGTGGGTAGGTCTAGCGCCCGCGACAGGAAACGCCCCAAAGCGCAACGTGGGCACAGCCAAATTTTTGAAGGAAAACAGAGGTGTTTCTTGCAAAGTGCCTACCTGTAGATTTTGGCCTGTAGCTCAGACGCCACCTAGGGAAACCTACCAAACCTGTGCATTTCTGAAAACTAGAGCCCTAGGGGAATCCAAGATGGGGTGACTTGTGTGGCTCGGACCAGGTTCTGTTACCCAGAATCCATTGCAAACCTCAAAATTTGGCTAAAAAAACACATGTTCCTCACATTTCTGTGGCACAAAGTTCTGGAATCTAAGAGGAGCCACAAATTTCCTTCTACCCAGCGTTCCCCCACGTCTCCCGATAAAAATGATACCTCACTTGTGTGGGTAGGCCTAGCGCCCGCGACAGGAAACGCCCCAAAGCGCAACGTGGACAAAGCCAAATGTTTGAAGGAAAACAGACGTGTTTTTTGCAAAGTGCCTACCTGTAGATTTTGGCCTGTAGCTTAGCCGCCACCTAGGAAAACCTACCAAACCTGTGCATTTCTGAAAACTAGAGTCCTAGGGGAATCCAAGATGGGGTGACTTGTGTGGCTCGGACCAGGTTCTGTTACCCAGAATCCTTTGCAAACCTCAAAATTTGGCTAAAAAAACACATGTTCCTCAAATTTCTGTGGCAGAAAGTTCTGGAATCTGAGAGGAGCCACAAATTTCCTTCCACCCAGCATTGCCCCACGTCTCCCGATAAAAATGCTACCTCACTTGTGTGGGTAGGCCTAGCGCCCGCGACAGGAAACGCCCCAAAGCGCAACGTGGACACAGCCAAATATTTGAAGGAAAACAGAGGTGTTTTTTGCAAAGTGCCTACCAGTAGATTTTGGCCTATAGCTCAGCCGCCACCTAGGGAAACCTACCAAACCTGTGCATTCCTGAAAACTAGAGACCTAGGGGAATCCAAGATGGGGTGATTTGTGTGGCTCGGACCAGGTTCTGTTACCCAGAATCCTTTGCAAACCTCAAAATTTGGCTAAAAAAACACATGTTCCTCACATTTCTGTGGCAGAAAGTTCTGGAATCTGAGAGGAGCCACAAATTTCCTTCCACCCAGCATTCCCCCACGTCTCCCGATAAAAATGATGCCTCACTTGTGTGGGTAGGCCTAGCGCCCGCGACAGGAAACGCCCCAAAGCGCAACGTGGGCACAGCCAAATTTTTGAAGGAAAACAGAGGTGTTTCTTGCAAAGTGCCTACCTGTAGATTTTGGCCTGTAGCTCAGACGCCACCTAGGGAAACCTACCAAACCTGTGCATTTCTGAAAACTAGAGCCCTAGGGGAATCCAAGATGGGGTGACTTGTGTGGCTCGGACCAGGTTCTGTTACCCAGAATCCATTGCAAACCTCAAAATTTGGCTAAAAAAACACATGTTCCTCACATTTCTGTGGCACAAAGTTCTGGAATCTAAGAGGAGCCACAAATTTCCTTCTACCCAGCGTTCCCCCACGTCTCCCGATAAAAATGATACCTCACTTGTGTGGGTAGGCCTAGCGCCCGCGACAGGAAACGCCCCAAAGCGCAACGTGGACAAAGCCAAATGTTTGAAGGAAAACAGACGTGTTTTTTGCAAAGTGCCTACCTGTAGATTTTGGCTTGTAGCTCATCCGCCACCTAGGGAAACCTACCAAACCTGTGCATTTCTGAAAACTAGAGACCTAGGGGAATCGAAGATGGGGTGACTTGTATGGCTCGGACCAGGTTCTGTTACCCAGAATCCTTTGCAAACCTCAAAATTTGGCTAAAAAAACACATGTTCCTCACATTTCTGTGGCAGAAAGTTCTGGAATCTGAGAGGAGCCACATATTTCCTTTCACCCAGCGTTCCCCCACGTCTCCCGATAAAAATGATACCTCAATTGTGTGGGTAGGCCTAGCGCCCGCGACAGGAAACGCCCCAAAGCGCAACGTGGGCACAGCCAAATTTTTGAAGGAAAACAGAGGTGTTTTTTGCAAAGTGCCTACCTGTAGATTTTGGCCTGTAGCTCAGCCGCCACCTAGGGAAACCTACCAAACCTGTGCATTTCTGAAAACTAGAGACCAAGGGGAATCCAAGATGGGGTGACTTGTGTAGCTCGGACCAGGTTCTGTTACCCAGAATCCATTGCAAACCTCAAAATTTGGCTAAAAAAACACATGTTCCTCACATTTCTGTGGCAGAAAGTTCTGGAATCTGAGAGGAGCCACAAATTTCCTTCCACCCAGCGTTCCCCCACGTCTCCCGATAAAAATGATACCTCACTTGTGCGGGTAGGCCTAGCACCCGCGACAGGAAACGGCCCAAACCGCAACGTGGACACAGCCAAATTTTTGAAGGAAAACAGAGGTGTTTTTTGCAAAGTGCCTATCTGTAGATTTTGGCCTGTAGCTCAGCCGCCACCTAGGGAAACCTACCAAACCTGTGCATTTCTGAAAGCTAGAGACCTAGGGGAATCCAAGATGGGGTGACTTGTGTGGCTCGGACCAGGTTCTGTTACCCAGAATCCTTTGCAAACCTCAAAATTTGGCTAAAAAAACACATGTTCCTCACATTTCTGTGGCAGAAAGTTCTGGAATCTAAGAGGAGCCACAAATTTCCTTCTACCCAGCGTTCCCCCACGTCTCCCGATAAAAATGATACCTCACTTGTGTGGGTAGGCCTAGCGCCCGCGACAGGAAACGCCCCAAAGCGCAACGTGGACAAAGCCAAATGTTTGAAGGAAAACAGACGTGTTTTTTGCAAAGTGCCTACCTGTAGATTTTGGCTTGTAGCTCATCCGCCACCTAGGGAAACCTACCAAACCTGTGCATTTCTGAAAACTAGAGACCTAGGGGAATCGAAGATGGGGTGACTTGTATGGCTCGGACCAGGTTCTGTTACCCAGAATCCTTTGCAAACCTCAAAATTTGGCTAAAAAAACACATGTTCCTCACATTTCTGTGGCAGAAAGTTCTGGAATCTGAGAGGAGCCACATATTTCCTTTCACCCAGCGTTCCCCCACGTCTCCCGATAAAAATGATACCTCAATTGTGTGGGTAGGCCTAGCGCCCGCGACAGGAAACGCCCCAAAGCGCAACGTGGGCACAGCCAAATTTTTGAAGGAAAACAGAGGTGTTTTTTGCAAAGTGCCTACCTGTAGATTTTGGCCTGTAGCTCAGCCGCCACCTAGGGAAACCTACCAAACCTGTGCATTTCTGAAAACTAGAGACCAAGGGGAATCCAAGATGGGGTGACTTGTGTAGCTCGGACCAGGTTCTGTTACCCAGAATCCATTGCAAACCTCAAAATTTGGCTAAAAAAACACATGTTCCTCACATTTCTGTGGCAGAAAGTTCTGGAATCTGAGAGGAGCCACAAATTTCCTTCCACCCAGCGTTCCCCCACGTCTCCCGATAAAAATGATACCTCACTTGTGCGGGTAGGCCTAGCACCCGCGACAGGAAACGGCCCAAACCGCAACGTGGACACAGCCAAATTTTTGAAGGAAAACAGAGGTGTTTTTTGCAAAGTGCCTATCTGTAGATTTTGGCCTGTAGCTCAGCCGCCACCTAGGGAAACCTACCAAACCTGTGCATTTCTGAAAGCTAGAGACCTAGGGGAATCCAAGATGGGGTGACTTGTGTGGCTCGGACCAGGTTCTGTTACCCAGAATCCTTTGCAAACCTCAAAATTTGGCTAAAAAAACACATGTTCCTCACATTTCTGTGGCAGAAAGTTCTGGAATCTGAGAGGAGCCACAAATTACCTTTCACCCAGCGTTCCCCACGTCTCCCGATAAAAATGATACCTCACTTGTGTGGGTAGGCCTAGCGCCCGCGACAGGAAACGCCCCAAAGCGCAACGTGGACACAGCCAAATTTTTGAAGGAAAACAGAGGTGTTTTTTGCAAAGTGCCTACCTGTAGATTTTGGCCTGTAGCTCAGCCGCCACCTAGGGAAACCTACCAAACCTGTGCATTTCTGAAAACTAGAGACCTAGGGGAATCCAAGATGGGGTGACTTGTGTGGCTCGGACCAGGTTCTGTTACCCAGAATCCATTGCAAACCTCAAAATTTGGCTATAAAAACACATGTTCCTCACATTTCTGTGGCAGAAAGTTCTGGAATCTGAGAGGAGCCACAAATTTCCTTCCACCCAGCATTTCCCCACGTCTCCCGATAAAAATGATACCTCACTTGTGTGGGTAGGCCTAGCGCCCGCGACAGAAAACGCCCCAAAGCGCAACGTGGACACAGCCAAATTTTTGAAGGAAAACAGAGGTGTTTTTTGCAAAGTGCCTACCTGTAGATTTTGGCTTGTAGCTCAGCCGCCACCTAGGGAAACCTACAAACCTGTGCATTTCTGAAAACTAGAGACCTAGGGGAATCCAAGATGGGGTGACTTGTGTGGCTTGGACCAGGTTCTGTTACCCAGAATCCTTTGCAAACCTCAAAATTTGGCTAAAAAAACACATGTTCCTCACATTTCTGTGGCAGAAAGTTCTGGAATCTGAGAGGAGCCACAAATTTCCTTCCACCCAGCATTCCCACATGTCTCCCGATAACAATGATACCTGACTTGTGTGGGTAGGCCTAGCGCCCGCGACAGGAAACACCCCAAAGCGCAACGTGGACACAGCCAAATTTTTGAAGGAAAACAGAGGTGTTTTTTGCAAAGTGCCTACCTGTAGATTTTGGCTTGTAGCTCAGCCGCCACCTAGGGAAACCTACCAAACCTGTGCATTTCTGAAAACTAGAGACCTAGGGGAATCGAAGATGGGGTGACTTGTATGGCTCGGAACAGGTTCTGTTACCCAGAATCCTTTGCAAACCTCAAAATTTGGCTAAAAAAACACATGTTCCTCACATTTCTGTGGCAGAAAGGTCTGGAATCTGAGAGGAGCCACAAATTTCCTTCCACCCAGCATTCCCACATGTCTCCCGATAACAATGATACCTGACTTGTGTGGGTAGGCCTAGCGCCCGCGACAGGAAACACCCCAAAGCGCAACGTGGACACAGCCAAATTTTTGAAGGAAAACAGAGGTGTTTTTTGCAAAGTGCCTACCTGTAGATTTTGGCTTGTAGCTCAGCCGCCACCTAGGGAAACCTACCAAACCTGTGCATTTCTGAAAACTAGAGACCTAGGGGAATCGAAGATGGGGTGACTTGTATGGCTCGGAACAGGTTCTGTTACCCAGAATCCTTTGCAAACCTCAAAATTTGGCTAAAAAAACACATGTTCCTCACATTTCTGTGGCAGAAAGGTCTGGAATCTGAGAGGAGCCACAAATTTCCTTTCACCCAGCGTTCCCCCACGTCTCCCGATAAAAATGATACCTCACTTGTGTGGGTAGGCCTAGCGCCCGCGACAGGAAACGCCCCAAAGCGCAACGTGGGCACAGCCAAATTTTTGAAGGAAAACAGAGGTGTTTTTTGCAAAGTGCCTACCTGTAGATTTTGACCTGTAGCTCAGCCGCCACCTAGGGAAACCTACCAAACCTGTGCATTTCTGAAAACTAGAGTCCTAGGGGAATCCAAGATGGGGTGACTTGTGTGGCTCGGACCAGGTTCTGTTACCCAGAATCCATTGCAAACCTCAAAATTTGGCTAAAAAAACACATGTTCCTCACATTTCTGTGGCAGAAAGTTCTGGAATCTGAGAGGAGCCACAAATTTCCTTCCACCCAGCGTTCCCCCACGTCTCCCGATAAAAATGATACCTCACTTGTGTGGGTAGGCCTAGGGCCCGCGACAGGAAACGGCCCAAACCGCAACGTGGTCACAGCCAAATTTTTGAAGGAAAACAGAGGTGTTTTTTGCAAAGTGCCTACCTGTAGATTTTGGCCTGTAGCTCAGCCGCCACCTAGGGAAACCTACCAAACCTGTGCATTTCTGAAAACTAGAGACCTAGGGGAATCCAAGATGGGGTGACTTGTGTGGCTCGGACCAGGTTCTGTTACCCAGAATCCATTGCAAACCTCAAAATTTGGCTAAAAAAACACATGTTCCTCAAATTTCTGTGGCAGAAAGTTCTGGAATCTGAGAGGAGCCACAAATTTCCTTCCACCCAGCATTGCCCCACGTCTCCCGATAAAAATGCTACCTCACTTGTGTGGGTAGGCCTAGCGCCCGCGACAGGAAACGCCCCAAAGCGCAACGTGGACACAGCCAAATATTTGAAGGAAAACAGAGGTGTTTTTTGCAAAGTGCCTACCTGTAGATTTTGGCCTATAGCTCAGCCGCCACCTAGGGAAACCTACCAAACCTGTGCATTCCTGAAAACTAGAGACCTAGGGGAATCCAAGATGGGGTGATTTGTGTGGCTCGGACCAGGTTCTGTTACCCAGAATCCTTTGCAAACCTCAAAATTTGGCTAAAAAAACACATGTTCCTCACATTTCTGTGGCAGAAAGTTCTGGAATCTGAGAGGAGCCACAAATTTCTTCCACCCAGCGTTCCCCCACGTCTCCCGATAAAAATGATACTTCACTTTTGTGGGTAGGCCTTGCGCCCGCGACAGGAAACGCCCCAAAGCGCAACGTGGACACATCCAAATTTTTGAAGGAAAACAGAGGTGTTTTTTGCAAAGTGCCTACCTGTAGATTTTGGCTTGTAGCTCAGCCGCCACCTAGGGAAACCTACCAAACCTGTGCATTTCTGAAAACTAGAGACCTAGGGGAATCCAAGATGGGGTGACTTGTGTGGCTCGGACCAGGTTCTGTTACCCAGAATCCTTTGCAAACCTCAAAATTTGGCTAAAAAAACACATGTTCCTCACATTTCTGTGGCAGAAAGTTCTGGAATCTGAGAGGAGCCACATATTTCCTTTCACCCAGCGTTCCGCCACGTCTCCCGATAAAAATGATACCTCACTTGTGTGGGTAGGCCTAGCGCCGGCGACAGGAAACGCCCCAAAGCGCAACGTGGACACAGCCAAATTTTTGAAGGAAAACAGAGGTGTTTTTTGCAAAGTGCCTACCTGTAGATTTTGGCTTGTAGCCTAGCCGCTACATAGGGAAACCTACCAAACCTGTGCATTTCTGAAAACTAGAGACCTAGGGGAATCCAAGATGGGGTGACTTGTGTGGCTCGGACCAGGTTCTGTTACCCAGAATCCTTTGCAAACCTCAAAATTTGGCTAAAAAAACACATGTTCCTCACATTTCTGTGGCAGAAAGTTCTGGAATCTGAGAGAAGCCACAAATTTCCTTTCACCCAGCGTTCCCCCACGTCTCCCGATAAAAATGATACCTCACTTGTGTGGGTAAGCCTAGCGCCCGCGACAGGAAACGCCTCAAAGCGCAACGTGGACACAGCCACATTTTTGAAGGAAAACAGAGGTGTTTTTTGCAAAGTGCCTACCTGTAGATTTTGGCCTGTAGCTCAGCCGCCACTTAGGGAAACCTACCAAACCTGTGCATTTCTGAAAACTAGAGACCTAGGGGAATCCAAGATGGGGTGACTTGTGTGGCTCGGTCCAGGTTCTGTTACCCAGAATCCATTGCAAACCTCACAACTTGGCTAAAAAAACACATGTTCCTCACATTTCTGTGGCAGAAAGTTCTGGAATCTGAGAGGAGCCACAAATTTCCTTCCACCCAGCATTCCCCCACGTCTCCCGATAAAAATGATGCCTCACTTGTGTGGGTAGGCCTAGCGCCCGCGACAGGAAACGCCCCAAAGCGCAACATGGGCACAGCCAAATTTTTGAAGGAAAACAGAGGTGTTTCTTGCAAAGTGCCTACCTGTAGATTTTGGCCTGTAGCTCAGACGCCACCTAGGGAAACCTACCAAACCTGTGCATTTCTGAAAACTAGAGCCCTAGGGGAATCCAAGATGGGGTGACTTGTGTGGCTCGGACCAGGTTCTGTTACCCAGAATCCATTGCAAACCTCAAAATTTGGCTAAAAAAACACATGTTCCTCACATTTCTGTGGCACAAAGTTCTGGAATCTAAGAGGAGCCACAAATTTCCTTCTACCCAGCGTTCCCCCACGTCTCCCGATAAAAATGATACCTCACTTGTGTGGGTAGGCCTAGCGCCCGCGACAGGAAACGCCCCAAAGCGCAACGTGGACAAAGCCAAATGTTTGAAGGAAAACAGACGTGTTTTTTGCAAAGTGCCTACCTGTAGATTTTGGCCTGTAGCTTAGCCGCCACCTAGGAAAACCTACCAAACCTGTGCATTTCTGAAAACTAGAGTCCTAGGGGAATCCAAGATGGGGTGACTTGTGTGGCTCGGACCAGGTTCTGTTACCCAGAATCCATTGCAAACCTCAATGTTTGGCTAAAAAAACACATGTTCCTCACATTTCTGTGGCAGAAAGTTCTGGAATCTGAGAGGAGCCACAAATTTCCTTCCACCCAGCGTTCCCCCATGTCTCCTGATAAAAATGATACCTCACTTGTGTGGGTAGGCCTAGCGCCCGCGACAGGAAACGCCCCAAAGCGCAACGTGGACACAGCCAAATTTTTGAAGGAAAACAGAAGTGTTTTTTGCAAAGTGCCTACCTGTAGATTTTGGCCTGTAGCTCAGCCGCCACCTAGGGAAACCTACCACACCTGTGCATTTCTGAAAACTAGACACCTAGGGGAATCCAAGATGGGGTGACTTGTGTGGCTCGGACCAGGTTCTGTTACCCAGAATCCTTTGCAAACCTCAAAATTTGGCTAAAAAAACACATGTTCCTCACATTTCTGTGGCAGAAAGTTCTGGAATCTGAGAGGAGCCACAAATTTCCTTCCACCCAGCGTTCCCCCACGTCTCCCGATAAAAATGATACCTCACTTGTGTGGGTAGGCCTAGCGCCTGCGACAGGAAACGCCCCAAAGCGCAACGTGGACACAGCCAAATTTTTGAAGGAAAACAGAGGTGTTTTTTGCAAAGTGCCTACCTGTAGATTTTGGCCTGTAGCTCAGCCGCCACCTAGGGAAACCTACCAAACCTGTGCATTTCTGAAAACTAGAGACCTAGGGGAATCCAAGATGGGGTGACTTGTGTGGCTCGGACCAGGTTCTGTTACCCAGAATCCTTTGCAAACCTCAAAATTTGGCTAAAAAAGCACATGTTCCTCACATTTCTGTGGCAGAAAGTTCTGGAATCTGAGAGAAGCCTCAAATTTCCTTTCACCCAGCGTTCCCCCACGTCTCCCGATAAAAATGATACCTCACTTGTGTGGGTAGGCCTAGCGCCCGCGACAGGAAACGCCTCAAAGCGCAACGTGGACACAGCCACATTTTTGAAGGAAAACAGAGGTGTTTTTTGCAAAGTGCCTACCTGTAGATTTTGGCCTGTAGCTCAGCCGCCACCTAGGGAAACCTACCAAACCTGTGCATTTCTGAAAACTAGAGACCTAGGGGAATCCAAGATGGGGTGACTTGTGTGGCTCGGTCCAGGTTCTGTTACCCAGAATCCATTGCAAACCTCACAACTTGGCTAAAAAAACACATGTTCCTCACATTTCTGTGGCAGAAAGTTCTGGAATCTGAGAGGAGCCACAAATTTCCTTCCACCCAGCATTCCCCCACGTCTCCCGATAAAAATGATGCCTCACTTGTGTGGGTAGGCCTAGCGCCCGCGACAGGAAACGCCCCAAAGCGCAACGTGGACACAGCCAAATTTTTGAAGGAAAACAGAAGTGTTTTTTGCAAAGTGCCTACCTGTAGATTTTGGCTTGTAGCTCAGCTGCCACCTAGGGAAACCTACCAAACCTGTGCATTTCTGAAAACTAGAGACCTAGGGGAATTCAAGATGGGGTGACTTGTGTGGCTCGGACCAGGTTCTGTTACCCAGAATCCATTGCAAACCTCAAAATTTGGCTAAAAAAACACATGTTCCTCACATTTCTGTGGCAGAAAGTTCTGGAATCTTAGAGGAGCCACAAATTTCCTTTCACCCAGCGTTCCCCCACGTCTCCCGATAAAAATGATACCTCACTTGTGTGGGTAGGCCTAGCGGCCGCGACAGGACACGCCCCAAAGCGCAACGTGGGCAGAGCCAAATTTTTGAAGGAAAACAGAGGTGTTTTTTGCAAAGTGCCTACCTGTAGATTTTGGCCTCTAGCTCAGATGCAACCTAGGGAAACCTACCAAACCTGTGCATTTCTGAAAACTAGAGACCTAGGGGAATCCAAGATGGGGTGACTTGTGTGGCTCGGACCAGGTTCTGTTACCCAGAATATTGCAAACCTCAAAATTTGGCTAAAAAAACACATGTTCCTCACATTTCTGTGTCAGAAAGTTCTGGAATCTGAGAGGAGCCACAAATTTCTTCCACCCAGCGTTCCCCCACGTCTCCCGATAAAAATGATACTTCACTTTTGTGGGTAGGCCTTGCGCCCGCGACAGGAAACGCCCCAAAGCGCAACGTGGACACATCCAAATTTTTGAAGGAAAACAGAGGTGTTTTTTGCAAAGTGCCTACCTGTAGATTTTGGCTTGTAGCTCAGCCGCCACCTAGGGAAACCTACCAAACCTGTGCATTTCTGAAAACTAGAGACCTAGGGGAATCCAAGATGGGGTGACTTGTGTGGCTCGGACCACGTTCTGTTACCCAGAATCCATTGCAAACCTCAAAATTTGGCTAAAAAAACACATGTTCCTCACATTTCTGTGGCAGAAAGTTCTGGAATCTGAGAGGAGCCACAAATTTCCTTCCACCCAGCGTTCCCCCACGTCTCCCGATAAAAATGATACCTCACTTGTGTGGGTAGGCCTAGCGCCCGCGACAGGAAACGCCCCAAAGCGCAACGTGGACACAGCCAAATTTTTGAAGGAAAACAGAGGTGTTTTTTGCAAAGTGCCTACCTGTAGATTTTGGCTTGTAGCTCAGCCGCCACCTAGGGAAACCTACCAAACCTGTGCATTTCTGAAAACTAGAGACCTAGGGGAATCCAAGATGGGGTGACTTGTATGGCTCGGACCAGGTTCTGTTACCCAGAATCCTTTGCAAACCTCAACATTTGGCTAAAAAAACACATGTTCCTCACATTTCTGTGCCAAAAAGTTCTGGAATCTTAGAGGAGCCACAAATTTCCTTTCACCCAGCGTTCCCCCACGTCTCCCGATAAAAATGATACCTCACTTGTGTGGGTAGGCCTAGCGCCCGTGACAGGAAACGCCCCAAAGCGCAACGTGGGCACAGCCAAATTTTTGAAGGAAAACAGAGGTGTTTTTTGCAAAGTGCCTACCTGTAGATTTTGGCCTGTAGCTCAGACGCCACCTAGGGAAACCTACCAAACCTGTGCATTTCTGAAAACTAGAGCCCTTGGGGAATCCAAGATGGGGTGACTTGTGGCTCGGACCAGGTTCTGTTACCCAGAATCCATTGCAAACCTCAAAATTTGGCTAAAAAAACACATGTTCCTCACATTTCTGTGGCACAAAGTTCTGGAATCTAAGAGGAGCCACAAATTTCCTCCCACCCAGCGTTCCCCCACGTCTCCCGATAAAAATGATACCTCACTTGTGTGGGTAGGCCTAGCGCCCGCGACAGGAAACGCCCCAAAGCGCAACGTGGACAAAGCCAAATGTTTGAAGGAAAACAGACGTGTTTTTTGCAAAGTGCCTACCTGTAGATTTTGGCCTGTAGCTCAGCCGCCACCTAGGAAAACCTACCAAACCTGTGCATTTCTGAAAACTAGAGTCCTAGGGGAATCCAAGATGGGGTGACTTGTGTGGCTCGGACCAGGTTCTGTTACCCAGAATCCATTGCAAAACTCAAAATTTGGCTAAAAAAACACATGTTCCTCACATTTCTGTGGCAGAAAGTTCTGGAATATGAGAGGAGCCACAAATTTCCTTCCACCCAGCGTTCCCCCACGTCTCCCGATAGAAATGATACCTCACTTGTGTGGGTAGGCCTAGCGCCCGCGACAGGAAATGCCCCAAAGCGCAACGTGGACACAGACAAATTTTTGAAGGAAAACAGAGGTGTTTTTTGCAAAGTGCCTACCTGTAGATTTTGGCCTGTAGCTCAGCCGCCACCTAGGGAAACCTACCAAACCTGTGCATTTCTGAAAACTAGAGACCTAGGGGAATCCAAGATGGGGTGACTTGTGTGGCTCGGACCAGGTTCTGTTACCCAGAATCCATTGCAAATCTCAAAATTTGGCTAAAAAAACACATTTTTCCTCACATTTCTGTGGCAGAAAGTTCTGGAATCTGAGAGGAGCCACAAATTTCCTTCCATCCAGCGTTCCCCCACGTCTCCCGATAAAAATGATACCTCACTTGTGTGGGTAGGCCTAGCGCCCGCGACAGGAAACGCCCCAAAGCGCAACGTGGACACAGCCAAATTTTTGAAGGAAAACAGAACTGTTTTTTGCAAAGTGCCTACCTGTAGATTTTAGCCTGTAGCTCAGCCGCCACCTAGGGAAACCTACCAAACCTGTGCATTTCTGAAAACTAGACACCTAGGGGAATCCAAGATGGGGTGACTTGTGTGGCTCGGACCAGGTTCTGTTACCCAGAATCCTTTGCAAACCTCAAAATTTGGCTAAAAAAACACATGTTCCTCACATTTCTGTGGCAGAAAGTTCTGGAATCTGAGAGGAGCCACAAATTTCCTTTCACCCAGCGTTCCCCCACGTCTCCCGATAAAAATTATACCTCACTTGTGTGGGTAGGCCTAGCGCCCGCGACAGGAAACGTCCCAAAGCGCAACGTGGACACAGCCAAATGTTTGAAGGAAAACAGACGTGTTTTTTGCAAAGTGCCTACTTTAGATTTTGGCCTGTAGCTCAGCCGCCACCTAGGGAAACCTACCAAACCTGTGCATTTCTGAAAACTAGAGTCCTAGGGGAATCCAAGATGGGGTGACTTGTGTGGCTCGGACCAGGTTCTGTTACCCAGAATCCATTGCAAACCTCAAAATTTGGCTAAAAAAACACAAGTTCCTCACATTTCTGTGGCAGAAAGTTCTGGAATCTGAGAGGAGCCACAAATTTCCTTCCACCCAGCGTTCCCCCACGTCTCCCGATAAAAATGATACCTCACTTGTGTGGGTAGGCCTAGCGCCCGCGACAGGAAACGCCCCAAAGCGCAACGTGGACACAGCCAAATTTTTGAAGGAAAACAGAGGTGTTTTTTGCAAAGTGCCTACCTGTAGATTTTGGCCTGTAGCTCAGCCGCCACCTAGGGAAACCTACCAAACCTGTGCATTTCTGAAAACTAGAGACCTAGGGGAATCCAAGATGGGTGACTTGTGTGGCTCGGACCAGGTTCTGTTACCCAGAATCCTTTGCAAACCTCAAAATTTGGCTAAAAAAACACATGTTCCTCACATTTCTGTGGCAGAAAGTTCTGGAATCTGAGAGAAGCCACAAATTTCCTTTCACCCAGCGTTCCTCCACGTCTCCCGATAAAAATGAATCCTCACTTGTGTGGGTAGGCCTAGCGCCCGCGACAGGAAACGCCTCAAAGCGCAACGTGGACACAGCCACATTTTTGAAGGAAAACAGAGGTATTTTTTGCAAAGTGCCTACCTGTAGATTTTGGCCTGTAGCTCAGCCGCCACCTAGGGAAACCTACCAAACCTGTGCATTTCTGAAAACTAGAGACCTAGGGGAATCCAAGATGGGGTGACTTGTGTGGCTCGGACCAGGTTCTGTTACCCAGAATCCATTGCAAACCTCACAACTTGGCTAAAAAAACACATGTTCCTCACATTTCTGTGGCAGAAAGTTCTGGAATCTGAGAGGAGCCACAAATTTCCTTCCACCCAGCATTCCCCCACGTCTCCCGATAAAAATGATGCCTCACTTGTGTGGGTAGGCCTAGCGCCCGCGACAGGAAACGCCCCAAAGCGCAACGTGGACACAGCCAAATTTTTGAAGGAAAACAGAAGTGATTTTTGCAAAGTGCCTACCTGTAGATTTTGGCTTGCAGCTCAGCCGCCACCTAGGGAAACCTACCAAACCTGTGCATTTCTGAAAACTAGAGACCTAGGGGAATCCAAGATGGGGTGACTTGTGTGGCTCGGACCAGGTTCTGTTACCCAGAATCCATTGCAAACCTCAAAATTTGGCTAAAAAAACACATGTTCCTCACATTTCTGTGGCAGAAAGTTCTGGAATCTGAGAGGAGCCACAAATTTCCTTTCACCCAGCGTTCCCCCACGTCTCCCGATAAAAATGATACCTCACTTGTGTGGGTAGGCCTAGCGCCCGCGACAGGAAACGCCCCAAAGCGCAACGTGGACACAGCCAAATTTTTGAAGGAAAACAGAGGTGTTTTTTGCAAAGTGCCTACCTGTAGATTTTGGCCTGTAGCTCAGCCGCCACCTAGGGAAACCTACCACACCTGTGCATTTCTGAAAACTAGACACATAGGGGAATCCAAGATTGGGTGACTTGTGTGGCTCGGACCAGGTTCTGTTACCCAGAATCCTTTGCAAACCTCAAAATTTGGCTAAAAAAACACATGTTCCTCACATTTCTGTGGCAGAAAGTTCTGGAATCTGAGAGGAGCCACAAATTTCCTTTCACCCAGCGTTCCCCCACGTCTCCCGATAAAAATGATACCTCACTTTTGTGGGTAGGCCTAGCGCCCGCGACAGGAAACGCCCCAAAGCGCAACGTGGACACAGCCAAATGTTTGAAGGAAAACAGACATGTTTTTTGCAAAGTGCCTACCTGTAGATTTTGGCCTGTAGCTCAGCCGCCACCTAGGGAAACCTTCCAAACCTGTGCATTTCTGAAAACTAGAGTCCTATGGGAATCCAAGATGGGGTGACTTGTGTGGCTCGGACCAGGTTCTGTTACCCAGAATCCATTGCAAACCTCAAAATTTGGCTAAAAAAACACATGTTCCTCACATTTCTGTGGCAGAAAGTTCTGGAATCTGAGAGGAGCCACAAATTTCCTTCCACCCAGCGTTCCCCCACGTCTCCCGATAAAAATGATACCTCACTTGTGTGGGTAGGCCTAGCGCCTGCGACAGGAAACGCCCCAAAGCGCAACGTGGACACAGCCAAATTTTTTAAGGAAAACAGAGGTGTTTTTTGCAAAGTGCCTACCTGTAGATTTTGGCCTGTAGCTCAGCCGCCACCTAGGGAAACCTACCAAACCTGTGCATTTCTGAAAACTAGAGACCTAGGGGAATCCAAGATGGGGTGACTTGTGTGGCTCGGACCAGGTTCTGTTACCCAGAATCCTTTGCAAACCTCAAAATTTGGCTAAAAAAACACATGTTCCTCACATTTCTGTGGCAGAAAGTTCTGGAATCTGAGAGAAGCCACAAATTTCCTTTCACCCAGCGTTCCCCCACGTCTCCCGATAAAAATGATACCTCACTTGTGTGGGTAGGCCTAGCGCCCGCGACAGGAAACGCCTCAAAGCGCAACGTGGACACAGCCACATTTTTGAAGGAAAACAGAGGTGTTTTTTGCAAAGTGCCTACCTGTAGATTTTGGCCTGTAGCTCAGCCGCCACCTAGGGAAACCTACCAAACCTGTGCATTTCTGAAAACTAGAGACCTAGGGGAATCCAAGATGGGGTGACTTGTGTGGCTCGGTCCAGGTTCTGTTACCCAGAATCCATTGCAAACCTCACAACTTGGCTAAAAAAACACATGTTCCTCACATTTCTGTGGCAGAAAGTTCTGGAATCTGAGAAGAGACACAAATTTCCTTCCACCCAGCATTCCCCCACGTCTCCGGATAAAAATGATGCCTCACTTGTGTGGGTAGGCCTAGCGCCCGCGACAGGAAACGCCCCAAAGCACAACGTGGACACAGCCAAATTTTTGAAGGAAAACAGAAGTGTTTTTTGCAAAGTGCCTACCTGTAGATTTTGGCTTGTAGCTCAGCCGCCACCTAGGGAAACCTACCAAACCTGTGCATTTCTGAAAACTAGAGACCTAGGGGAATCCAAGATGGGGTGACTTGTGTGGCTCGGACCAGGTTCTGTTACCCAGAATCCATTGCAAACCTCAAAATTTGGCTAAAAAAACACATGTTCCTCACATTTCTGTGGCAGAAAGTTCTGGAATCTTAGAGGAGCCACAAATTTCCTTTCACCCAGCGTTCCCCCACGTCTCCCGATAAAAATGATACCTCACTTGTGTGGGTAGGCCTAGCGGCTGCGACAGGGAACGCCCCAAAGCGCAACGTGGGCAGAGCCAAATTTTTGAAGGAAAACAGAGGTGTTTTTTGCAAAGTGCCTACCTGTAGATTTTGGCCTCTAGCTCAGACGCCACCTAGGGAAACCTACCAAACCTGTGCATTTCTGAAAACTAGAGACCTAGGGGAATCCAAGATGGGGTGACTTGTGTGGCTCGGACCAGGTTCTGTTACCCAGAATCCATTGCAAACCTCAAAATTTGGCTAAAAAAACACATGTTCCTCACATTTCTGTGGCACAAAGTTCTGGAATCTAAGAGGAGCCACGAGTTTCCTTCCACCCAGCGTTCCCCCACGTCTCCCGATAAAAATGATACCTCACTTGTGTGGGTAGGCCTAGCGCCCGCGACAGGAAACGCCCCAAAGCGCAACGTGGACACAGCCAAATGTTTGAAGGAAAACAGACGTGTTTTTTGCAAAGTGCCTACCTGTAGATTTTGGCCTGTAGCTCAGCCGCCACCTAGGGAAACCTACCAAACCTGTGCATTCCTGAAAACTAGAGACCTAGGGGAATCCAAGATGGGGTGATTTGTGTGGCTCGGACCAGGTTCTGTTACCCAGAATCCTTTGCAAACCTCAAAATTTGGCTAAAAAAACACATGTTCCTCACATTTCTGTGTCAGAAAGTTCTGGAATCTGAGAGGAGCCACAAATTTCTTCCACCCAGCGTTCCCCCACGTCTCCCGATAAAAATGATACTTCACTTTTGTGGGTAGGCCTTGCGCCCGCGACAGGAAACGCCCCAAAGCGCAAAGTGGACACATCCAAATTTTTGAAGGAAAACAGAGGTGTTTTTTGCAAAGTGCCTACCTGTAGATTTTGGCTTGTAGCTCAGCCGCCACCTAGGGAAACCTACCAAACCTGTGCATTTCTGAAAACTAGAGACCTAGGGGAATCCAAGATGGGGTGACTTGTGTGGCTCGGACCACGTTCTGTTACCCAGAATCCATTGCAAACCTCAAAATTTGGCTAAAAAAACACATGTTCCTCACATTTCTGTGGCAGAAAGTTCTGGAATCTGAGAGGAGCCACAAATTTCCTTCCACCCAGCGTTCCCCCACGTCTCCCGATAAAAATGATACCTCACATGTGTGGGTAGGCCTAGCGCCCGCGACAGGAAACGCCCCAAAGCGCAACGTAGACACAGCCAAATTTTTGAAGGAAAACAGAGGTGTTTTTTGCAAAGTGCCTACCTGTAGATTTTGGCTTGTAGCTCAGCCGCCACCTAGGGAAACCTACCAAACCTGTGCATTTCTGAAAACTAGAGACCTAGGGGAATCCAAGATGGGGTGACTTGTATGGCTCGGACCAGGTTCTGTTACCCAGAATCCTTTGTAAACCTCAAAATTTTGGCTAAAAAAACACATGTTCCTCACATTTCTGTGCCAAAAAGTTCTGGAATCTTAGAGGAGCCACAAATTTCCTTTCACCCAGCGTTCCCCCACGTCTCCCGATAAAAATGATACCTCACTTGTGTGGGTAGGCCTAGCGCCCGCGACAGGAAACGCCCCAAAGCGCAACGTGGGCACAGCCAAATTTTTGAAGGAAAACAGAGGTGTTTTTTGCAAAGTGCCTACCTGTAGATTTTGGCCTGTAGCTCAGACGCCACCTAGGGAAACCTACTAAACCTGTGCATTTCTGAAAACTAGAGCCCTTGGGGAATCCAAGATGGGGTGACTTGTGTGGCTCGGACCAGGTTCTGTTACCCAGAATCCATTGCAAACCTCAAAATTTGGCTAAAAAAACACATGTTCCTCACATTTCTGTGGCACAAAGTTCTGGAATCTAAGAGGAGCCACAAATTTCCTCCCACCCAGCGTTCCCCCACGTCTCCCGATAAAAATGATACCTCACTTGTGTGGGTAGGCCTAGCGCCCGCGACAGGAAACGCCCCAAAGCGCAACGTGGACAAAGCCAAATGTTTGAAGGAAAACAGACGTGTTTTTTGCAAAGTGCCTACCTGTAGATTTTGGCCTGTAGCTCAGCCACCACCTAGGAAAACCTACCAAACCTGTGCATTTCTGAAAACTAGAGTCCTAGGGGAATCCAAGATGGGGTGACTTGTGTGGCTCGGACCAGGTTCTGTTACCCAGAATCCATTGCAAAACTCAAAATTTGGCTAAAAAAACACATGTTCCTCACATTTCTGTGGCAGAAAGTTCTGGAATCTGAGAGGAGCCACAAATTTCCTTCCACCCAGCGTTCCCCCACGTCTCCCGATAAAAATGATACCTCACTTGTGTGGGTAGGCCTAGCGCCCGCGACAGGAAACGCCCCAAAGCGCAACGTGGACACAGCCACATTTTTGAAGGAAAACAGAGGTGTTTTTTGCAAAGTGCCTACCTGTAGATTTTGGCCTGTAGATCAGCCGCCACCTAGGGAAACCTACCAAACCTGTGCATTTCTGAAAACTAGAGACCTAGGGGAATCCAAGATGGGGTGACTTGTGTGGCTCGGACCAGGTTCTGTTACCCAGAATCCATTGCAAATCTCAAAATTTGGCTAAAAAAACACATGTTCCTCACATTTCTGTGGCAGAAAGTTCTGGAATCTGAGAGGAGCCACGAATTTCCTTCCACCCAGCGTTCCCCCACGTCTCCCGATAAAAATGATATCTCACTTGTGTGGGTAGGCCTAGCGCCCGCGACAGGAAACGCCCCAAAGCGCAACGTGGACACAGCCAAATTTTTGAAGGAAAACAGAACTGTTTTTTGCAAAGTGCCTACCTGTAGATTTTAGCCTGTAGCTCAGCCGCCACCTAGGGAAACCTACCAAACCTGTGCATTTCTGAAAACTAGACACCTAGGGGAATCCAAGATGGGGTGACTTGTGTGGCTCGGACCAGGTTCTGTTACCCAGAATCCTTTGCAAACCTCAAAATTAGGCTAAAAAAACACATGTTCCTCACATTTCTGTGGCAGAAAGTTCTGGAATCTGAGAGGAGCCACAAATTTCCTTTCACCCAGCGTTCCCCCACGTCTCCCGATAAAAATGATACCTCACTTGTGTGGGTAGGCCTAGCGCCCGCGACAGGAAGCGCCCCAAAGCGCAACGTGGACACAGCCAAATGTTTGAAGGAAAACAGAGGTGTTTTTTGCAAAGTGCCTACCTGTAGATTTTGGCTTGTAGCTCAGCCGCCGCCTAGGGGAACCTACCAAACCTGTGCATTTCTGAAAACTAGAGACCTAGGGGAATCCAAGATGGGGTGACTTGTATGGCTCGGACCAGGTTCTGTTACCCAGAATCCTTTGCAAACCTCAAAATTTTGGCTAAAAAAACACATGTTCCTCACATTTCTGTGGCAGAAAGTTCTGGAATCTTAGAGGAGCCACAAATTTCCTTTCACCCAGCGTTCCCCCACGTCTCCCGATAAAAATGATACCTCACTTGTGTGGGTAGGCCTAGCGGCCGCGACAGCAAACGCCCCAAAGCGCAACGTGGGCAGAGCCAAATTTTTGAAGGAAAACAGAGGTGTTCTTTGCAAAGTGCCTACCTGTAGATTTTGGCCTCTAGCTCAGACGCCACCTAGGGAAACCTACCAAACCTGTGCATTTCTGAAAACTAGAGACCTAGGGGAATCCAAGATGGGGTGACTTGTGTGGCTCGGACCAGGTTCTGTTACCCAGAATCCATTGCAAACCTCAAAATTTGGCTAAAAAATCACATGTTCCTCACATTTCTGTGGCACAAAGTTCTGGAATCTAAGAGGAGCCACAAATTTCCTTCCACCCAGCGTTCCCCCACGTCTCCCGATAAAAATGATACCTCACTTGTGTGGGTAGGCCTAGCGGCCGCGACAGTAAATGCCCCAAAGCGCAACGTGGACACAGCCAAATGTTTGAAGGAAAACAGAGGTGTTTTTTGCAAAGTGCCTACCTGTAGATTTTGGCCTGTAGCTCAGCCGCCACCTAGGGAAACCTACCAAACCTGTGCATTTCTGAAAACTAGAGACCTAGGGGAATCCAAGATGGGGTGACTTGTGTGGCTCGGACCAGGTTCTTTTACCCAGAATCCATTGCAAACCTCAAAATTTGGCTAAAAAAACACATGTTCCTCACATTTCTGTGGCAGAAAGTTCTGGAATCTGAGAGGAGCCACAAATTTCTTCCACCCAGCGTTCCCCCACGTCTCCCGATAAAAATGATACCTCACTTGTGTGGGTAGGCCTAGCGCCCGCGACAGGAAACGCCCCAAAGCGCAACGTGGACACAGCCAAATTTTTGAAGGAAAACAGAGGTGTTTTTTGCAAAGTGCCTACCTGTAGATTTTGGCTTGTAGCTCAGCCGCCACCTAGGGAAACCTACCAAACCTGTGCATTTCTGAAAACTAGAGACCTAGGGGAATCCAAGATGGGGTGACTTGTATGGCTCGGACCAGGTTCTGTTACCCAGAATCCTTTGCAAACCTCAACATTTGGCTAAAAAAACACATGTTCCTCACATTTCTGTGCCAAAAAGTTCTGGAATCTTAGAGGAGCCACAAATTTCCTTTCACCCAGCGTTCCCCCACGTCTCCCGATAAAAATGATACCTCACTTGTGTGGGTAGGCCTAGCGCCCGTGACAGGAAACGCCCCAAAGCGCAACGTGGGCACAGCCAAATTTTTGAAGGAAAACAGAGGTGTTTTTTGCAAAGTGCCTACCTGTAGATTTTGGCCTGTAGCTCAGACGCCACCTAGGGAAACCTACCAAACCTGTGCATTTCTGAAAACTAGAGCCCTTGGGGAATCCAAGATGGGGTGACTTGTGGCTCGGACCAGGTTCTGTTACCCAGAATCCATTGCAAACCTCAAAATTTGGCTAAAAAAACACATGTTCCTCACATTTCTGTGGCACAAAGTTCTGGAATCTAAGAGGAGCCACAAATTTCCTCCCACCCAGCGTTCCCCCACGTCTCCCGATAAAAATGATACCTCACTTGTGTGGGTAGGCCTAGCGCCCGCGACAGGAAACGCCCCAAAGCGCAACGTGGACAAAGCCAAATGTTTGAAGGAAAACAGACGTGTTTTTTGCAAAGTGCCTACCTGTAGATTTTGGCCTGTAGCTCAGCCGCCACCTAGGAAAACCTACCAAACCTGTGCATTTCTGAAAACTAGAGTCCTAGGGGAATCCAAGATGGGGTGACTTGTGTGGCTCGGACCAGGTTCTGTTACCCAGAATCCATTGCAAAACTCAAAATTTGGCTAAAAAAACACATGTTCCTCACATTTCTGTGGCAGAAAGTTCTGGAATATGAGAGGAGCCACAAATTTCCTTCCACCCAGCGTTCCCCCACGTCTCCCGATAGAAATGATACCTCACTTGTGTGGGTAGGCCTAGCGCCCGCGACAGGAAATGCCCCAAAGCGCAACGTGGACACAGACAAATTTTTGAAGGAAAACAGAGGTGTTTTTTGCAAAGTGCCTACCTGTAGATTTTGGCCTGTAGCTCAGCCGCCACCTAGGGAAACCTACCAAACCTGTGCATTTCTGAAAACTAGAGACCTAGGGGAATCCAAGATGGGGTGACTTGTGTGGCTCGGACCAGGTTCTGTTACCCAGAATCCATTGCAAATCTCAAAATTTGGCTAAAAAAACACATTTTTCCTCACATTTCTGTGGCAGAAAGTTCTGGAATCTGAGAGGAGCCACAAATTTCCTTCCATCCAGCGTTCCCCCACGTCTCCCGATAAAAATGATACCTCACTTGTGTGGGTAGGCCTAGCGCCCGCGACAGGAAACGCCCCAAAGCGCAACGTGGACACAGCCAAATTTTTGAAGGAAAACAGAACTGTTTTTTGCAAAGTGCCTACCTGTAGATTTTAGCCTGTAGCTCAGCCGCCACCTAGGGAAACCTACCAAACCTGTGCATTTCTGAAAACTAGACACCTAGGGGAATCCAAGATGGGGTGACTTGTGTGGCTCGGACCAGGTTCTGTTACCCAGAATCCTTTGCAAACCTCAAAATTTGGCTAAAAAAACACATGTTCCTCACATTTCTGTGGCAGAAAGTTCTGGAATCTGAGAGGAGCCACAAATTTCCTTTCACCCAGCGTTCCCCCACGTCTCCCGATAAAAATTATACCTCACTTGTGTGGGTAGGCCTAGCGCCCGCGACAGGAAACGTCCCAAAGCGCAACGTGGACACAGCCAAATGTTTGAAGGAAAACAGACGTGTTTTTTGCAAAGTGCCTACTTTAGATTTTGGCCTGTAGCTCAGCCGCCACCTAGGGAAACCTACCAAACCTGTGCATTTCTGAAAACTAGAGTCCTAGGGGAATCCAAGATGGGGTGACTTGTGTGGCTCGGACCAGGTTCTGTTACCCAGAATCCATTGCAAACCTCAAAATTTGGCTAAAAAAACACAAGTTCCTCACATTTCTGTGGCAGAAAGTTCTGGAATCTGAGAGGAGCCACAAATTTCCTTCCACCCAGCGTTCCCCCACGTCTCCCGATAAAAATGATACCTCACTTGTGTGGGTAGGCCTAGCGCCCGCGACAGGAAACGCCCCAAAGCGCAACGTGGACACAGCCAAATTTTTGAAGGAAAACAGAGGTGTTTTTTGCAAAGTGCCTACCTGTAGATTTTGGCCTGTAGCTCAGCCGCCACCTAGGGAAACCTACCAAACCTGTGCATTTCTGAAAACTAGAGACCTAGGGGAATCCAAGATGGGTGACTTGTGTGGCTCGGACCAGGTTCTGTTACCCAGAATCCTTTGCAAACCTCAAAATTTGGCTAAAAAAACACATGTTCCTCACATTTCTGTGGCAGAAAGTTCTGGAATCTGAGAGAAGCCACAAATTTCCTTTCACCCAGCGTTCCTCCACGTCTCCCGATAAAAATGAATCCTCACTTGTGTGGGTAGGCCTAGCGCCTGCGACAGGAAACGCCTCAAAGCGCAACGTGGACACAGCCACATTTTTGAAGGAAAACAGAGGTATTTTTTGCAAAGTGCCTACCTGTAGATTTTGGCCTGTAGCTCAGCCGCCACCTAGGGAAACCTACCAAACCTGTGCATTTCTGAAAACTAGAGACCTAGGGGAATCCAAGATGGGGTGACTTGTGTGGCTCGGACCAGGTTCTGTTACCCAGAATCCATTGCAAACCTCACAACTTGGCTAAAAAAACACATGTTCCTCACATTTCTGTGGCAGAAAGTTCTGGAATCTGAGAGGAGCCACAAATTTCCTTCCACCCAGCATTCCCCCACGTCTCCCGATAAAAATGATGCCTCACTTGTGTGGGTAGGCCTAGCGCCCGCGACAGGAAACGCCCCAAAGCGCAACGTGGACACAGCCAAATTTTTGAAGGAAAACAGAAGTGATTTTTGCAAAGTGCCTACCTGTAGATTTTGGCTTGCAGCTCAGCCGCCACCTAGGGAAACCTACCAAACCTGTGCATTTCTGAAAACTAGAGACCTAGGGGAATCCAAGATGGGGTGACTTGTGTGGCTCGGACCAGGTTCTGTTACCCAGAATCCATTGCAAACCTCAAAATTTGGCTAAAAAAACACATGTTCCTCACATTTCTGTGGCAGAAAGTTCTGGAATCTGAGAGGAGCCACAAATTTCCTTTCACCCAGCGTTCCCCCACGTCTCCCGATAAAAATGATACCTCACTTGTGTGGGTAGGCCTAGCGCCCGCGACAGGAAACGCCCCAAAGCGCAACGTGGACACAGCCAAATTTTTGAAGGAAAACAGAGGTGTTTTTTGCAAAGTGCCTACCTGTAGATTTTGGCCTGTAGCTCAGCCGCCACCTAGGGAAACCTACCACACCTGTGCATTTCTGAAAACTAGACACATAGGGGAATCCAAGATTGGGTGACTTGTGTGGCTCGGACCAGGTTCTGTTACCCAGAATCCTTTGCAAACCTCAAAATTTGGCTAAAAAAACACATGTTCCTCACATTTCTGTGGCAGAAAGTTCTGGAATCTGAGAGGAGCCACAAATTTCCTTTCACCCAGCGTTCCCCCACGTCTCCCGATAAAAATGATACCTCACTTTTGTGGGTAGGCCTAGCGCCCGCGACAGGAAACGCCCCAAAGCGCAACGTGGACACAGCCAAATGTTTGAAGGAAAACAGACATGTTTTTTGCAAAGTGCCTACCTGTAGATTTTGGCCTGTAGCTCAGCCGCCACCTAGGGAAACCTTCCAAACCTGTGCATTTCTGAAAACTAGAGTCCTATGGGAATCCAAGATGGGGTGACTTGTGTGGCTCGGACCAGGTTCTGTTACCCAGAATCCATTGCAAACCTCAAAATTTGGCTAAAAAAACACATGTTCCTCACAATTCTGTGGCAGAAAGTTCTGGAATCTGAGAGGAGCCACAAATTTCCTTCCACCCAGCGTTCCCCCACGTCTCCCGATAAAAATGATACCTCACTTGTGTGGGTAGGCCTAGCGCCTGCGACAGGAAACGCCCCAAAGCGCAACGTGGACACAGCCAAATTTTTTAAGGAAAACAGAGGTGTTTTTTGCAAAGTGCCTACCTGTAGATTTTGGCCTGTAGCTCAGCCGCCACCTAGGGAAACCTACCAAACCTGTGCATTTCTGAAAACTAGAGACCTAGGGGAATCCAAGATGGGGTGACTTGTGTGGCTCGGACCAGGTTCTGTTACCCAGAATCCTTTGCAAACCTCAAAATTTGGCTAAAAAAACACATGTTCCTCACATTTCTGTGGCAGAAAGTTCTGGAATCTGAGAGAAGCCACAAATTTCCTTTCACCCAGCGTTCCCCCACGTCTCCCGATAAAAATGATACCTCACTTGTGTGGGTAGGCCTAGCGCCCGCGACAGGAAACGCCTCAAAGCGCAACGTGGACACAGCCACATTTTTGAAGGAAAACAGAGGTGTTTTTTGCAAAGTGCCTACCTGTAGATTTTGGCCTGTAGCTCAGCCGCCACCTAGGGAAACCTACCAAACCTGTGCATTTCTGAAAACTAGAGACCTAGGGGAATCCAAGATGGGGTGACTTGTGTGGCTCGGTCCAGGTTCTGTTACCCAGAATCCATTGCAAACCTCACAACTTGGCTAAAAAAACACATGTTCCTCACATTTCTGTGGCAGAAAGTTCTGGAATCTGAGAAGAGACACAAATTTCCTTCCACCCAGCATTCCCCCACGTCTCCGGATAAAAATGATGCCTCACTTGTGTGGGTAGGCCTAGCGCCCGCGACAGGAAACGCCCCAAAGCACAACGTGGACACAGCCAAATTTTTGAAGGAAAACAGAAGTGTTTTTTGCAAAGTGCCTACCTGTAGATTTTGGCTTGTAGCTCAGCCGCCACCTAGGGAAACCTACCAAACCTGTGCATTTCTGAAAACTAGAGACCTAGGGGAATCCAAGATGGGGTGACTTGTGTGGCTCGGACCAGGTTCTGTTACCCAGAATCCATTGCAAACCTCAAAATTTGGCTAAAAAAACACATGTTCCTCACATTTCTGTGGCAGAAAGTTCTGGAATCTTAGAGGAGCCACAAATTTCCTTTCACCCAGCGTTCCCCCACGTCTCCCGATAAAAATGATACCTCACTTGTGTGGGTAGGCCTAGCGGCTGCGACAGGGAACGCCCCAAAGCGCAACGTGGGCAGAGCCAAATTTTTGAAGGAAAACAGAGGTGTTTTTTGCAAAGTGCCTACCTGTAGATTTTGGCCTCTAGCTCAGACGCCACCTAGGGAAACCTACCAAACCTGTGCATTTCTGAAAACTAGAGACCTAGGGGAATCCAAGATGGGGTGACTTGTGTGGCTCGGACCAGGTTCTGTTACCCAGAATCCATTGCAAACCTCAAAATTTGGCTAAAAAAACACATGTTCCTCACATTTCTGTGGCACAAAGTTCTGGAATCTAAGAGGAGCCACGAGTTTCCTTCCACCCAGCGTTCCCCCACGTCTCCCGATAAAAATGATACCTCACTTGTGTGGGTAGGCCTAGCGCCCGCGACAGGAAACGCCCCAAAGCGCAACGTGGACACAGCCAAATGTTTGAAGGAAAACAGACGTGTTTTTTGCAAAGTGCCTACCTGTAGATTTTGGCCTGTAGCTCAGCCGCCACCTAGGGAAACCTACCAAACCTGTGCATTCCTGAAAACTAGAGACCTAGGGGAATCCAAGATGGGGTGATTTGTGTGGCTCGGACCAGGTTCTGTTACCCAGAATCCTTTGCAAACCTCAAAATTTGGCTAAAAAAACACATGTTCCTCACATTTCTGTGTCAGAAAGTTCTGGAATCTGAGAGGAGCCACAAATTTCTTCCACCCAGCGTTCCCCCACGTCTCCCGATAAAAATGATACTTCACTTTTGTGGGTAGGCCTTGCGCCCGCGACAGGAAACGCCCCAAAGCGCAAAGTGGACACATCCAAATTTTTGAAGGAAAACAGAGGTGTTTTTTGCAAAGTGCCTACCTGTAGATTTTGGCTTGTAGCTCAGCCGCCACCTAGGGAAACCTACCAAACCTGTGCATTTCTGAAAACTAGAGACCTAGGGGAATCCAAGATGGGGTGACTTGTGTGGCTCGGACCACGTTCTGTTACCCAGAATCCATTGCAAACCTCAAAATTTGGCTAAAAAAACACATGTTCCTCACATTTCTGTGGCAGAAAGTTCTGGAATCTGAGAGGAGCCACAAATTTCCTTCCACCCAGCGTTCCCCCACGTCTCCCGATAAAAATGATACCTCACATGTGTGGGTAGGCCTAGCGCCCGCGACAGGAAACGCCCCAAAGCGCAACGTAGACACAGCCAAATTTTTGAAGGAAAACAGAGGTGTTTTTTGCAAAGTGCCTACCTGTAGATTTTGGCTTGTAGCTCAGCCGCCACCTAGGGAAACCTACCAAACCTGTGCATTTCTGAAAACTAGAGACCTAGGGGAATCCAAGATGGGGTGACTTGTATGGCTCGGACCAGGTTCTGTTACCCAGAATCCTTTGTAAACCTCAAAATTTTGGCTAAAAAAACACATGTTCCTCACATTTCTGTGCCAAAAAGTTCTGGAATCTTAGAGGAGCCACAAATTTCCTTTCACCCAGCGTTCCCCCACGTCTCCCGATAAAAATGATACCTCACTTGTGTGGGTAGGCCTAGCGCCCGCGACAGGAAACGCCCCAAAGCGCAACGTGGGCACAGCCAAATTTTTGAAGGAAAACAGAGGTGTTTTTTGCAAAGTGCCTACCTGTAGATTTTGGCCTGTAGCTCAGACGCCACCTAGGGAAACCTACTAAACCTGTGCATTTCTGAAAACTAGAGCCCTTGGGGAATCCAAGATGGGGTGACTTGTGTGGCTCGGACCAGGTTCTGTTACCCAGAATCCATTGCAAACCTCAAAATTTGGCTAAAAAAACACATGTTCCTCACATTTCTGTGGCACAAAGTTCTGGAATCTAAGAGGAGCCACAAATTTCCTCCCACCCAGCGTTCCCCCACGTCTCCCGATAAAAATGATACCTCACTTGTGTGGGTAGGCCTAGCGCCCGCGACAGGAAACGCCCCAAAGCGCAACGTGGACAAAGCCAAATGTTTGAAGGAAAACAGACGTGTTTTTTGCAAAGTGCCTACCTGTAGATTTTGGCCTGTAGCTCAGCCGCCACCTAGGAAAACCTACCAAACCTGTGCATTTCTGAAAACTAGAGTCCTAGGGGAATCCAAGATGGGGTGACTTGTGTGGCTCGGACCAGGTTCTGTTACCCAGAATCCATTGCAAAACTCAAAATTTGGCTAAAAAAACACATGTTCCTCACATTTCTGTGGCAGAAAGTTCTGGAATCTGAGAGGAGCCACAAATTTCCTTCCACCCAGCGTTCCCCCACGTCTCCCGATAAAAATGATACCTCACTTGTGTGGGTAGGCCTAGCGCCCGCGACAGGAAACGCCCCAAAGCGCAACGTGGACACAGCCACATTTTTGAAGGAAAACAGAGGTGTTTTTTGCAAAGTGCCTACCTGTAGATTTTGGCCTGTAGATCAGCCGCCACCTAGGGAAACCTACCAAACCTGTGCATTTCTGAAAACTAGAGACCTAGGGGAATCCAAGATGGGGTGACTTGTGTGGCTCGGACCAGGTTCTGTTACCCAGAATCCATTGCAAATCTCAAAATTTGGCTAAAAAAACACATGTTCCTCACATTTCTGTGGCAGAAAGTTCTGGAATCTGAGAGGAGCCACGAATTTCCTTCCACCCAGCGTTCCCCCACGTCTCCCGATAAAAATGATATCTCACTTGTGTGGGTAGGCCTAGCGCCCGCGACAGGAAACGCCCCAAAGCGCAACGTGGACACAGCCAAATTTTTGAAGGAAAACAGAACTGTTTTTTGCAAAGTGCCTACCTGTAGATTTTAGCCTGTAGCTCAGCCGCCACCTAGGGAAACCTACCAAACCTGTGCATTTCTGAAAACTAGACACCTAGGGGAATCCAAGATGGGGTGACTTGTGTGGCTCGGACCAGGTTCTGTTACCCAGAATCCTTTGCAAACCTCAAAATTAGGCTAAAAAAACACATGTTCCTCACATTTCTGTGGCAGAAAGTTCTGGAATCTGAGAGGAGCCACAAATTTCCTTTCACCCAGCGTTCCCCCACGTCTCCCGATAAAAATGATACCTCACTTGTGTGGGTAGGCCTAGCGCCCGCGACAGGAAGCGCCCCAAAGCGCAACGTGGACACAGCCAAATGTTTGAAGGAAAACAGAGGTGTTTTTTGCAAAGTGCCTACCTGTAGATTTTGGCTTGTAGCTCAGCCGCCGCCTAGGGGAACCTACCAAACCTGTGCATTTCTGAAAACTAGAGACCTAGGGGAATCCAAGATGGGGTGACTTGTATGGCTCGGACCAGGTTCTGTTACCCAGAATCCTTTGCAAACCTCAACATTTTGGCTAAAAAAACACATGTTCCTCACATTTCTGTGGCAGAAAGTTCTGGAATCTTAGAGGAGCCACAAATTTCCTTTCACCCAGCGTTCCCCCACGTCTCCCGATAAAAATGATACCTCACTTGTGTGGGTAGGCCTAGCGGCCGCGACAGCAAACGCCCCAAAGCGCAACGTGGGCAGAGCCAAATTTTTGAAGGAAAACAGAGGTGTTCTTTGCAAAGTGCCTACCTGTAGATTTTGGCCTCTAGCTCAGACGCCACCTAGGGAAACCTACCAAACCTGTGCATTTCTGAAAACTAGAGACCTAGGGGAATCCAAGATGGGGTGACTTGTGTGGCTCGGACCAGGTTCTGTTACCCAGAATCCATTGCAAACCTCAAAATTTGGCTAAAAAATCACATGTTCCTCACATTTCTGTGGCACAAAGTTCTGGAATCTAAGAGGAGCCACAAATTTCCTTCCACCCAGCGTTCCCCCACGTCTCCCGATAAAAATGATACCTCACTTGTGTGGGTAGGCCTAGCGGCCGCGACAGTAAATGCCCCAAAGCGCAACGTGGACACAGCCAAATGTTTGAAGGAAAACAGAGGTGTTTTTTGCAAAGTGCCTACCTGTAGATTTTGGCCTGTAGCTCAGCCGCCACCTAGGGAAACCTACCAAACCTGTGCATTTCTGAAAACTAGAGACCTAGGGGAATCCAAGATGGGGTGACTTGTGTGGCTCGGACCAGGTTCTTTTACCCAGAATCCATTGCAAACCTCAAAATTTGGCTAAAAAAACACATGTTCCTCACATTTCTGTGGCAGAAAGTTCTGGAATCTGAGAGGAGCCACAAATTTCTTCCACCCAGCGTTCCCCCACGTCTCCCGATAAAAATGATACCTCACTTGTGTGGGTAGGCCTAGCGCCCGCGACAGGAAACGCCCCAAAGCGCAACGTGGACACAGCCAAATTTTTGAAGGAAAACAGAGGTGTTTTTTGCAAAGTGCCTACCTGTAGATTTTGGCCTGTAGCTCAGCCGCCACCTAGGGAAACCTACCACACCTGTGCATTTCTGAAAACTAGACACCTAGGGGAATCCAAGATGTGGTGACTTGTGTGGCTCGGACCAGGTTCTGTTACCCAGAATCCTTTGCAAACCTCAAAATTTGGCTAAAAAAACACATGTTCCTCACATTTCTGTGGCAGAAAGTTCTGGAATCTGAGAGGAGCCACAAATTTCCTTTCACCCAGCGTTCCCCCACGTCTCCCGATAAAAATGATACCTCACTTTTGTGGGTAGGCCTAGCGCCCGCGACAGGAAACGCCCCAAAGCGCAACGTGGACACAGCCAAATGTTTGAAGGAAAACAGACGTGTTTTTTGCAAAGTGCCTACCTGTAGATTTTGGCCTGTAGCTCAGCCGCCACCTAGGGAAACCTACCAAACCTGTGCATTTCTGAAAACTAGAGTCCTAGGGGAATCCAAGATGGGGTGACTTGTGTGGCTCGGACCAGGTTCTGTTACCCAAAATCCATTGCAAACCTCAAAATTTGGCTAAAAAAACACATGTTCCTCACATTTCTGTGGCAGAAAGTTCTTGAATCTGAGAGGAGCCACAAGTTTCCTTCCACCCAGCGTTCCCCCACGTCTCCCGATAAAAATGATACCTCACTTGTGTGGGTAGGCCTAGCGCCTGCGACAGGAAACGCCCCAAAGCGCAACGTGGACACAGCCAAATTTTTGAAGGAAAACAGAGGTGTTTTTTGCAAAGTGCCTACCTGTAGATTTTGGCCTGTAGCTCAGCCGCCACCTAGGGAAACCTACCAAATCTGTGCATTTCTGAAAACTAGAGACCTAGGGGAATCCAAGATGGGGTGACTTGTGTGGCTCGGACCAGGTTCTGTTACCCAGAATCCTTTGCAAACCTCAAAATTTGGCTAAAAAAACACATGTTCCTCACATTTCTGTGGCAGAAAGTTCTGGAATCTGAGAGAAGCCACAAATTTCCTTTCACCCAGCGTTCCCCCACGTCTCCCGATAAAAATGATACCTCACTTGTGTGGGTAGGCCTAGCGCCCGCGACAGGAAACGCCTCAAAGCGCAACGTGGACACAGCCACATTTTTGAAGGAAAACAGAGGTGTTTTTTGCAAAGTGCCTACCTGTAGATTTTGGCCTGTAGCTCAGCCGCCACCTAGGGAAACCTACCAAACCTGTGCATTTCTGAAAACTAGAGACCTAGGGGAATCCAAGATGGGGTGACTTGTGTGGCTCGGTCCAGGTTCTGTTACCCAGAATCCATTGCAAACCTCACAACTTGGCTAAAAAAACACATGTTCCTCACATTTCTGTGGCAGAAAGTTCTGGAATCTGAGAGGAGCCACAAATTTCCTTCCACCCAGCATTTCCCCACGTCTCCCGATAAAAATGATGCCTCACTTGTGTGGGTAGGCCTAGCGCCCGCGACAGGAAACGCCCCAAAGCGCAACGTGGACACAGCCAAATTTTTGAAGGAAAACAGAAGTGTTTTTTGCAAAGTGCCTACCTGTAGATTTTGGCTTGTAGCTCAGCCGCCACCTAGGGAAACCTACCAAACCTGTGCATTTCTGAAAACTAGAGACCTAGGGGAATCCAAGATGGGGTGACTTGTGTGGCTCGGACCAGGTTCTGTTACCCACAATCCATTGCAAACCTCAAAATTTGGCTAAAAAAACACATGTTCCTCACATTTCTGTGGCAGAAAGTTCTGGAATCTTAGAGGAGCCACAAATTTCCTTTCACCCAGCGTTCCCCCACGTCTCCCGATAAAAATGATACCTCACTTGTGTGGGTAGGCCTAGCGGCCACGACAGGAAACGCCCCAAAGCGCAACGTGGACACAGCCAAATGTTTGAAGGAAAACAGACGTGTTTTTTGCAAAGTGCCTACCTGTAGATTTTGGCCTGTAGCTCAGCCGCCACCTAGGGAAACCTACCAAACCTGTGCATTCCTGAAAACTAGAGACCTAGGGGAATCCAAGATGGGGTGATTTGTGTGGCTCGCACCAGGTTCTGTTACCCAGAATCCTTTGCAAACCTCAAAATTTAGCTAAAAAAACACATGTTCCTCACATTTCTGTGTCAGAAAGTTCTGGAATCTGAGAGGAGCCACAAATTTCTTCCACCCAGCGTTCCCCCACGTCTCCCGATAAAAATGATACTTCACTTTTGTGGGTAGGCCTTGCGCCCGCGACAGGAAACGCCCCAAAGCGCAACGTGGACACCTCCAAATTTTTGAAGGAAAACAGAGGTGTTTTTTGCAAAGTGCCTACCTGTAGATTTTGGCTTGTAGCTCAGCCGCCACCTAGGGAAACCTACCAAACCTGTGCATTTCTGAAAACTAGAGACCTAGGGGAATCCAAGATGGGGTGACTTGTGTGGCTCGGACCACGTTCTGTTACCCAGAATCCATTGCAAACCTCAAAATTTGGCTAAAAAAACACATGTTCCTCACATTTCTGTGGCAGAAAGTTCTGGAATCTGAGAGGAGCCACAAATTTCCTTCCACCCAGCGTTCCCCCACGTCTCCCGATAAAAATGATACCTCACTTGTGTGGGTAGGCCTAGCGCCCGCGACAGGAAACGCCCCAAAGCGCAACGTGGACACAGCCAAATTTTTGAAGGAAAACAGAGGTGTTTTTTGCAAAGTGCCTACCTGTAGATTTTGGCTTGTAGCTCAGCCGCCACCTAGGGAAACCTACCAAACCTGTGCATTTCTGAAAACTAGAGTCCTAGGGGAATCCAAGATGGGGTGACTTGTGTGGCTCGGACCAGGTTCTGTTACCCAGAATCCCTTGCAAAACTCAAAATTTGGCTAAAAAAACACATGTTCCTCACATTTCTGTGGCAGAAAGTTCTGGAATCTGAGAGGAGCCACAAATTTCCTTCCACCCAGCGTTCCCCCACGTCTCCCGATAAAAATGATACCTCACTTGTGTGGGTAGGCCTAGCGCCCGCGACAGGAAACGCCCCAAAGCGCAACGTGGACACAGCCAAATTTTTGAAGGAAAACAGAGGTGTTTTTTGCAAAGTGCCTACCTGTAGATTTTGGCCTGTAGCTCAGCCGCCACCTAGGGAAACCTACCAAACCTGTGCATTTCTGAAAACTAGAGACCTAGGGGAATCCAAGATGGGGTGACTTGTGTGGCTCGGACCAGGTTCTGTTACCCAGAATCCATTGCAAATCTCAAAATTTGGCTAAAAAAACACATGTTCCTCACATTTCTGTGGCAGAAAGTTCTGGAATCTGAGAGGAGCCACAAATTTCCTTCCACCCAGCGTTCCCCCACGTCTCCCGATAAAAATGATACCTCACTTGTGTGGGTAGGCCTAGCGCCCGCGACAGGAAACGCCCCAAAGCGCAACGTGGACACAGCCAAATTTTTGAAGGAAAACAGAACTGTTTTTTGCAAAGTGCCTACCTGTAGATTTTAGCCTGTAGCTCAGCCGCCACCTAGGGAAACCTACCAAACCTGTGCATTTCTGAAAACTAGACACCTAGGGGAATCCAAGATGGGGTGACTTGTGTGGCTCGGACCAGGTTCTGTTACCCAGAATCCTTTGCAAACCTCAAAATTTGGCTAAAAAAACACATGTTCCTCACATTTCTGTGGCAGAAAGTTCTGGAATCTGAGAGGAGCCACAAATTTCCTTTCACCCAGCGTTCCCCCACGTCTCCCGATAAAAATGATACCTCACTTGTGTGGGTAGGCCTAGCGCCCGCGACAGGAAACGCCCCAAAGCGCAATGTGGACACAGCCAAATGTTTGAAGGAAAACAGACGTGTTTTTTGCAAAGTGCCTACTTTAGATTTTGGCCTGTAGCTCAGCCGCCACCTAGGGAAACCTACCAAACCTGTGCATTTCTGAAAACTAGAGTCCTAGGGGAATCCAAGATGGGGTGACTTGTGTGGCTCGGACCAGGTTCTGTTACCCAGAATCCATTGCAAACCTCAAAATTTGGCTAAAAAAACACATGTTCCTCACATTTCTGTGGCAGAAAGTTCTGGAATCTGAGAGGAGCCACAAATTTCCTTCCACCCAGCGTTCCCCCACGTCTCCCGATAAAAATGATACCTCACTTGTGTGGGTAGGCCTAGCGCCCGCGACAGGAAACGCCCCAAAGCGCAACGTGGACACAGCCAAATTTTTGAAGGAAAACAGAAGTGTTTTTTGCAAAGTGCCTACCTGTAGATTTTGGCCTGTAGCTCAGCCGCCACCTAGGGAAACCTACCAAACCTGTGCATTTCTGAAAACTAGAGACCTAGGGGAATCCAAGATGGGGTGACTTGTGTGGCTCGGACCAGGTTCTGTTACCCAGAATCCTTTGCAAACCTCAAAATTTGGCTAAAAAAACACATGTTCCTCACATTTCTGTGGCACAAAGTTCTGGAATCTAAGAGGAGCCACGAGTTTCCTTCCACCCAGCGTTCCCCCACGTCTCCCGATAAAAATGATACCTCACTTGTGTGGGTAGGCCTAGCGCCCGCGACAGGAAACGCCCCAAAGCGCAACGTGGACACAGCCAAATGTTTGAAGGAAAACAGAACTGTTTTTTGCAAAGTGCCTACCTGTAGATTTTAGCCTGTAGCTCAGCCGCCACCTAGGGAAACCTACCAAACCTGTGCATTTCTGAAAACTAGACACCTAGGGGAATCCAAGATGGGGTGACTTGTGTGGCTCGGACCAGGTTCTGTTACCCAGAATCCTTTGCAAACCTCAAAATTTGGCTAAAAAAACACATGTTCCTCACATTTCTGTGGCAGAAAGTTCTGGAATCTGAGAGGAGCCACAAATTTCCTTTCACCCAGCGTTCCCCCACGTCTCCCGATAAAAATGATACCTCACTTGTGTGGGTAGGCCTAGCGCCCGCGACAGGAAACGCCCCAAAGCGCAATGTGGACACAGCCAAATGTTTGAAGGAAAACAGACGTGTTTTTTGCAAAGTGCCTACTTTAGATTTTGGCCTGTAGCTCAGCCGCCACCTAGGGAAACCTACCAAACCTGTGCATTTCTGAAAACTAGAGTCCTAGGGGAATCCAAGATGGGGTGACTTGTGTGGCTCGGACCAGGTTCTGTTACCCAGAATCCATTGCAAACCTCAAAATTTGGCTAAAAAAACACATGTTCCTCACATTTCTGTGGCAGAAAGTTCTGGAATCTGAGAGGAGCCACAAATTTCCTTCCACCCAGCGTTCCCCCACGTCTCCCGATAAAAATGATACCTCACTTGTGTGGGTAGGCCTAGCGCCCGCGACAGGAAACGCCCCAAAGCGCAACGTGGACACAGCCAAATTTTTGAAGGAAAACAGAGGTGTTTTTTGCAAAGTGCCTACCTGTAGATTTTGGCCTGTAGCTCAGCCGCCACCTAGGGAAACCTACCAAACCTGTGCATTTCTGAAAACTAGAGACCTAGGGGAATCCAAGATGGGGTGACTTGTGTGGCTCGGACCAGGTTCTGTTACCCAGAATCCTTTGCAAACCTCAAAATTTGGCTAAAAAAACACATGTTCCTCACATTTCTGTGGCACAAAGTTCTGGAATCTAAGAGGAGCCACGAGTTTCCTTCCACCCAGCGTTCCCCCACGTCTCCCGATAAAAATGATACCTCACTTGTGTGGGTAGGCCTAGCGCCCGCGACAGGAAACGCCCCAAAGCGCAACGTGGACACAGCCAAATGTTTGAAGGAAAACAGACGTGTTTTTTGCAAAGTGCCTACCTGTAGATTTTGGCCTGTAGCTCAGCCGCCACCTAGGGAAACCTACCAAACCTGTGCATTCCTGAAAACTAGAGACCTAGGGGAATCCAAGATGGGGTGATTTGTGTGGCTCGGACCAGGTTCTGTTACCCAGAATCCTTTGCAAACCTCAAAATTTGGCTAAAAAAACACATGTTCCTCACATTTCTGTGTCAGAAAGTTCTGGAATCTGAGAGGAGCCACAAATGTCTTCCACCCAGCGTTCCCCCACGTCTCCCGATAAAAATGATACTTCACTTTTGTGGGTAGGCCTTGCGCCCGCGACAGGAAACGCCCCAAAGCGCAAAGTGGACACATCCAAATTTTTGAAGGAAAACAGAGGTGTTTTTTGCAAAGTGCCTACCTGTAGATTTTGGCTTGTAGCTCAGCCGCCACCTAGGGAAACCTACCAAACCTGTGCATTTCTGAAAACTAGAGACCTAGGGGAATCCAAGATGGGGTGACTTGTGTGGCTCGGACCACGTTCTGTTACCCAGAATCCATTGCAAACCTCAAAATTTGGCTAAAAAAACACATGTTCCTCACATTTCTGTGGCAGAAAGTTCTGGAATCTGAGAGGAGCCACAAATTTCCTTCCACCCAGCGTTCCCCCACGTCTCCCGATAAAAATGATACCTCACATGTGTGGGTAGGCCTAGCGCCCGCGACAGGAAACGCCCCAAAGCGCAACGTGGACACAGCCACATTTTTGAAGGAAAACAGAGGTGTTTTTTGCAAAGTGCCTACCTGTAGATTTTGGCCTGTAGCTCAGCCGCCACCTAGGGAAACCTACCAAACCTGTGCATTTCTGAAAACTAGAGACCTAGGGGAATCCAAGATGGGGTGACTTGTGTGGCTCGGTCCAGGTTCTGTTACCCAGAATCCATTGCAAACCTCACAACTTGGCTAAAAAAACACATGTTCCTCACATTTCTGTGGCAGAAAGTTCTGGAATCTGAGAGGAGCCACAAATTTCCTTCCACCCAGCATTCCCCCACGTCTCCCGATAAAAATGATGCCTCACTTGTGTGGGTAGGCCTAGCGCCCGCGACAGGAAACGCCCCAAAGCGCAACGTGGACACAGCCAAATTTTTGAAGGAAAACAGAAGTGTTTTTTGCAAAGTGCCTACCTGTAGATTTTGGCTTGTAGCTCAGCCGCCACCTAGGGAAACCTACCAAACCTGTGCATTTCTGAAAACTAGAGACCTAGGGGAATTCAAGATGGGGTGACTTGTGTGGCTCGGACCAGGTTCTGTTACCCAGAATCCATTGCAAACCTCAAAATTTGGCAAAAAAAACACATGTTCCTCACATTTCTGTGGCAGAAAGTTCTGGAATCTTAGAGGAGCCACAAATTTCCTTTCACCCAGCGTTCCCCCACGTCTCCCGATAAAAATGATACCTCACTTGTGTGGGTAGGCCTAGCGGCCGCGACAGGAAACGCCCCAAAGCGCAACGTGGGCAGAGCCAAATTTTTGAAGGAAAACAGAGGTGTTTTTTGCAAAGTGCCTACCTGTAGATTTTGGCCTCTAGCTCAGATGCCACCTAGGGAAACCTACCAAACCTGTGCATTTCTGAAAACTAGAGACCTAGGGGAATCCAAGATGGGGTGACTTGTGTGGCTCGGACCAGGTTCTGTTACCCAGAATATTGCAAACCTCAAAATTTGGCTAAAAAAACACATGTTCCTCACATTTCTGTGGCACAAAGTTCTGGAATCTAAGAGGAGCCACGAATTTCCTTCCACCCAGCGTTCCCCCACGTCTCCCGATAAAAATGATACCTCACTTGTGTGGGTAGGCCTAGCGCCCGCGACAGGAAACGCCCCAAAGCGCAACGTGGACAAAGCCAAATGTTTGAAGGAAAACAGACGTGTTTTTTGCAAAGTGCCTACCTGTAGATTTTGGCCTGTAGCTCAGCCGCCACCTAGGGAAACCTACCAAACCTGTGCATTTCTGAAAACTAGAGTCCTAGGGGAATCCAAGATGGGGTGATTTGTGTGGCTCGGACCAGGTTCTGTTACCCAGAATCCTTTGCAAACCTCAAAATTTGGCTAAAAAAACACATGTTCCTCACATTTCTGTGTCAGAAAGTTCTGGAATCTGAGAGGAGCCACAAATTTCTTCCACCCAGCGTTCCCCCACGTCTCCCGATAAAAATGATACTTCACTTTTGTGGGTAGGCCTTGCGCCCGCGACAGGAAACGCCCCAAAGCGCAACGTGGACACATCCAAATTTTTGAAGGAAAACAGAGGTGTTTTTTGCAAAGTGCCTACCTGTAGATTTTGGCTTGTAGCTCAGCCGCCACCTAGGGAAACCTACCAAACCTGTGCATTTCTGAAAACTAGAGACCTAGGGGAATCCAAGATGGGGTGACTTGTGTGGCTCGGACCACGTTCTGTTACCCAGAATCCATTGCAAACCTCAAAATTTGGCTAAAAAAACACATGTTCCTCACATTTCTGTGGCAGAAAGTTCTGGAATCTGAGAGGAGCCACAAATTTCCTTCCACCCAGCGTTCCCCCACGTCTCCCGATAAAAATGATACCTCACTTGTGTGGGTAGGCCTAGCGCCCGCGACAGGAAACGCCCCAAAGCGCAACGTGGACACAGCCAAATTTTTGAAGGAAAACAGAGGTGTTTTTTGCAAAGTGCCTACCTGTAGATTTTGGCTTGTAGCTCAGCCGCCACCTAGGGAAACCTACCAAACCTGTGCATTTCTGAAAACTAGAGACCTAGGGGAATCCAAGATGGGGTGACTTGTATGGCTCGGACCAGGTTCTGTTACCCAGAATCCTTTGCAAACCTCAACATTTGGCTAAAAAAACACATGTTCCTCACATTTCTGTGCCAAAAAGTTCTGGAATCTTAGAGGAGCCACAAATTTCCTTTCACCCAGCGTTCCCCCACGTCTCCCGATAAAAATGATACCTCACTTCTGTGGGTAGGCCTAGCGCCCGCGACAGGAAACGCCCCAAAGCGCAACGTGGGCACAGCCAAATTTTTGAAGGAAAACAGAGGTGTTTTTTGCAAAGTGCCTACCTGTAGATTTTGGCCTGTAGCTCAGACGCCACCTAGGGAAACCTACCAATCCTGTGCATTTCTGAAAACTAGAGCCCTTGGGGAATCCAAGATGGGGTGACTTGTGGCTCGGACCAGGTTCTGTTACCCAGAATCCATTGCAAACCTCAAAATTTGGCTAAAAAAACACATGTTCCTCACATTTCTGTGGCACAAAGTTCTGGAATCTAAGAGGAGCCACAAATTTCCTCCCACCCAGCGTTCCCCCACGTCTCCCGATAAAAATGATACCTCACTTGTGTGGGTAGGCCTAGCGCCCGCGACAGGAAACGCCCCAAAGCGCAACGTGGACAAAGCCAAATGTTTGAAGGAAAACAGACGTGTTTTTTGCAAAGTGCCTACCTGTAGATTTTGGCCTGTAGCTCAGCCGCCACCTAGGAAAACCTACCAAACCTGTGCATTTCTGAAAACTAGAGTCCTAGGGGAATCCAAGATGGGGTGACTTGTGTGGCTCGGACCAGGTTCTGTTACCCAGAATCCATTGCAAAACTCAAAATTTGGCTAAAAAAACACATGTTCCTCACATTTCTGTGGCAGAAAGTTCTGGAATATGAGAGGAGCCACAAATTTCCTTCCACCCAGCGTTCCCCCACGTCTCCCGATAGAAATGATACCTCACTTGTGTGGGTAGGCCTAGCGCCCGCGACAGGAAATGCCCCAAAGCGCAACGTGGACACAGACAAATTTTTGAAGGAAAACAGAGGTGTTTTTTGCAAAGTGCCTACCTGTAGATTTTGGCCTGTAGCTCAGCCGCCACCTAGGGAAACCTACCAAACCTGTGCATTTCTGAAAACTAGAGACCTAGGGGAATCCAAGATGGGGTGACTTGTGTGGCTCGGACCAGGTTCTGTTACCCAGAATCCATTGCAAATCTCAAAATTTGGCTAAAAAAACACATTTTTCCTCACATTTCTGTGGCAGAAAGTTCTGGAATCTGAGAGGAGCCACAAATTTCCTTCCATCCAGCGTTCCCCCACGTCTCCCGATAAAAATGATACCTCACTTGTGTGGGTAGGCCTAGCGCCCGCGACAGGAAACGCCCCAAAGCGCAACGTGGACACAGCCAAATTTTTGAAGGAAAACAGAACTGTTTTTTGCAAAGTGCCTACCTGTAGATTTTAGCCTGTAGCTCAGCCGCCACCTAGGGAAACCTACCAAACCTGTGCATTTCTGAAAACTAGACACCTAGGGGAATCCAAGATGGGGTGACTTGTGTGGCTCGGACCAGGTTCTGTTACCCAGAATCCTTTGCAAACCTCAAAATTTGGCTAAAAAAACACGTTCCTCACATTTCTGTGGCAGAAAGTTCTGGAATCTGAGAGGAGCCACAAATTTCCTTTCACCCAGCGTTCCCCCACGTCTCCCGATAAAAATGATACCTCACTTGTGTGGGTAGGCCTAGCGCCCGCGACAGGAAACGCCCCAAAGCGCAACGTGGACACAGCCAAATGTTTGAAGGAAAACAGACGTGTTTTTTGCAAAGTGCCTACTTTAGATTTTGGCCTGTAGCTCAGCCGCCACCTAGGGAAACCTACCAAACCTGTGCATTTCTGAAAACTAGAGTCCTAGGGGAATCCAAGATGGGGTGACTTGTGTGGCTCGGACCAGGTTCTGTTACCCAGAATCCATTGCAAACCTCAAAATTTGGCTAAAAAAACACAAGTTCCTCACATTTCTGTGGCAGAAAGTTCTGGAATCTGAGAGGAGCCACAAATTTCCTTCCACCCAGCGTTCCCCCACGTCTCCCGATAAAAATGATACCTCACTTGTGTGGGTAGGCCTAGCGCCCGCGACAGGAAACGCCCCAAAGCGCAACGTGGACACAGCCAAATTTTTGAAGGAAAACAGAGGTGTTTTTTGCAAAGTGCCTACCTGTAGATTTTGGCCTGTAGCTCAGCCGCCACCTAGGGAAACCTACCAAACCTGTGCATTTCTGAAAACTAGAGACCTAGGGGAATCCAAGATGGGTGACTTGTGTGGCTCGGACCAGGTTCTGTTACCCAGAATCCTTTGCAAACCTCAAAATTTGGCTAAAAAAACACATGTTCCTCACATTTCTGTGGCAGAAAGTTCTGGAATCTGAGAGAAGCCACAAATTTCCTTTCACCCAGCGTTCCTCCACGTCTCCCGATAAAAATGAATCCTCACTTGTGTGGGTAGGCCTAGCGCCCGCGACAGGAAACGCCTCAAAGCGCAACGTGGACACAGCCACATTTTTGAAGGAAAACAGAGGTATTTTTTGCAAAGTGCCTACCTGTAGATTTTGGCCTGTAGCTCAGCCGCCACCTAGGGAAACCTACCAAACCTGTGCATTTCTGAAAACTAGAGACCTAGGGGAATCCAAGATGGGGTGACTTGTGTGGCTCGGACCAGGTTCTGTTACCCAGAATCCATTGCAAACCTCACAACTTGGCTAAAAAAACACATGTTCCTCACATTTCTGTGGCAGAAAGTTCTGGAATCTGAGAGGAGCCACAAATTTCCTTCCACCCAGCATTCCCCCACGTCTCCCGATAAAAATGATGCCTCACTTGTGTGGGTAGGCCTAGCGCCCGCGACAGGAAACGCCCCAAAGCGCAACGTGGACACAGCCAAATTTTTGAAGGAAAACAGAAGTGATTTTTGCAAAGTGCCTACCTGTAGATTTTGGCTTGCAGCTCAGCCGCCACCTAGGGAAACCTACCAAACCTGTGCATTTCTGAAAACTAGAGACCTAGGGGAATCCAAGATGGGGTGACTTGTGTGGCTCGGACCAGGTTCTGTTACCCAGAATCCATTGCAAACCTCAAAATTTGGCTAAAAAAACACATGTTCCTCACATTTCTGTGGCAGAAAGTTCTGGAATCTGAGAGGAGCCACAAATTTCCTTTCACCCAGCGTTCCCCCACGTCTCCCGATAAAAATGATACCTCACTTGTGTGGGTAGGCCTAGCGCCCGCGACAGGAAACGCCCCAAAGCGCAACGTGGACACAGCCAAATTTTTGAAGGAAAACAGAGGTGTTTTTTGCAAAGTGCCTACCTGTAGATTTTGGCCTGTAGCTCAGCCGCCACCTAGGGAAACCTACCACACCTGTGCATTTCTGAAAACTAGACACATAGGGGAATCCAAGATTGGGTGACTTGTGTGGCTCGGACCAGGTTCTGTTACCCAGAATCCTTTGCAAACCTCAAAATTTGGCTAAAAAAACACATGTTCCTCACATTTCTGTGGCAGAAAGTTCTGGAATCTGAGAGGAGCCACAAATTTCCTTTCACCCAGCGTTCCCCCACGTCTCCCGATAAAAATGATACCTCACTTTTGTGGGTAGGCCTAGCGCCCGCGACAGGAAACGCCCCAAAGCGCAACGTGGACACAGCCAAATGTTTGAAGGAAAACAGACATGTTTTTTGCAAAGTGCCTACCTGTAGATTTTGGCCTGTAGCTCAGCCGCCACCTAGGGAAACCTTCCAAACCTGTGCATTTCTGAAAACTAGAGTCCTATGGGAATCCAAGATGGGGTGACTTGTGTGGCTCGGACCAGGTTCTGTTACCCAGAATCCATTGCAAACCTCAAAATTTGGCTAAAAAAACACATGTTCCTCACATTTCTGTGGCAGAAAGTTCTGGAATCTGAGAGGAGCCACAAATTTCCTTCCACCCAGCGTTCCCCCACGTCTCCCGATAAAAATGATACCTCACTTGTGTGGGTAGGCCTAGCGCCTGCGACAGGAAACGCCCCAAAGCGCAACGTGGACACAGCCAAATTTTTGAAGGAAAACAGAGGTGTTTTTTGCAAAGTGCCTACCTGTAGATTTTGGCCTGTAGCTCAGCCGCCACCTAGGGAAACCTACCAAACCTGTGCATTTCTGAAAACTAGAGACCTAGGGGAATCCAAGATGGGGTGACTTGTGTGGCTCGGACCAGGTTCTGTTACCCAGAATCCTTTGCAAACCTCAAAATTTGGCTAAAAAAACACATGTTCCTCACATTTCTGTGGCAGAAAGTTCTGGAATCTGAGAGAAGCCACAAATTTCCTTTCACCCAGCGTTCCCCCACGTCTCCCGATAAAAATGATACCTCACTTGTGTGGGTAGGCCTAGCGCCCGCGACAGGAAACGCCTCAAAGCGCAACGTGGACACAGCCACATTTTTGAAGGAAAACAGAGGTGTTTTTTGCAAAGTGCCTACCTGTAGATTTTGGCCTGTAGCTCAGCCGCCACCTAGGGAAACCTACCAAACCTGTGCATTTCTGAAAACTAGAGACCTAGGGGAATCCAAGATGGGGTGACTTGTGTGGCTCGGTCCAGGTTCTGTTACCCAGAATCCATTGCAAACCTCACAACTTGGCTAAAAAAACACATGTTCCTCACATTTCTGTGGCAGAAAGTTCTGGAATCTGAGAAGAGACACAAATTTCCTTCCACCCAGCATTCCCCCACGTCTCCGGATAAAAATGATGCCTCACTTGTGTGGGTAGGCCTAGCGCCCGCGACAGGAAACGCCCCAAAGCACAACGTGGACACAGCCAAATTTTTGAAGGAAAACAGAAGTGTTTTTTGCAAAGTGCCTACCTGTAGATTTTGGCTTGTAGCTCAGCCGCCACCTAGGGAAACCTACCAAACCTGTGCATTTCTGAAAACTAGAGACCTAGGGGAATCCAAGATGGGGTGACTTGTGTGGCTCGGACCAGGTTCTGTTACCCAGAATCCATTGCAAACCTCAAAATTTGGCTAAAAAAACACATGTTCCTCACATTTCTGTGGCAGAAAGTTCTGGAATCTTAGAGGAGCCACAAATTTCCTTTCACCCAGCGTTCCCCCACGTCTCCCGATAAAAATGATACCTCACTTGTGTGGGTAGGCCTAGCGGCCGCGACAGGGAACGCCCCAAAGCGCAACGTGGGCAGAGCCAAATTTTTGAAGGAAAACAGAGGTGTTTTTTGCAAAGTGCCTACCTGTAGATTTTGGCCTCTAGCTCAGACGCCACCTAGGGAAACCTACCAAACCTGTGCATTTCTGAAAACTAGAGACCTAGGGGAATCCAAGATGGGGTGACTTGTGTGGCTCGGACCAGGTTCTGTTACCCAGAATCCATTGCAAACCTCAAAATTTTGCTAAAAAAACACATGTTCCTCACATTTCTGTGGCACAAAGTTCTGGAATCTAAGAGGAGCCACGAGTTTCCTTCCACCCAGCGTTCCCCCACGTCTCCCGATAAAAATGATACCTCACTTGTGTGGGTAGGCCTAGCGCCCGCGACAGGAAACGCCCCAAAGCGCAACGTGGACACAGCCAAATGTTTGAAGGAAAACAGACGTGTTTTTTGCAAAGTGCCTACCTGTAGATTTTGGCCTGTAGCTCAGCCGCCACCTAGGGAAACCTACCAAACCTGTGCATTCCTGAAAACTAGAGACCTAGGGGAATCCAAGATGGGGTGATTTGTGTGGCTCGGACCAGGTTCTGTTACCCAGAATCCTTTGCAAACCTCAAAATTTGGCTAAAAAAACACATGTTCCTCACATTTCTGTGTCAGAAAGTTCTGGAATCTGAGAGGAGCCACAAATTTCTTCCACCCAGCGTTCCCCCACGTCTCCCGATAAAAATGATACTTCACTTTTGTGGGTAGGCCTTGCGCCCGCGACAGGAAACGCCCCAAAGCGCAAAGTGGACACATCCAAATTTTTGAAGGAAAACAGAGGTGTTTTTTGCAAAGTGCCTACCTGTAGATTTTGGCTTGTAGCTCAGCCGCCACCTAGGGAAACCTACCAAACCTGTGCATTTCTGAAAACTAGAGACCTAGGGGAATCCAAGATGGGGTGACTTGTGTGGCTCGGACCACGTTCTGTTACCCAGAATCCATTGCAAACCTCAAAATTTGGCTAAAAAAACACATGTTCCTCACATTTCTGTGGCAGAAAGTTCTGGAATCTGAGAGGAGCCACAAATTTCCTTCCACCCAGCGTTCCCCCACGTCTCCCGATAAAAATGATACCTCACATGTGTGGGTAGGCCTAGCGCCCGCGACAGGAAACGCCCCAAAGCGCAACGTAGACACAGCCAAATTTTTGAAGGAAAACAGAGGTGTTTTTTGCAAAGTGCCTACCTGTAGATTTTGGCTTGTAGCTCAGCCGCCACCTAGGGAAACCTACCAAACCTGTGCATTTCTGAAAACTAGAGACCTAGGGGAATCCAAGATGGGGTGACTTGTATGGCTCGGACCAGGTTCTGTTACCCAGAATCCTTTGTAAACCTCAAAATTTTGGCTAAAAAAACACATGTTCCTCACATTTCTGTGCCAAAAAGTTCTGGAATCTTAGAGGAGCCACAAATTTCCTTTCACCCAGCGTTCCCCCACGTCTCCCGATAAAAATGATACCTCACTTGTGTGGGTAGGCCTAGCGCCCGCGACAGGAAACGCCCCAAAGCGCAACGTGGGCACAGCCAAATTTTTGAAGGAAAACAGAGGTGTTTTTTGCAAAGTGCCTACCTGTAGATTTTGGCCTGTAGCTCAGACGCCACCTAGGGAAACCTACTAAACCTGTGCATTTCTGAAAACTAGAGCCCTTGGGGAATCCAAGATGGGGTGACTTGTGTGGCTCGGACCAGGTTCTGTTACCCAGAATCCATTGCAAACCTCAAAATTTGGCTAAAAAAACACATGTTCCTCACATTTCTGTGGCACAAAGTTCTGGAATCTAAGAGGAGCCACAAATTTCCTCCCACCCAGCGTTCCCCCACGTCTCCCGATAAAAATGATACCTCACTTGTGTGGGTAGGCCTAGCGCCCGCGACAGGAAACGCCCCAAAGCACAACGTGGACACAGCCAAATTTTTGAAGGAAAACAGAAGTGTTTTTTGCAAAGTGCCTACCTGTAGATTTTGGCTTGTAGCTCAGCCGCCACCTAGGGAAACCTACCAAACCTGTGCATTTCTGAAAACTAGAGACCTAGGGGAATCCAAGATGGGGTGACTTGTGTGGCTCGGACCAGGTTCTGTTACCCAGAATCCATTGCAAACCTCAAAATTTGGCTAAAAAAACACATGTTCCTCACATTTCTGTGGCAGAAAGTTCTGGAATCTTAGAGGAGCCACAAATTTCCTTTCACCCAGCGTTCCCCCACGTCTCCCGATAAAAATGATACCTCACTTGTGTGGGTAGGCCTAGCGGCCGCGACAGGGAACGCCCCAAAGCGCAACGTGGGCAGAGCCAAATTTTTGAAGGAAAACAGAGGTGTTTTTTGCAAAGTGCCTACCTGTAGATTTTGGCCTCTAGCTCAGACGCCACCTAGGGAAACCTACCAAACCTGTGCATTTCTGAAAACTAGAGACCTAGGGGAATCCAAGATGGGGTGACTTGTGTGGCTCGGACCAGGTTCTGTTACCCAGAATCCATTGCAAACCTCAAAATTTTGCTAAAAAAACACATGTTCCTCACATTTCTGTGGCACAAAGTTCTGGAATCTAAGAGGAGCCACGAGTTTCCTTCCACCCAGCGTTCCCCCACGTCTCCCGATAAAAATGATACCTCACTTGTGTGGGTAGGCCTAGCGCCCGCGACAGGAAACGCCCCAAAGCGCAACGTGGACACAGCCAAATGTTTGAAGGAAAACAGACGTGTTTTTTGCAAAGTGCCTACCTGTAGATTTTGGCCTGTAGCTCAGCCGCCACCTAGGGAAACCTACCAAACCTGTGCATTCCTGAAAACTAGAGACCTAGGGGAATCCAAGATGGGGTGATTTGTGTGGCTCGGACCAGGTTCTGTTACCCAGAATCCTTTGCAAACCTCAAAATTTGGCTAAAAAAACACATGTTCCTCACATTTCTGTGTCAGAAAGTTCTGGAATCTGAGAGGAGCCACAAATTTCTTCCACCCAGCGTTCCCCCACGTCTCCCGATAAAAATGATACTTCACTTTTGTGGGTAGGCCTTGCGCCCGCGACAGGAAACGCCCCAAAGCGCAAAGTGGACACATCCAAATTTTTGAAGGAAAACAGAGGTGTTTTTTGCAAAGTGCCTACCTGTAGATTTTGGCTTGTAGCTCAGCCGCCACCTAGGGAAACCTACCAAACCTGTGCATTTCTGAAAACTAGAGACCTAGGGGAATCCAAGATGGGGTGACTTGTGTGGCTCGGACCACGTTCTGTTACCCAGAATCCATTGCAAACCTCAAAATTTGGCTAAAAAAACACATGTTCCTCACATTTCTGTGGCAGAAAGTTCTGGAATCTGAGAGGAGCCACAAATTTCCTTCCACCCAGCGTTCCCCCACGTCTCCCGATAAAAATGATACCTCACATGTGTGGGTAGGCCTAGCGCCCGCGACAGGAAACGCCCCAAAGCGCAACGTAGACACAGCCAAATTTTTGAAGGAAAACAGAGGTGTTTTTTGCAAAGTGCCTACCTGTAGATTTTGGCTTGTAGCTCAGCCGCCACCTAGGGAAACCTACCAAACCTGTGCATTTCTGAAAACTAGAGACCTAGGGGAATCCAAGATGGGGTGACTTGTATGGCTCGGACCAGGTTCTGTTACCCAGAATCCTTTGTAAACCTCAAAATTTTGGCTAAAAAAACACATGTTCCTCACATTTCTGTGCCAAAAAGTTCTGGAATCTTAGAGGAGCCACAAATTTCCTTTCACCCAGCGTTCCCCCACGTCTCCCGATAAAAATGATACCTCACTTGTGTGGGTAGGCCTAGCGCCCGCGACAGGAAACGCCCCAAAGCGCAACGTGGGCACAGCCAAATTTTTGAAGGAAAACAGAGGTGTTTTTTGCAAAGTGCCTACCTGTAGATTTTGGCCTGTAGCTCAGACGCCACCTAGGGAAACCTACTAAACCTGTGCATTTCTGAAAACTAGAGCCCTTGGGGAATCCAAGATGGGGTGACTTGTGTGGCTCGGACCAGGTTCTGTTACCCAGAATCCATTGCAAACCTCAAAATTTGGCTAAAAAAACACATGTTCCTCACATTTCTGTGGCACAAAGTTCTGGAATCTAAGAGGAGCCACAAATTTCCTCCCACCCAGCGTTCCCCCACGTCTCCCGATAAAAATGATACCTCACTTGTGTGGGTAGGCCTAGCGCCCGCGACAGGAAACGCCCCAAAGCGCAACGTGGACAAAGCCAAATGTTTGAAGGAAAACAGACGTGTTTTTTGCAAAGTGCCTACCTGTAGATTTTGGCCTGTAGCTCAGCCGCCACCTAGGAAAACCTACCAAACCTGTGCATTTCTGAAAACTAGAGTCCTAGGGGAATCCAAGATGGGGTGACTTGTGTGGCTCGGACCAGGTTCTGTTACCCAGAATACATTGCAAAACTCAAAATTTGGCTAAAAAAACACATGTTCCTCACATTTCTGTGGCAGAAAGTTCTGGAATCTGAGAGGAGCCACAAATTTCCTTCCACTCAGCGTTCCCCCACGTCTCCCGATAAAAATGATACCTCACTTGTGTGGGTAGGCCTAGCGCCCGCGACAGGAAACGCCCCAAAGCGCAACGTGGACACAGCCACATTTTTGAAGGAAAACAGAGGTGTTTTTTGCAAAGTGCCTACCTGTAGATTTTGGCCTGTAGATCAGCCGCCACCTAGGGAAACCTACCAAACCTGTGCATTTCTGAAAACTAGAGACCTAGGGGAATCCAAGATGGGGTGACTTGTGTGGCTCGGACCAGGTTCTGTTACCCAGAATCCATTGCAAACCTCAAAATTAGGCTAAAAAAACACATGTTCCTCACATTTCTGTGGCAGAAAGTTCTGGAATCTGAGAGGAGCCACAAATTTCCTTTCACCCAGCGTTCCCCCACGTCTCCCGATAAAAATGATACCTCACTTGTGTGGGTAGGCCTAGCGCCCGCGACAGGAAGCGCCCCAAAGCGCAACGTGGACACAGCCAAATGTTTGAAGGAAAACAGACATGTTTTTTGCAAAGTGCCTACTTTAGATTTTGGCCTGTAGCTCAGCCGCCACCTAGGGAAACCTACCAAACCTGTGCATTTCTGAAAACTAGAGACCTAGGGGAATCCAAGATGGGGTGACTTGTGTGGCTCGGACCAGGTTCTGTTACCCAGAATCCATTGCAAACCTCAAAATTTGGCTAAAAAAACACATGTTCCTCACATTTCTGTGGCAGAAAGTTCTGGAATCTGAGAGGAGCCACAAATTTCCTTCCACCCAGCGTTCCCCCACGTCTCCCGATAAAAATGATACCTCACTTGTGTTGGTAGGCCTAGCGCCTGCGACAGGAAACGCCCCAAAGCGCAACATGGACACAGCCAAATTTTTGAAGGAAAACAGAGGTGTTTTTTGCAAAGTGCCTACCTGTAGATTTTGGCTTGTAGCTCAGCCGCCGCCTAGGGGAACCTACCAAACCTGTGCATTTCTGAAAACTAGAGACCTAGGGGAATCCAAGATGGGGTGACTTGTATGGCTCGGACCAGGTTCTGTTACCCAGAATCCTTTGCAAACCTCAAAATTTTGGCTAAAAAAACACATGTTCCTCACATTTCTGTGGCACAAAGTTCTGGAATCTTAGAGGAGCCACAAATTTCCTTTCACCCAGCGTTCCCCCACGTCTCCCGATAAAAATGATACCTCACTTGTGTGGGTAGGCCTAGCGGCCGCGACAGCAAACACCCCAAAGCGCAACGTGGGCAGAGCCAAATTTTTGAAGGAAAACAGAGGTGTTCTTTGCAAAGTGCCTACCTGTAGATTTTGGCCTCTAGCTCAGACGCCACCTAGGGAAACCTACCAAACCTGTGCATTTCTGAAAACTAGAGACCTAGGGGAATCCAAGATGGGGTGACTTGTGTGGCTCGGACCAGGTTCTGTTACCCAGAATCCATTGCAAACCTCAAAATTTGGCTAAAAAAACACATGTTCCTCACATTTCTGTGGCACAAAGTTCTGGAATCTAAGAGGAGCCACAAATTTCCTTCCACCCAGCGTTCCCCCACGTCTCCCGATAAAAATGATACCTCACTTGTGTGGGTAGGCCTAGCGGCCGCGACAGTAAATGCCCCAAAGCGCAACGTGGACACAGCCAAATGTTTGAAGGAAAACAGAGGTGTTTTTTGCAAAGTGCCTACCTGTAGATTTTGGCCTGTAGCTCAGCCGCCACCTAGGGAAACCTACCAAACCTGTGCATTTCTGAAAACTAGAGACCTAGGGGAATCCAAGATGGGGTGACTTGTGTGGCTCGGACCAGGTTCTTTTACCCAGAATCCATTGCAAACCTCAAAATTTGGCTAAAAAAACACATGTTCCTCACATTTCTGTGCCAGAAAGTTCTGGAATCTGAGAGGAGCCACAAATTTCTTCCACCCAGCGTTCCCCCACGTCTCCCGATAAAAATGATACCTCACTTGTGTGGGTAGGCCTAGCGCCCGCGACAGGAAACGCCCCAAAGCGCAACGTGGACACAGCCAAATTTTTGAAGGAAAACAGAGGTGTTTTTTGCAAAGTGCCTACCTGTAGATTTTGGCCTGTAGCTCAGCCGCCACCTAGGGAAACCTACCACACCTGTGCATTTCTGAAAACTAGACACCTAGGGGAATCCAAGATGGGGTGACTTGTGTGGCTCGGACCAGGTTCTGTTACCCAGAATCCTTTGCAAACCTCAAAATTTGGCTAAAAAAACACATGTTCCTCACATTTCTGTGGCAGAAAGTTCTGGAATCTGAGAGGAGCCACAAATTTCCTTTCACCCAGCGTTCCCCCACGTCTCCCGATAAAAATGATACCTCACTTTTGTGGGTAGGCCTAGCGCCCGCGACAGGAAACGCCCCAAAGCGCAACGTGGACACAGCCAAATGTTTGAAGGAAAACAGACGTGTTTTTTGCAAAGTGCCTACCTGTAGATTTTGGCCTGTAGCTCAGCCGCCACCTAGGGAAACCTACCAAACCTGTGCATTTCTGAAAACTAGAGTCCTAGGGGAATCCAAGATGGGGTGACTTGTGTGGCTCGGACCAGGTTCTGTTACCCAAAATCCATTGCAAACCTCAAAATTTGGCTAAAAAAACACATGTTCCTCACATTTCTGTGGCAGAAAGTTCTGGAATCTGAGAGGAGCCACAAATTTCCTTCCACCCAGCGTTCCCCCACGTCTCCCGATAAAAATGATACCTCACTTGTGTGGGTAGGCCTAGCGCCTGCGACAGGAAACGCCCCAAAGCGCAACGTGGACACAGCCAAATTTTTGAAGGAAAACAGAGGTGTTTTTTGCAAAGTGCCTACCTGTAGATTTTGGCCTGTAGCTCAGCCGCCACCTAGGAAAACCTACCAAATCTGTGCATTTCTGAAAACTAGAGACCTAGGGGAATCCAAGATGGGGTGACTTGTGTGGCTCGGACCAGGTTCTGTTACCCAGAATCCTTTGCAAACCTCAAAATTTGGCTAAAAAAACACATGTTCCTCACATTTCTGTGGCAGAAAGTTCTGGAATCTGAGAGAAGCCACAAATTTCCTTTCACCCAGCGTTCCCCCACGTCTCCCGATAAAAATGATACCTCACTTGTGTGGGTAGGCCTAGCGCCCGCGACAGGAAACGCCTCAAAGCGCAACGTGGACACAGCCACATTTTTGAAGGAAAACAGAGGTGTTTTTTGCAAAGTGCCTACCTGTAGATTTTGGCCTGTAGCTCAGCCGCCACCTAGGGAAACCTACCAAACCTGTGCATTTCTGAAAACTAGAGACCTAGGGGAATCCAAGATGGGTTGACTTGTGTGGCTCGGTCCAGGTTCTGTTACCCAGAATCCATTGCAAACCTCACAACTTGGCTAAAAAAACACATGTTCCTCACATTTCTGTGGCAGAAAGTTCTGGAATCTGAGAGGAGCCACAAATTTCCTTCCACCCAGCATTTCCCCACGTCTCCCGATAAAAATGATGCCTCACTTGTGTGGGTAGGCCTAGCGCCCGCGACAGGAAACGCCCCAAAGCGCAACGTGGACACAGCCAAATTTTTGAAGGAAAACAGAAGTGTTTTTTGCAAAGTGCCTACCTGTAGATTTTGGCTTGTAGCTCAGCCGCCACCTAGGGAAACCTACCAAACCTGTGCATTTCTGAAAACTAGAGACCTAGGGGAATCCAAGATGGGGTGACTTGTGTGGCTCGGACCAGGTTCTGTTACCCACAATCCATTGCAAACCTCAAAATTTGGCTAAAAAAACACATGTTCCTCACATTTCTGTGGCAGAAAGTTCTGGAATCTTAGAGGAGCCACAAATTTCCTTTCACCCAGCGTTCCCCCACGTCTCCCGATAAAAATGATACCTCACTTGTGTGGGTAGGCCTAGCGGCCACGACAGGAAACGCCCCAAAGCGCAACGTGGACACAGCCAAATGTTTGAAGGAAAACAGACGTGTTTTTTGCAAAGTGCCTACCTGTAGATTTTGGCCTGTAGCTCAGCCGCCACCTAGGGAAACCTACCAAACCTGTGCATTCCTGAAAACTAGAGACCTAGGGGAATCCAAGATGGGGTGATTTGTGTGGCTCGCACCAGGTTCTGTTACCCAGAATCCTTTGCAAACCTCAAAATTTAGCTAAAAAAACACATGTTCCTCACATTTCTGTGTCAGAAAGTTCTGGAATCTGAGAGGAGCCACAAATTTCTTCCACCCAGCGTTCCCCCACGTCTCCCGATAAAAATGATACTTCACTTTTGTGGGTAGGCCTTGCGCCCGGGACAGGAAACGCCCCAAAGCGCAACGTGGACACCTCCAAATTTTTGAAGGAAAACAGAGGTGTTTTTTGCAAAGTGCCTACCTGTAGATTTTGGCTTGTAGCTCAGCCGCCACCTAGGGAAACCTACCAAACCTGTGCATTTCTGAAAACTAGAGACCTAGGGGAATCCAAGATGGGGTGACTTGTGTGGCTCGGACCACGTTCTGTTACCCAGAATCCATTGCAAACCTCAAAATTTGGCTAAAAAAACACATGTTCCTCACATTTCTGTGGCAGAAAGTTCTGGAATCTGAGAGGAGCCACAAATTTCCTTCCACCCAGCGTTCCCCCACGTCTCCCGATAAAAATGATACCTCACTTGTGTGGGTAGGCCTAGCGCCCATGACAGGAAACGCCCCAAAGCGCAACGTGGACACAGCCAAATTTTTGAAGGAAAACAGAGGTGTTTTTTGCAAAGTGCCTACCTGTAGATTTTGGCTTGTAGCTCAGCCGCCACCTAGGGAAACCTACCAAACCTGTGCATTTCTGAAAACTAGAGTCCTAGGGGAATCCAAGATGGGGTGACTTGTGTGGCTCGGACCAGGTTCTGTTACCCAGAATCCATTGCAAAACTCAAAATTTGGCTAAAAAAACACATGTTCCTCACATTTCTGTGGCAGAAAGTTCTGGAATCTGAGAGGAGCCACAAATTTCCTTCCACCCAGCGTTCCCCCACGTCTCCCGATAAAAATGATACCTCACTTGTGTGGGTAGGCCTAGCGCCCGCGACAGGAAACGCCCCAAAGCGCAACGTGGACACAGCCAAATTTTTGAAGGAAAACAGAGGTGTTTTTTGCAAAGTGCCTACCTGTAGATTTTGGCCTGTAGCTCAGCCGCCACCTAGGGAAACCTACCAAACCTGTGCATTTCTGAAAACTAGAGACCTAGGGGAATCCAAGATGGGGTGACTTGTGTGGCTCGGACCAGGTTCTGTTACCCAGAATCCATTGCAAATCTCAAAATTTGGCTAAAAAAACACATGTTCCTCACATTTCTGTGGCAGAAAGTTCTGGAATCTGAGAGGAGCCACAAATTTCCTTCCACCCAGCGTTCCCCCACGTCTCCCGATAAAAATGATACCTCACTTGTGTGGGTAGGCCTAGCGCCCGCGACAGGAAACGCCCCAAAGCGCAACGTGGACACAGCCAAATTTTTGAAGGAAAACAGAACTGTTTTTTGCAAAGTGCCTACCTGTAGATTTTAGCCTGTAGCTCAGCCACCACCTAGGGAAACCTACCAAACCTGTGCATTTCTGAAAACTAGACACCTAGGGGAATCCAAGATGGGGTGACTTGTGTGGCTCGGACCAGGTTCTGTTACCCAGAATCCTTTGCAAACCTCAAAATTTGGCTAAAAAAACACATGTTCCTCACATTTCTGTGGCAGAAAGTTCTGGAATCTGAGAGGAGCCACAAATTTCCTTTCACCCAGCGTTCCCCCACGTCTCCCGATAAAAATGATACCTCACTTGTGTGGGTAGGCCTAGCGCCCGCGACAGGAAACGCCCCAAAGCGCAATGTGGACACAGCCAAATGTTTGAAGGAAAACAGACGTGTTTTTTGCAAAGTGCCTACTTTAGATTTTGGCCTGTAGCTCAGCCGCCACCTAGGGAAACCTACCAAACCTGTGCATTTCTGAAAACTAGAGTCCTAGGGGAATCCAAGATGGGGTGACTTGTGTGGCTCGGACCAGGTTCTGTTACCCAGAATCCATTGCAAACCTCAAAATTTGGCTAAAAAAACACATGTTCCTCACATTTCTGTGGCAGAAAGTTCTGGAATCTGAGAGGAGCCACAAATTTCCTTCCACCCAGCGTTCCCCCACGTCTCCCGATAAAAATGATACCTCACTTGTGTGGGTAGGCCTAGCGCCCGCGACAGGAAACGCCCCAAAGCGCAACGTGGACACAGCCAAATTTTTGAAGGAAAACAGAGGTGTTTTTTGCAAAGTGCCTACCTGTAGATTTTGGCCTGTAGCTCAGCCGCCACCTAGGGAAACCTACCAAACCTGTGCATTTCTGAAAACTAGAGACCTAGGGGAATCCAAGATGGGGTGACTTGTGTGGCTCGGACCAGGTTCTGTTACCCAGAATCCTTTGCAAACCTCAAAATTTGGCTAAAAAAACACATGTTCCTCACATTTCTGTGGCACAAAGTTCTGGAATCTAAGAGGAGCCACGAGTTTCCTTCCACCCAGCGTTCCCCCACGTCTCCCGATAAAAATGATACCTCACTTGTGTGGGTAGGCCTAGCGCCCGCGACAGGAAACGCCCCAAAGCGCAACGTGGACACAGCCAAATGTTTGAAGGAAAACAGACGTGTTTTTTGCAAAGTGCCTACCTGTAGATTTTGGCCTGTAGCTCAGCCGCCACCTAGGGAAACCTACCAAACCTGTGCATTCCTGAAAACTAGAGACCTAGGGGAATCCAAGATGGGGTGATTTGTGTGGCTCGGACCAGGTTCTGTTACCCAGAATCCTTTGCAAACCTCAAAATTTGGCTAAAAAAACACATGTTCCTCACATTTCTGTGTCAGAAAGTTCTGGAATCTGAGAGGAGCCACAAATTTCTTCCACCCAGCGTTCCCCCACGTCTCCCGATAAAAATGATACTTCACTTTTGTGGGTAGGCCTTGCGCCCGCGACAGGAAACGCCCCAAAGCGCAAAGTGGACACATCCAAATTTTTGAAGGAAAACAGAGGTGTTTTTTGCAAAGTGCCTACCTGTAGATTTTGGCTTGTAGCTCAGCCGCCACCTAGGGAAACCTACCAAACCTGTGCATTTCTGAAAACTAGAGACCTAGGGGAATCCAAGATGGGGTGACTTGTGTGGCTCGGACCACGTTCTGTTACCCAGAATCCATTGCAAACCTCAAAATTTGGCTAAAAAAACACATGTTCCTCACATTTCTGTGGCAGAAAGTTCTGGAATCTGAGAGGAGCCACAAATTTCCTTCCACCCAGCGTTCCCCCACGTCTCCCGATAAAAATGATACCTCACATGTGTGGGTAGGCCTAGCGCCCGCGACAGGAAACGCCCCAAAGCGCAACGTAGACACAGCCAAATTTTTGAAGGAAAACAGAGGTGTTTTTTGCAAAGTGCCTACCTGTAGATTTTGGCTTGTAGCTCAGCCGCCGCCTAGGGGAACCTACCAAACCTGTGCATTTCTGAAAACTAGAGACCTAGGGGAATCCAAGATGGGGTGACTTGTATGGCTCGGACCAGGTTCTGTTACCCAGAATCCTTTGCAAACCTCAAAATTTTGGCTAAAAAAACACATGTTCCTCACATTTCTGTGGCACAAAGTTCTGGAATCTAAGAGGAGCCACAAATTTCCTTCCACCCAGCGTTCCCCCACGTCTCCCGAGAAAAATGATACCTCACTTGTGTGGGTAGGCCTAGCGGCCGCGACATAAAATGCCCCAAAGCGCAACGTGGACACAGCCAAATGTTTGAAGGAAAACAGAGGTGTTTTTTGCAAAGTGCCTACCTGTAGATTTTGGCTTGTAGCTCAGCCGCCACCTAGGGAAACCCACCAAACCTGTGCATTTCTGAAAACTAGAGACCTAGGGGAATCCAAGATGGGGTGACTTGTGTGGCTCGGACCAGGTTCTTTTACCCAAAATCCATTGCAAACCTCAAAATTTGGCTAAAAAAACACATGTTCCTCACATTTCTGTGGCAGAAAGTTCTGGAATCTGAGAGGAGCCACAAATTTCTTCCACCCAGCGTTCCCCCACGTCTCCCGATAAAAATGATACCTCACTTGTGTGGGTAGGCCTAGCGCCCGCGACAGGAAACGCCCCAAAGCGCAACGTGGACACAGCCACATTTTTGAAGGAAAACAGAGGTGTTTTTTGCAAAGTGCCTACCTGTAGATTTTGGCCTGTAGCTCAGCCGCCACCTAGGGAAACCTACCACACCTGTGCATTTCTGAAAACTAGACACCTAGGGGAATCCAAGATGGGGTGACTTGTGTGGCTCGGACCAGGTTCTGTTACCCAGAATCCTTTGCAAACCTCAAAATTTGGCTAAAAAAACACATGTTCCTCACATTTCTGTGGCAGAAAGTTCTGGAATCTGAGAGGAGCCACAAATTTCCTTTCACCCAGCGTTCCCCCACGTCTCCCGATAAAAATGATACCTCACTTTTGTGGGTAGGCCTAGCGCCCGCGACAGGAAACGCCCCAAAGCGCAACGTGGACACAGCCAAATGTTTGAAGGAAAACAGACGTGTTTTTTGCAAAGTGCCTACCTGTAGATTTTGGCCTGTAGCTCAGCCGCCACCTAGGGAAACCTACCAAACCTGTGCATTTCTGAAAACTAGAGTCCTAGGGGAATCCAAGATGGGGTGACTTGTGTGGCTCGGACCAGGTTCTGTTACCCAGAATCCATTGCAAACCTCAAAATTTGGCTAAAAAAACACATGTTCCTCACATTTCTGTGGCAGAAAGTTCTGGAATCTGAGAGGAGCCACAAATTTCCTTCCACCCAGCGTTCCCCCACGTCTCCCGATAAAAATGATACCTCACTTGTGTGGGTAGGCCTAGCGCCCGCGACAGGAAACGCCCCAAAGCGCAATGTGGACACAGCCAAATGTTTGAAGGAAAACAGACGTGTTTTTTGCAAAGTGCCTACTTTAGATTTTGGCCTGTAGCTCAGCCGCCACCTACGGAAACCTACCAAACCTGTGCATTTCTGAAAACTAGAGTCCTAGGGGAATCCAAGATGGGGTGACTTGTGTGGCTCGGACCAGGTTCTGTTACCCAGAATCCATTGCAAACCTCAAAATTTGGCTAAAAAAACACATGTTCCTCACATTTCTGTGGCAGAAAGTTCTGGAATCTGAGAGGAGCCACAAATTTCCTTCCACCCAGCGTTCCCCCACGTCTCCTGATAAAAATGATACCTCACTTGTGTGGGTAGGCCTAGCGCCCGCGACAGGAAACGCCCCAAAGCGCAACGTGGACACAGCCAAATTTTTGAAGGAAAACAGAGGTGTTTTTTGCAAAGTGCCTACCTGTAGATTTTGGCCTGTAGCTCAGCCGCCACCTAGGGAAACCTACCAAACCTGTGCATTTCTGAAAACTAGAGACCTAGGGGAATCCAAGATGGGGTGACTTGTGTGGCTCGGACCAGGTTCTGTTACCCAGAATCCATTGCAAATCTCAAAATTTGGCTAAAAAAACACATGTTCCTCACATTTCTGTGGCACAAAGTTCTGGAATCTGAGAGGAGCCACAAATTTCCTTCCACCCAGCGTTCCCCCACGTCTCCCGATAAAAATGATACCTCACTTGTGTGGGTAGGCCTAGCGCCCGCGACAGGAAACGCCCCAAAGCGCAACGTGGACACAGCCAAATTTTTGAAGGAAAACAGAGGTGTTTTTTGCAAAGTGCCTACCTGTAGATTTTGGCCTGTAGCTCAGCCGCCACCTAGGGAAACCTACCAAACCTGTGCATTTCTGAAAACTAGAGACCTAGGGGAATCCAAGATGGGGTGACTTGTGTGGCTCGGACCAGGTTCTGTTACCCAGAATCCATTGCAAATCTCAAAATTTGGCTAAAAAAACACATGTTCCTCACATTTCTGTGGCAGAAAGTTCTGGAATCTGAGAGGAGCCACAAATTTCCTTCCACCCAGCGTTCCCCCACGTCTCCCGATAAAAATGATACCTCACTTGTGTGGGTAGGCCTAGCGCCCGCGACAGGAAACGCCCCAAAGCGCAATGTGGACACAGCCAAATGTTTGAAGGAAAACAGACGTGTTTTTTGCAAAGTGCCTACTTTAGATTTTGGCCTGTAGCTCAGCCGCCACCTAGGGAAACCTACCAAACCTGTGCATTTCTGAAAACTAGAGTCCTAGGGGAATCCAAGATGGGGTGACTTGTGTGGCTCGGACCAGGTTCTGTTACCCAGAATCCATTGCAAAACTCAAAATTTGGCTAAAAAAACACATGTTCCTCACATTTCTGTGGCAGAAAGTTCTGGAATCTGAGAGGAGCCACAAATTTCCTTCCACCCAGCGTTCCCCCACGTCTCCCGATAAAAATGATACCTCACTTGTGTGGGTAGGCCTAGCGCCTGCGACAGGAAACGCCCCAAAGCGCAACGTGGACACAGCCAAATTTTTGAAGGAAAACAGAGGTGTTTTTTGCAAAGTGCCTACCTGTAGATTTTGGCCTGTAGCTCAGCCGCCACCTAGGGAAACCTACCAAACCTGTGCATTTCTGAAAACTAGAGACCTAGGGGAATCCAAGATGGGGTGACTTGTGTGGCTCGGACCAGGTTCTGTTACCCAGAATCCATTGCAAATCTCAAAATTTGGCTAAAAAAACACATGTTCCTCACATTTCTGTGGCAGAAAGTTCTGGAATCTGAGAGGAGCCACAAATTTCCTTCCACCCAGCGTTCCCCCACGTCTCCCGATAAAAATGATACCTCACTTGTGTGGGTAGGCCTAGCGCCCGCGACAGGAAACGCCCCAAAGCGCAACGTGGACACAGCCAAATTTTTGAAGGAAAACAGAACTGTTTTTTGCAAAGTGCCTACCTGTAGATTTTAGCCTGTAGCTCAGCCGCCACCTAGGGAAACCTACCAAACCTGTGCATTTCTGAAAACTAGACACCTAGGGGAATCCAAGATGGGGTGACTTGTGTGGCTCGGACCAGGTTCTGTTACCCAGAATCCTTTGCAAACCTCAAAATTTGGCTAAAAAAACACATGTTCCTCACATTTCTGTGGCAGAAAGTTCTGGAATCTGAGAGGAGCCACAAATTTCCTTTCACCCAGCGTTCCCCCACGTCTCCCGATAAAAATGATACCTCACTTGTGTGGGTAGGCCTAGCGCCCGCGACAGGAAACGCCCCAAAGCGCAATGTGGACACAGCCAAATGTTTGAAGGAAAACAGACGTGTTTTTTGCAAAGTGCCTACTTTAGATTTTGGCCTGTAGCTCAGCCGCCACCTAGGGAAACCTACCAAACCTGTGCATTTCTGAAAACTAGAGTCCTAGGGGAATCCAAGATGGGGTGACTTGTGTGGCTCGGACCAGGTTCTGTTACCCAGAATCCATTGCAAACCTCAAAATTTGGCTAAAAAAACACATGTTCCTCACATTTCTGTGGCAGAAAGTTCTGGAATCTGAGAGGAGCCACAAATTTCCTTCCACCCAGCGTTCCCCCACGTCTCCCGATAAAAATGATACCTCACTTGTGTGGGTAGGCCTAGCGCCCGCGACAGGAAACGCCCCAAAGCGCAACATGGACACAGCCAAATTTTTGAAGGAAAACAGAGGTGTTTTTTGCAAAGTGCCTACCTGTAGATTTTGGCCTGTAGCTCAGCCGCCACCTAGGGAAACCTACCAAACCTGTGCATTTCTGAAAACTAGAGACCTAGGGGAATCCAAGATGGGGTGACTTGTGTGGCTCGGACCAGGTTCTGTTACCCAGAATCCTTTGCAAACCTCAAAATTTGGCTAAAAAAACACATGTTCCTCACATTTCTGTGGCACAAAGTTCTGGAATCTAAGAGGAGCCACGAGTTTCCTTCCACCCAGCGTTCCCCCACGTCTCCCGATAAAAATGATACCTCACTTGTGTGGGTAGGCCTAGCGCCCGCGACAGGAAACGCCCCAAAGCGCAACGTGGACACAGCCAAATGTTTGAAGGAAAACAGACGTGTTTTTTGCAAAGTGCCTACCTGTAGATTTTGGCCTGTAGCTCAGCCGCCACCTAGGGAAACCTACCAAACCTGTGCATTCCTGAAAACTAGAGACCTAGGGGAATCCAAGATGGGGTGATTTGTGTGGCTCGGACCAGGTTCTGTTACCCAGAATCCTTTGCAAACCTCAAAATTTGGCTAAAAAAACACATGTTCCTCACATTTCTGTGTCAGAAAGTTCTGGAATCTGAGAGGAGCCACAAATGTCTTCCACCCAGCGTTCCCCCACGTCTCCCGATAAAAATGATACTTCACTTTTGTGGGTAGGCCTTGCGCCCGCGACAGGAAACGCCCCAAAGCGCAAAGTGGACACATCCAAATTTTTGAAGGAAAACAGAGGTGTTTTTTGCAAAGTGCCTACCTGTAGATTTTGGCTTGTAGCTCAGCCGCCACCTAGGGAAACCTACCAAACCTGTGCATTTCTGAAAACTAGAGACCTAGGGGAATCCAAGATGGGGTGACTTGTGTGGCTCGGACCACGTTCTGTTACCCAGAATCCATTGCAAACCTCAAAATTTGGCTAAAAAAACACATGTTCCTCACATTTCTGTGGCAGAAAGTTCTGGAATCTGAGAGGAGCCACAAATTTCCTTCCACCCAGCGTTCCCCCACGTCTCCCGATAAAAATGATACCTCACATGTGTGGGTAGGCCTAGCGCCCGCGACAGGAAACGCCCCAAAGCGCAACGTGGACACAGCCACATTTTTTAAGGAAAACAGAGGTGTTTTTTGCAAAGTGCCTACCTGTAGATTTTGGCCTGTAGCTCAGCCGCCACCTAGGGAAACCTACCAAACCTGTGCATTTCTGAAAACTAGAGACCTAGGGGAATCCAAGATGGGGTGACTTGTGTGGCTCGGTCCAGGTTCTGTTACCCAGAATCCATTGCAAACCTCACAACTTGGCTAAAAAAACACATGTTCCTCACATTTCTGTGGCAGAAAGTTCTGGAATCTGAGAGGAGCCACAAATTTCCTTCCACCCAGCATTCCCCCACGTCTCCCGATAAAAATGATGCCTCACTTGTGTGGGTAGGCCTAGCGCCCGCGACAGGAAACGCCCCAAAGCGCAACGTGGACACAGCCAAATTTTTGAAGGAAAACAGAAGTGTTTTTTGCAAAGTGCCTACCTGTAGATTTTGGCTTGTAGCTCAGCCGCCACCTAGGGAAACCTACCAAACCTGTGCATTTCTGAAAACTAGAGACCTAGGGGAATTCAAGATGGGGTGACTTGTGTGGCTCGGACCAGGTTCTGTTACCCAGAATCCATTGCAAACCTCAAAATTTGGCTAAAAAAACACATGTTCCTCACATTTCTGTGGCAGAAAGTTCTGGAATCTTAGAGGAGCCACAAATTTCCTTTCACCCAGCGTTCCCCCACGTCTCCCGATAAAAATGATACCTCACTTGTGTGGGTAGGCCTAGCGGCCGCGACAGGAAACGCCCCAAAGCGCAAAGTGGACACATCCAAATTTTTGAAGGAAAACAGAGGTGTTTTTTGCAAAGTGCCTACCTCTAGATTTTGGCCTCTAGCTCAGATGCCACCTAGGGAAACCTACCAAATCTGTGCATTTCTGAAAACTAGAGACCTAGGGGAATCCAAGATGGGGTGACTTGTGTGGCTCGGACCAGGTTCTGTTACCCAGAATATTGCAAACCTCAAAATTTGGCTAAAAAAACACATGTTCCTCACATTTCTGTGGCACAAAGTTCTGGAATCTAAGAGGAGCCACGAATTTCCTTCCACCCAGCGTTCCCCCACGTCTCCCGATAAAAATGATACCTCACTTGTGTGGGTAGGCCTAGCGCCCGCGACAGGAAACGCCCCAAAGCGCAACGTGGACAAAGCCAAATGTTTGAAGGAAAACAGACGTGTTTTTTGCAAAGTGCCTACCTGTAGATTTTGGCCTGTAGCTCAGCCGCCACCTAGGGAAACCTACCAAACCTGTGCATTTCTGAAAACTAGAGTCCTAGGGGAATCCAAGATGGGGTGATTTGTGTGGCTCGGACCAGGTTCTGTTACCCAGAATCCTTTGCAAACCTCAAAATTTGGCTAAAAAAACACATGTTCCTCACATTTCTGTGTCAGAAAGTTCTGGAATCTGAGAGGAGCCACAAATTTCTTCCACCCAGCGTTCCCCCACGTCTCCCGATAAAAATGATACTTCACTTTTGTGGGTAGGCCTTGCGCCCGCGACAGGAAACGCCCCAAAGCGCAACGTGGACACATCCAAATTTTTGAAGGAAAACAGAGGTGTTTTTTGCAAAGTGCCTACCTGTAGATTTTGGCTTGTAGCTCAGCCGCCACCTAGGGAAACCTACCAAACCTGTGCATTTCTGAAAACTAGAGACCTAGGGGAATCCAAGATGGGGTGACTTGTGTGGCTCGGACCACGTTCTGTTACCCAGAATCCATTGCAAACCTCAAAATTTGGCTAAAAAAACACATGTTCCTCACATTTCTGTGGCAGAAAGTTCTGGAATCTGAGAGGAGCCACAAATTTCCTTCCACCCAGCGTTCCCCCACGTCTCCCGATAAAAATGATACCTCACTTGTGTGGGTAGGCCTAGCGCCCGCGACAGGAAACGCCCCAAAGCGCAACGTGGACACAGCCAAATTTTTGAAGGAAAACAGAGGTGTTTTTTGCAAAGTGCCTACCTGTAGATTTTGGCTTGTAGCTCAGCCGCCACCTAGGGAAACCTACCAAACCTGTGCATTTCTGAAAACTAGAGACCTAGGGGAATCCAAGATGGGGTGACTTGTATGGCTCGGACCAGGTTCTGTTACCCAGAATCCTTTGCAAACCTCAACATTTGGCTAAAAAAACACATGTTCCTCACATTTCTGTGCCAAAAAGTTCTGGAATCTTAGAGGAGCCACAAATTTCCTTTCACCCAGCGTTCCCCCACGTCTCCCGATAAAAATGATACCTCACTTGTGTGGGTAGGCCTAGCGCCCGCGACAGGAAACGCCCCAAAGCGCAACGTGGGCACAGCCAAATTTTTGATGGAAAACAGAGGTGTTTTTTGCAAAGTGCCTACCTGTAGATTTTGGCCTGTAGCTCAGACGCCACCTAGGGAAACCTACCAAACCTGTGCATTTCTGAAAACTAGAGCCCTTGGGGAATCCAAGATGGGGTGACTTGTGGCTCGGACCAGGTTCTGTTACCCAGAATCCATTGCAAACCTCAAAATTTGGCTAAAAAAACACATGTTCCTCACATTTCTGTGGCACAAAGTTCTGGAATCTAAGAGGAGCCACAAATTTCCTCCCACCCAGCGTTCCCCCACGTCTCCCGATAAAAATGATACCTCACTTGTGTGGGTAGGCCTAGCGCCCGCGACAGGAAACGCCCCAAAGCGCAACGTGGACAAAGCCAAATGTTTGAAGGAAAACAGACGTGTTTTTTGCAAAGTGCCTACCTGTAGATTTTGGCCTGTAGCTCAGCCGCCACCTAGGAAAACCTACCAAACCTGTGCATTTCTGAAAACTAGAGTCCTAGGGGAATCCAAGATGGGGTGACTTGTGTGGCTCGGACCAGGTTCTGTTACCCAGAATCCATTGCAAAACTCAAAATTTGGCTAAAAAAACACATGTTCCTCACATTTCTGTGGCAGAAAGTTCTGGAATATGAGAGGAGCCACAAATTTCCTTCCACCCAGCGTTCCCCCACGTCTCCCGATAGAAATGATACCTCACTTGTGTGGGTAGGCCTAGCGCCCGCGACAGGAAATGCCCCAAAGCGCAACGTGGACACAGACAAATTTTTGAAGGAAAACAGAGGTGTTTTTTGCAAAGTGCCTACCTGTAGATTTTGGCCTGTAGCTCAGCCGCCACCTAGGGAAACCTACCAAACCTGTGCATTTCTGAAAACTAGAGACCTAGGGGAATCCAAGATGGGGTGACTTGTGTGGCTCGGACCAGGTTCTGTTACCCAGAATCCATTGCAAATCTCAAAATTTGGCTAAAAAAACACATTTTTCCTCACATTTCTGTGGCAGAAAGTTCTGGAATCTGAGAGGAGCCACAAATTTCCTTCCATCCAGCGTTCCCCCACGTCTCCCGATAAAAATGATACCTCACTTGTGTGGGTAGGCCTAGCGCCCGCGACAGGAAACGCCCCAAAGCGCAACGTGGACACAGCCAAATTTTTGAAGGAAAACAGAACTGTTTTTTGCAAAGTGCCTACCTGTAGATTTTAGCCTGTAGCTCAGCCGCCACCTAGGGAAACCTACCAAACCTGTGCATTTCTGAAAACTAGACACCTAGGGGAATCCAAGATGGGGTGACTTGTGTGGCTCGGACCAGGTTCTGTTACCCAGAATCCTTTGCAAACCTCAAAATTTGGCTAAAAAAACACGTTCCTCACATTTCTGTGGCAGAAAGTTCTGGAATCTGAGAGGAGCCACAAATTTCCTTTCACCCAGCGTTCCCCCACGTCTCCCGATAAAAATGATACCTCACTTGTGTGGGTAGGCCTAGCGCCCGCGACAGGAAACGCCCCAAAGCGCAACGTGGACACAGCCAAATGTTTGAAGGAAAACAGACGTGTTTTTTGCAAAGTGCCTTCTTTAGATTTTGGCCTGTAGCTCAGCCGCCACCTAGGGAAACCTACCAAACCTGTGCATTTCTGAAAACTAGAGTCCTAGGGGAATCCAAGATGGGGTGACTTGTGTGGCTCGGACCAGGTTCTGTTACCCAGAATCCATTGCAAACCTCAAAATTTGGCTAAAAAAACACAAGTTCCTCACATTTCTGTGGCAGAAAGTTCTGGAATCTGAGAGGAGCCACAAATTTCCTTCCACCCAGCGTTCCCCCACGTCTCCCGATAAAAATGATACCTCACTTGTGTGGGTAGGCCTAGCGCCCGCGACAGGAAACGCCCCAAAGCGCAACGTGGACACAGCCAAATTTTTGAAGGAAAACAGAGGTGTTTTTTGCAAAGTGCCTACCTGTAGATTTTGGCCTGTAGCTCAGCCGCCACCTAGGGAAACCTACCAAACCTGTGCATTTCTGAAAACTAGAGACCTAGGGGAATCCAAGATGGGTGACTTGTGTGGCTCGGACCAGGTTCTGTTACCCAGAATCCTTTGCAAACCTCAAAATTTGGCTAAAAAAACACATGTTCCTCACATTTCTGTGGCAGAAAGTTCTGGAATCTGAGAGAAGCCACAAATTTCCTTTCACCCAGCGTTCCTCCACGTCTCCCGATAAAAATGAATCCTCACTTGTGTGGGTAGGCCTAGCGCCCGCGACAGGAAACGCCTCAAAGCGCAACGTGGACACAGCCACATTTTTGAAGGAAAACAGAGGTATTTTTTGCAAAGTGCCTACCTGTAGATTTTGGCCTGTAGCTCAGCCGCCACCTAGGGAAACCTACCAAACCTGTGCATTTCTGAAAACTAGAGACCTAGGGGAATCCAAGATGGGGTGACTTGTGTGGCTCGGACCAGGTTCTGTTACCCAGAATCCATTGCAAACCTCACAACTTGGCTAAAAAAACACATGTTCCTCACATTTCTGTGGCAGAAAGTTCTGGAATCTGAGAGGAGCCACAAATTTCCTTCCACCCAGCATTCCCCCACGTCTCCCGATAAAAATGATGCCTCACTTGTGTGGGTAGGCCTAGCGCCCGCGACAGGAAACGCCCCAAAGCGCAACGTGGACACAGCCAAATTTTTGAAGGAAAACAGAAGTGATTTTTGCAAAGTGCCTACCTGTAGATTTTGGCTTGCAGCTCAGCCGCCACCTAGGGAAACCTACCAAACCTGTGCATTTCTGAAAACTAGAGACCTAGGGGAATCCAAGATGGGGTGACTTGTGTGGCTCGGACCAGGTTCTGTTACCCAGAATCCATTGCAAACCTCAAAATTTGGCTAAAAAAACACATGTTCCTCACATTTCTGTGGCAGAAAGTTCTGGAATCTGAGAGGAGCCACAAATTTCCTTTCACCCAGCGTTCCCCCACGTCTCCCGATAAAAATGATACCTCACTTGTGTGGGTAGGCCTAGCGCCCGCGACAGGAAACGCCCCAAAGCGCAACGTGGACACAGCCAAATTTTTGAAGGAAAACAGAGGTGTTTTTTGCAAAGTGCCTACCTGTAGATTTTGGCCTGTAGCTCAGCCGCCACCTAGGGAAACCTACCACACCTGTGCATTTCTGAAAACTAGACACATAGGGGAATCCAAGATTGGGTGACTTGTGTGGCTCGGACCAGGTTCTGTTACCCAGAATCCTTTGCAAACCTCAAAATTTGGCTAAAAAAACACATGTTCCTCACATTTCTGTGGCAGAAAGTTCTGGAATCTGAGAGGAGCCACAAATTTCCTTTCACCCAGCGTTCCCCCACGTCTCCCGATAAAAATGATACCTCACTTGTGTGGGTAGGCCTAGCGCCCGCGACAGGAAACGCCCCAAAGCGCAACGTGGACACAGCCAAATTTTTGAAGGAAAACAGAGGTGTTTTTTGCAAAGTGCCTACCTGTAGATTTTGGCCTGTAGCTCAGCCGCCACCTAGGGAAACCTACCAAACCTGTGCATTTCTGAAAACTAGAGACCTAGGGGAATCCAAGATGGGGTGACTTGTGTGGCTCGGACCAGGTTCTGTTACCCAGAATCCTTTGCAAACCTCAAAATTTGGCTAAAAAAACACATGTTCCTCACATTTCTGTGGCAGAAAGTTCTGGAATCTGAGAGAAGCCACAAATTTCCTTTCACCCAGCGTTCCCCCACGTCTCCCGATAAAAATGATACCTCACTTGTGTGGGTAGGCCTAGCGCCCGCGACAGGAAACGCCTCAAAGCGCAACGTGGACACAGCCACATTTTTGAAGGAAAACAGAGGTGTTTTTTGCAAAGTGCCTACCTGTAGATTTTGGCCTGTAGCTCAGCCGCCACCTAGGGAAACCTACCAAACCTGTGCATTTCTGAAAACTAGAGACCTAGGGGAATCCAAGATGGGGTGACTTGTGTGGCTCGGTCCAGGTTCTGTTACCCAGAATCCATTGCAAACCTCACAACTTGGCTAAAAAAACACATGTTCCTCACATTTCTGTGGCAGAAAGTTCTGGAATCTGAGAAGAGACACAAATTTCCTTCCACCCAGCATTCCCCCACGTCTCCGGATAAAAATGATGCCTCACTTGTGTGGGTAGGCCTAGCGCCCGCGACAGGAAACGCCCCAAAGCACAACGTGGACACAGCCAAATTTTTGAAGGAAAACAGAAGTGTTTTTTGCAAAGTGCCTACCTGTAGATTTTGGCTTGTAGCTCAGCCGCCACCTAGGGAAACCTACCAAACCTGTGCATTTCTGAAAACTAGAGACCTAGGGGAATCCAAGATGGGGTGACTTGTGTGGCTCGGACCAGGTTCTGTTACCCAGAATCCATTGCAAACCTCAAAATTTGGCTAAAAAAACACATGTTCCTCACATTTCTGTGGCAGAAAGTTCTGGAATCTTAGAGGAGCCACAAATTTCCTTTCACCCAGCGTTCCCCCACGTCTCCCGATAAAAATGATACCTCACTTGTGTGGGTAGGCCTAGCGGCCGCGACAGGGAACGCCCCAAAGCGCAACGTGGGCAGAGCCAAATTTTTGAAGGAAAACAGAGGTGTTTTTTGCAAAGTGCCTACCTGTAGATTTTGGCCTCTAGCTCAGACGCCACCTAGGGAAACCTACCAAACCTGTGCATTTCTGAAAACTAGAGACCTAGGGGAATCCAAGATGGGGTGACTTGTGTGGCTCGGACCAGGTTCTGTTACCCAGAATCCATTGCAAACCTCAAAATTTGGCTAAAAAAACACATGTTCCTCACATTTCTGTGGCACAAAGTTCTGGAATCTAAGAGGAGCCACGAGTTTCCTTCCACCCAGCGTTCCCCCACGTCTCCCGATAAAAATGATACCTCACTTGTGTGGGTAGGCCTAGCGCCCGCGACAGGAAACGCCTCAAAGCGCAACGTGGACACAGCCACATTTTTGAAGGAAAACAGAGGTGTTTTTTGCAAAGTGCCTACCTGTAGATTTTGGCCTGTAGCTCAGCCGCCACCTAGGGAAACCTACCAAACCTGTGCATTTCTGAAAACTAGAGTCCTAGGGGAATCCAAGATGGGGTGACTTGTGTGGCTCGGACCAGGTTCTGTTACCCAGAATCCATTGCAAACCTCAAAATTTGGCTAAAAAAACACATGTTCCTCACATTTCTGTGGCAGAAAGTTCTGGAATCTGAGAGGAGCCACAAATTTCCTTCCACCCAGCGTTCCCCCACGTCTCCCGATAAAAATGATACCTCACTTGTGTGGGTAGGCCTAGCGCCTGCGACAGGAAACGCCCCAAAGCGCAACGTGGACACAGCCAAATTTTTGAAGGAAAACAGAGGTGTTTTTTGCAAAGTGCCTACCTGTAGATTTTGGCCTGTAGCTCAGCCGCCACCTAGGGAAACCTACCAAACCTGTGCATTTCTGAAAACTAGAGACCTAGGGGAATCCAAGATGGGGTGACTTGTGTGGCTCGGACCAGGTTCTGTTACCCAGAATCCATTGCAAATCTCAAAATTTGGCTAAAAAAACACATGTTCCTCACATTTCTGTGGCAGAAAGTTCTGGAATCTGAGAGGAGCCACAAATTTCCTTCCACCCAGCGTTCCCCCACGTCTCCCGATAAAAATGATACCTCACTTGTGTGGGTAGGCCTAGCGCCCGCGACAGGAAACGCCCCAAAGCGCAACGTGGACACAGCCAAATTTTTGAAGGAAAACAGAACTGTTTTTTGCAAAGTGCCTACCTGTAGATTTTAGCCTGTAGCTCAGCCGCCACCTAGGGAAACCTACCAAACCTGTGCATTTCTGAAAACTAGACACCTAGGGGAATCCAAGATGGGGTGACTTGTGTGGCTCGGACCAGGTTCTGTTACCCAGAATCCTTTGCAAACCTCAAAATTTGGCTAAAAAAACACATGTTCCTCACATTTCTGTGGCAGAAAGTTCTGGAATCTGAGAGGAGCCACAAATTTCCTTTCACCCAGCGTTCCCCCACGTCTCCCGATAAAAATGATACCTCACTTGTGTGGGTAGGCCTAGCGCCCGCGACAGGAAACGCCCCAAAGCGCAATGTGGACACAGCCAAATGTTTGAAGGAAAACAGACGTGTTTTTTGCAAAGTGCCTACTTTAGATTTTGGCCTGTAGCTCAGCCGCCACCTAGGGAAACCTACCAAACCTGTGCATTTCTGAAAACTAGAGTCCTAGGGGAATCCAAGATGGGGTGACTTGTGTGGCTCGGACCAGGTTCTGTTACCCAGAATCCATTGCAAACCTCAAAATTTGGCTAAAAAAACACATGTTCCTCACATTTCTGTGGCAGAAAGTTCTGGAATCTGAGAGGAGCCACAAATTTCCTTCCACCCAGCGTTCCCCCACGTCTCCCGATAAAAATGATACCTCACTTGTGTGGGTAGGCCTAGCGCCCGCGACAGGAAACGCCCCAAAGCGCAACATGGACACAGCCAAATTTTTGAAGGAAAACAGAGGTGTTTTTTGCAAAGTGCCTACCTGTAGATTTTGGCCTGTAGCTCAGCCGCCACCTAGGGAAACCTACCAAACCTGTGCATTTCTGAAAACTAGAGACCTAGGGGAATCCAAGATGGGGTGACTTGTGTGGCTCGGACCAGGTTCTGTTACCCAGAATCCTTTGCAAACCTCAAAATTTGGCTAAAAAAACACATGTTCCTCACATTTCTGTGGCACAAAGTTCTGGAATCTAAGAGGAGCCACGAGTTTCCTTCCACCCAGCGTTCCCCCACGTCTCCCGATAAAAATGATACCTCACTTGTGTGGGTAGGCCTAGCGCCCGCGACAGGAAACGCCCCAAAGCGCAACGTGGACACAGCCAAATGTTTGAAGGAAAACAGACGTGTTTTTTGCAAAGTGCCTACCTGTAGATTTTGGCCTGTAGCTCAGCCGCCACCTAGGGAAACCTACCAAACCTGTGCATTCCTGAAAACTAGAGACCTAGGGGAATCCAAGATGGGGTGATTTGTGTGGCTCGGACCAGGTTCTGTTACCCAGAATCCTTTGCAAACCTCAAAATTTGGCTAAAAAAACACATGTTCCTCACATTTCTGTGTCAGAAAGTTCTGGAATCTGAGAGGAGCCACAAATGTCTTCCACCCAGCGTTCCCCCACGTCTCCCGATAAAAATGATACTTCACTTTTGTGGGTAGGCCTTGCGCCCGCGACAGGAAACGCCCCAAAGCGCAAAGTGGACACATCCAAATTTTTGAAGGAAAACAGAGGTGTTTTTTGCAAAGTGCCTACCTGTAGATTTTGGCTTGTAGCTCAGCCGCCACCTAGGGAAACCTACCAAACCTGTGCATTTCTGAAAACTAGAGACCTAGGGGAATCCAAGATGGGGTGACTTGTGTGGCTCGGACCACGTTCTGTTACCCAGAATCCATTGCAAACCTCAAAATTTGGCTAAAAAAACACATGTTCCTCACATTTCTGTGGCAGAAAGTTCTGGAATCTGAGAGGAGCCACAAATTTCCTTCCACCCAGCGTTCCCCCACGTCTCCCGATAAAAATGATACCTCACATGTGTGGGTAGGCCTAGCGCCCGCGACAGGAAACGCCCCAAAGCGCAACGTGGACACAGCCACATTTTTTAAGGAAAACAGAGGTGTTTTTTGCAAAGTGCCTACCTGTAGATTTTGGCCTGTAGCTCAGCCGCCACCTAGGGAAACCTACCAAACCTGTGCATTTCTGAAAACTAGAGACCTAGGGGAATCCAAGATGGGGTGACTTGTGTGGCTCGGTCCAGGTTCTGTTACCCAGAATCCATTGCAAACCTCACAACTTGGCTAAAAAAACACATGTTCCTCACATTTCTGTGGCAGAAAGTTCTGGAATCTGAGAGGAGCCACAAATTTCCTTCCACCCAGCATTCCCCCACGTCTCCCGATAAAAATGATGCCTCACTTGTGTGGGTAGGCCTAGCGCCCGCGACAGGAAACGCCCCAAAGCGCAACGTGGACACAGCCAAATTTTTGAAGGAAAACAGAAGTGTTTTTTGCAAAGTGCCTACCTGTAGATTTTGGCTTGTAGCTCAGCCGCCACCTAGGGAAACCTACCAAACCTGTGCATTTCTGAAAACTAGAGACCTAGGGGAATTCAAGATGGGGTGACTTGTGTGGCTCGGACCAGGTTCTGTTACCCAGAATCCATTGCAAACCTCAAAATTTGGCTAAAAAAACACATGTTCCTCACATTTCTGTGGCAGAAAGTTCTGGAATCTTAGAGGAGCCACAAATTTCCTTTCACCCAGCGTTCCCCCACGTCTCCCGATAAAAATGATACCTCACTTGTGTGGGTAGGCCTAGCGGCCGCGACAGGAAACGCCCCAAAGCGCAAAGTGGACACATCCAAATTTTTGAAGGAAAACAGAGGTGTTTTTTGCAAAGTGCCTACCTCTAGATTTTGGCCTCTAGCTCAGATGCCACCTAGGGAAACCTACCAAATCTGTGCATTTCTGAAAACTAGAGACCTAGGGGAATCCAAGATGGGGTGACTTGTGTGGCTCGGACCAGGTTCTGTTACCCAGAATATTGCAAACCTCAAAATTTGGCTAAAAAAACACATGTTCCTCACATTTCTGTGGCACAAAGTTCTGGAATCTAAGAGGAGCCACGAATTTCCTTCCACCCAGCGTTCCCCCACGTCTCCCGATAAAAATGATACCTCACTTGTGTGGGTAGGCCTAGCGCCCGCGACAGGAAACGCCCCAAAGCGCAACGTGGACAAAGCCAAATGTTTGAAGGAAAACAGACGTGTTTTTTGCAAAGTGCCTACCTGTAGATTTTGGCCTGTAGCTCAGCCGCCACCTAGGGAAACCTACCAAACCTGTGCATTTCTGAAAACTAGAGTCCTAGGGGAATCCAAGATGGGGTGATTTGTGTGGCTCGGACCAGGTTCTGTTACCCAGAATCCTTTGCAAACCTCAAAATTTGGCTAAAAAAACACATGTTCCTCACATTTCTGTGTCAGAAAGTTCTGGAATCTGAGAGGAGCCACAAATTTCTTCCACCCAGCGTTCCCCCACGTCTCCCGATAAAAATGATACTTCACTTTTGTGGGTAGGCCTTGCGCCCGCGACAGGAAACGCCCCAAAGCGCAACGTGGACACATCCAAATTTTTGAAGGAAAACAGAGGTGTTTTTTGCAAAGTGCCTACCTGTAGATTTTGGCTTGTAGCTCAGCCGCCACCTAGGGAAACCTACCAAACCTGTGCATTTCTGAAAACTAGAGACCTAGGGGAATCCAAGATGGGGTGACTTGTGTGGCTCGGACCACGTTCTGTTACCCAGAATCCATTGCAAACCTCAAAATTTGGCTAAAAAAACACATGTTCCTCACATTTCTGTGGCAGAAAGTTCTGGAATCTGAGAGGAGCCACAAATTTCCTTCCACCCAGCGTTCCCCCACGTCTCCCGATAAAAATGATACCTCACTTGTGTGGGTAGGCCTAGCGCCCGCGACAGGAAACGCCCCAAAGCGCAACGTGGACACAGCCAAATTTTTGAAGGAAAACAGAGGTGTTTTTTGCAAAGTGCCTACCTGTAGATTTTGGCTTGTAGCTCAGCCGCCACCTAGGGAAACCTACCAAACCTGTGCATTTCTGAAAACTAGAGACCTAGGGGAATCCAAGATGGGGTGACTTGTATGGCTCGGACCAGGTTCTGTTACCCAGAATCCTTTGCAAACCTCAACATTTGGCTAAAAAAACACATGTTCCTCACATTTCTGTGCCAAAAAGTTCTGGAATCTTAGAGGAGCCACAAATTTCCTTTCACCCAGCGTTCCCCCACGTCTCCCGATAAAAATGATACCTCACTTGTGTGGGTAGGCCTAGCGCCCGCGACAGGAAACGCCCCAAAGCGCAACGTGGGCACAGCCAAATTTTTGATGGAAAACAGAGGTGTTTTTTGCAAAGTGCCTACCTGTAGATTTTGGCCTGTAGCTCAGACGCCACCTAGGGAAACCTACCAAACCTGTGCATTTCTGAAAACTAGAGCCCTTGGGGAATCCAAGATGGGGTGACTTGTGGCTCGGACCAGGTTCTGTTACCCAGAATCCATTGCAAACCTCAAAATTTGGCTAAAAAAACACATGTTCCTCACATTTCTGTGGCACAAAGTTCTGGAATCTAAGAGGAGCCACAAATTTCCTCCCACCCAGCGTTCCCCCACGTCTCCCGATAAAAATGATACCTCACTTGTGTGGGTAGGCCTAGCGCCCGCGACAGGAAACGCCCCAAAGCGCAACGTGGACAAAGCCAAATGTTTGAAGGAAAACAGACGTGTTTTTTGCAAAGTGCCTACCTGTAGATTTTGGCCTGTAGCTCAGCCGCCACCTAGGAAAACCTACCAAACCTGTGCATTTCTGAAAACTAGAGTCCTAGGGGAATCCAAGATGGGGTGACTTGTGTGGCTCGGACCAGGTTCTGTTACCCAGAATCCATTGCAAAACTCAAAATTTGGCTAAAAAAACACATGTTCCTCACATTTCTGTGGCAGAAAGTTCTGGAATATGAGAGGAGCCACAAATTTCCTTCCACCCAGCGTTCCCCCACGTCTCCCGATAGAAATGATACCTCACTTGTGTGGGTAGGCCTAGCGCCCGCGACAGGAAATGCCCCAAAGCGCAACGTGGACACAGACAAATTTTTGAAGGAAAACAGAGGTGTTTTTTGCAAAGTGCCTACCTGTAGATTTTGGCCTGTAGCTCAGCCGCCACCTAGGGAAACCTACCAAACCTGTGCATTTCTGAAAACTAGAGACCTAGGGGAATCCAAGATGGGGTGACTTGTGTGGCTCGGACCAGGTTCTGTTACCCAGAATCCATTGCAAATCTCAAAATTTGGCTAAAAAAACACATTTTTCCTCACATTTCTGTGGCAGAAAGTTCTGGAATCTGAGAGGAGCCACAAATTTCCTTCCATCCAGCGTTCCCCCACGTCTCCCGATAAAAATGATACCTCACTTGTGTGGGTAGGCCTAGCGCCCGCGACAGGAAACGCCCCAAAGCGCAACGTGGACACAGCCAAATTTTTGAAGGAAAACAGAACTGTTTTTTGCAAAGTGCCTACCTGTAGATTTTAGCCTGTAGCTCAGCCGCCACCTAGGGAAACCTACCAAACCTGTGCATTTCTGAAAACTAGACACCTAGGGGAATCCAAGATGGGGTGACTTGTGTGGCTCGGACCAGGTTCTGTTACCCAGAATCCTTTGCAAACCTCAAAATTTGGCTAAAAAAACACGTTCCTCACATTTCTGTGGCAGAAAGTTCTGGAATCTGAGAGGAGCCACAAATTTCCTTTCACCCAGCGTTCCCCCACGTCTCCCGATAAAAATGATACCTCACTTGTGTGGGTAGGCCTAGCGCCCGCGACAGGAAACGCCCCAAAGCGCAACGTGGACACAGCCAAATGTTTGAAGGAAAACAGACGTGTTTTTTGCAAAGTGCCTTCTTTAGATTTTGGCCTGTAGCTCAGCCGCCACCTAGGGAAACCTACCAAACCTGTGCATTTCTGAAAACTAGAGTCCTAGGGGAATCCAAGATGGGGTGACTTGTGTGGCTCGGACCAGGTTCTGTTACCCAGAATCCATTGCAAACCTCAAAATTTGGCTAAAAAAACACAAGTTCCTCACATTTCTGTGGCAGAAAGTTCTGGAATCTGAGAGGAGCCACAAATTTCCTTCCACCCAGCGTTCCCCCACGTCTCCCGATAAAAATGATACCTCACTTGTGTGGGTAGGCCTAGCGCCCGCGACAGGAAACGCCCCAAAGCGCAACGTGGACACAGCCAAATTTTTGAAGGAAAACAGAGGTGTTTTTTGCAAAGTGCCTACCTGTAGATTTTGGCCTGTAGCTCAGCCGCCACCTAGGGAAACCTACCAAACCTGTGCATTTCTGAAAACTAGAGACCTAGGGGAATCCAAGATGGGTGACTTGTGTGGCTCGGACCAGGTTCTGTTACCCAGAATCCTTTGCAAACCTCAAAATTTGGCTAAAAAAACACATGTTCCTCACATTTCTGTGGCAGAAAGTTCTGGAATCTGAGAGAAGCCACAAATTTCCTTTCACCCAGCGTTCCTCCACGTCTCCCGATAAAAATGAATCCTCACTTGTGTGGGTAGGCCTAGCGCCCGCGACAGGAAACGCCTCAAAGCGCAACGTGGACACAGCCACATTTTTGAAGGAAAACAGAGGTATTTTTTGCAAAGTGCCTACCTGTAGATTTTGGCCTGTAGCTCAGCCGCCACCTAGGGAAACCTACCAAACCTGTGCATTTCTGAAAACTAGAGACCTAGGGGAATCCAAGATGGGGTGACTTGTGTGGCTCGGACCAGGTTCTGTTACCCAGAATCCATTGCAAACCTCACAACTTGGCTAAAAAAACACATGTTCCTCACATTTCTGTGGCAGAAAGTTCTGGAATCTGAGAGGAGCCACAAATTTCCTTCCACCCAGCATTCCCCCACGTCTCCCGATAAAAATGATGCCTCACTTGTGTGGGTAGGCCTAGCGCCCGCGACAGGAAACGCCCCAAAGCGCAACGTGGACACAGCCAAATTTTTGAAGGAAAACAGAAGTGATTTTTGCAAAGTGCCTACCTGTAGATTTTGGCTTGCAGCTCAGCCGCCACCTAGGGAAACCTACCAAACCTGTGCATTTCTGAAAACTAGAGACCTAGGGGAATCCAAGATGGGGTGACTTGTGTGGCTCGGACCAGGTTCTGTTACCCAGAATCCATTGCAAACCTCAAAATTTGGCTAAAAAAACACATGTTCCTCACATTTCTGTGGCAGAAAGTTCTGGAATCTGAGAGGAGCCACAAATTTCCTTTCACCCAGCGTTCCCCCACGTCTCCCGATAAAAATGATACCTCACTTGTGTGGGTAGGCCTAGCGCCCGCGACAGGAAACGCCCCAAAGCGCAACGTGGACACAGCCAAATTTTTGAAGGAAAACAGAGGTGTTTTTTGCAAAGTGCCTACCTGTAGATTTTGGCCTGTAGCTCAGCCGCCACCTAGGGAAACCTACCACACCTGTGCATTTCTGAAAACTAGACACATAGGGGAATCCAAGATTGGGTGACTTGTGTGGCTCGGACCAGGTTCTGTTACCCAGAATCCTTTGCAAACCTCAAAATTTGGCTAAAAAAACACATGTTCCTCACATTTCTGTGGCAGAAAGTTCTGGAATCTGAGAGGAGCCACAAATTTCCTTTCACCCAGCGTTCCCCCACGTCTCCCGATAAAAATGATACCTCACTTGTGTGGGTAGGCCTAGCGCCCGCGACAGGAAACGCCCCAAAGCGCAACGTGGACACAGCCAAATTTTTGAAGGAAAACAGAGGTGTTTTTTGCAAAGTGCCTACCTGTAGATTTTGGCCTGTAGCTCAGCCGCCACCTAGGGAAACCTACCAAACCTGTGCATTTCTGAAAACTAGAGACCTAGGGGAATCCAAGATGGGGTGACTTGTGTGGCTCGGACCAGGTTCTGTTACCCAGAATCCTTTGCAAACCTCAAAATTTGGCTAAAAAAACACATGTTCCTCACATTTCTGTGGCAGAAAGTTCTGGAATCTGAGAGAAGCCACAAATTTCCTTTCACCCAGCGTTCCCCCACGTCTCCCGATAAAAATGATACCTCACTTGTGTGGGTAGGCCTAGCGCCCGCGACAGGAAACGCCTCAAAGCGCAACGTGGACACAGCCACATTTTTGAAGGAAAACAGAGGTGTTTTTTGCAAAGTGCCTACCTGTAGATTTTGGCCTGTAGCTCAGCCGCCACCTAGGGAAACCTACCAAACCTGTGCATTTCTGAAAACTAGAGACCTAGGGGAATCCAAGATGGGGTGACTTGTGTGGCTCGGTCCAGGTTCTGTTACCCAGAATCCATTGCAAACCTCACAACTTGGCTAAAAAAACACATGTTCCTCACATTTCTGTGGCAGAAAGTTCTGGAATCTGAGAAGAGACACAAATTTCCTTCCACCCAGCATTCCCCCACGTCTCCGGATAAAAATGATGCCTCACTTGTGTGGGTAGGCCTAGCGCCCGCGACAGGAAACGCCCCAAAGCACAACGTGGACACAGCCAAATTTTTGAAGGAAAACAGAAGTGTTTTTTGCAAAGTGCCTACCTGTAGATTTTGGCTTGTAGCTCAGCCGCCACCTAGGGAAACCTACCAAACCTGTGCATTTCTGAAAACTAGAGACCTAGGGGAATCCAAGATGGGGTGACTTGTGTGGCTCGGACCAGGTTCTGTTACCCAGAATCCATTGCAAACCTCAAAATTTGGCTAAAAAAACACATGTTCCTCACATTTCTGTGGCAGAAAGTTCTGGAATCTTAGAGGAGCCACAAATTTCCTTTCACCCAGCGTTCCCCCACGTCTCCCGATAAAAATGATACCTCACTTGTGTGGGTAGGCCTAGCGGCCGCGACAGGGAACGCCCCAAAGCGCAACGTGGGCAGAGCCAAATTTTTGAAGGAAAACAGAGGTGTTTTTTGCAAAGTGCCTACCTGTAGATTTTGGCCTCTAGCTCAGACGCCACCTAGGGAAACCTACCAAACCTGTGCATTTCTGAAAACTAGAGACCTAGGGGAATCCAAGATGGGGTGACTTGTGTGGCTCGGACCAGGTTCTGTTACCCAGAATCCATTGCAAACCTCAAAATTTGGCTAAAAAAACACATGTTCCTCACATTTCTGTGGCACAAAGTTCTGGAATCTAAGAGGAGCCACGAGTTTCCTTCCACCCAGCGTTCCCCCACGTCTCCCGATAAAAATGATACCTCACTTGTGTGGGTAGGCCTAGCGCCCGCGACAGGAAACGCCCCAAAGCGCAACGTGGACACAGCCAAATGTTTGAAGGAAAACAGACGTGTTTTTTGCAAAGTGCCTACCTGTAGATTTTGGCCTGTAGCTCAGCCGCCACCTAGGGAAACCTACCAAACCTGTGCATTCCTGAAAACTAGAGACCTAGGGGAATCCAAGATGGGGTGATTTGTGTGGCTCGGACCAGGTTCTGTTACCCAGAATCCTTTGCAAACCTCAAAATTTGGCTAAAAAAACACATGTTCCTCACATTTCTGTGTCAGAAAGTTCTGGAATCTGAGAGGAGCCACAAATTTCTTCCACCCAGCGTTCCCCCACGTCTCCCGATAAAAATGATACTTCACTTTTGTGGGTAGGCCTTGCGCCCGCGACAGGAAACGCCCCAAAGCGCAAAGTGGACACATCCAAATTTTTGAAGGAAAACAGAGGTGTTTTTTGCAAAGTGCCTACCTGTAGATTTTGGCTTGTAGCTCAGCCGCCACCTAGGGAAACCTACCAAACCTGTGCATTTCTGAAAACTAGAGACCTAGGGGAATCCAAGATGGGGTGACTTGTGTGGCTCGGACCACGTTCTGTTACCCAGAATCCATTGCAAACCTCAAAATTTGGCTAAAAAAACACATGTTCCTCACATTTCTGTGGCAGAAAGTTCTGGAATCTGAGAGGAGCCACAAATTTCCTTCCACCCAGCGTTCCCCCACGTCTCCCGATAAAAATGATACCTCACATGTGTGGGTAGGCCTAGCGCCCGCGACAGGAAACGCCCCAAAGCGCAACGTAGACACAGCCAAATTTTTGAAGGAAAACAGAGGTGTTTTTTGCAAAGTGCCTACCTGTAGATTTTGGCTTGTAGCTCAGCCGCCACCTAGGGAAACCTACCAAACCTGTGCATTTCTGAAAACTAGAGACCTAGGGGAATCCAAGATGGGGTGACTTGTATGGCTCGGACAAGGTTCTGTTACCCAGAATCCTTTGTAAACCTCAAAATTTTGGCTAAAAAAACACATGTTCCTCACATTTCTGTGCCAAAAAGTTCTGGAATCTTAGAGGAGCCACAAATTTCCTTTCACCCAGCGTTCCCCCACGTCTCCCGATAAAAATGATACCTCACTTGTGTGGGTAGGCCTAGCGCCCGCGACAGGAAACGCCCCAAAGCGCAACGTGGGCACAGCCAAATTTTTGAAGGAAAACAGAGGTGTTTTTTGCAAAGTGCCTACCTGTAGATTTTGGCCTGTAGCTCAGACGCCACCTAGGGAAACCTACTAAACCTGTGCATTTCTGAAAACTAGAGCCCTTGGGGAATCCAAGATGGGGTGACTTGTGTGGCTCGGACCAGGTTCTGTTACCCAGAATCCATTGCAAACCTCAAAATTTGGCTACAAAAACACATGTTCCTCACATTTCTGTGGCACAAAGTTCTGGAATCTAAGAGGAGCCACAAATTTCCTCCCACCCAGCGTTCCCCCACGTCTCCCGATAAAAATGATACCTCACTTGTGTGGGTAGGCCTAGCGCCCGCGACAGGAAACGCCCCAAAGCGCAACGTGGACAAAGCCAAATGTTTGAAGGAAAACAGACGTGTTTTTTGCAAAGTGCCTACCTGTAGATTTTGGCCTGTAGCTCAGCCGCCACCTAGGAAAACCTACCAAACCTGTGCATTTCTGAAAACTAGAGTCCTAGGGGAATCCAAGATGGGGTGACTTGTGTGGCTCGGACCAGGTTCTGTTACCCAGAATCCATTGCAAAACTCAAAATTTGGCTAAAAAAACACATGTTCCTCACATTTCTGTGGCAGAAAGTTCTGGAATCTGAGAGGAGCCACAAATTTCCTTCCACCCAGCGTTCCCCCACGTCTCCCGATAAAAATGATACCTCACTTGTGTGGGTAGGCCTAGCGCCCGCGACAGGAAACGCCCCAAAGCGCAACGTGGACACAGCCACATTTTTGAAGGAAAACAGAGGTGTTTTTTGCAAAGTGCCTACCTGTAGATTTTGGCCTGTAGATCAGCCGCCACCTAGGGAAACCTACCAAACCTGTGCATTTCTGAAAACTAGAGACCTAGGGGAATCCAAGATGGGGTGACTTGTGTGGCTCGGACCAGGTTCTGTTACCCAGAATCCTTTGCAAACCTCAAAATTAGGCTAAAAAAACACATGTTCCTCACATTTCTGTGGCAGAAAGTTCTGGAATCTGAGAGGAGCCACAAATTTCCTTTCACCCAGCGTTCCCCCACGTCTCCCGATAAAAATGATACCTCACTTGTGTGGGTAGGCCTAGCGCCCGCGACAGGAAGCGCCCCAAAGCGCAACGTGGACACAGCCAAATGTTTGAAGGAAAACAGACATGTTTTTTGCAAAGTGCCTACTTTAGATTTTGGCCTGTAGCTCAGCCGCCACCTAGGGAAACCTACCAAACCTGTGCATTTCTGAAAACTAGAGACCTAGGGGAATCCAAGATGGGGTGACTTGTGTGGCTCGGACCAGGTTCTGTTACCCAGAATCCATTGCAAACCTCAAAATTTGGCTAAAAAAACACATGTTCCTCACATTTCTGTGGCAGAAAGTTCTGGAATCTGAGAGGAGCCACAAATTTCCTTCCACCCAGCGTTCCCCCACGTCTCCCGATAAAAATGATACCTCACTTGTGTTGGTAGGCCTAGCGCCCGCGACAGGAAACGCCCCAAAGCGCAACATGGACACAGCCAAATTTTTGAAGGAAAACAGAGGTGTTTTTTGCAAAGTGCCTACCTGTAGATTTTGGCTTGTAGCTCAGCCGCCGCCTAGGGGAACCTACCAAACCTGTGCATTTCTGAAAACTAGAGACCTAGGGGAATCCAAGATGGGGTGACTTGTGTGGCTCGGACCAGGTTCTGTTACCCAGAATCCTTTGCAAACCTCAAAATTTTGGCTAAAAAAACACATGTTCCTCACATTTCTGTGGCACAAAGTTCTGGAATCTTAGAGGAGCCACAAATTTCCTTTCACCCAGCGTTCCCCCACGTCTCCCGATAAAAATGATACCTCACTTGTGTGGGTAGGCCTAGCGGCCGCGACAGCAAACGCCCCAAAGCGCAACGTGGGCAGAGCCAAATTTTTGAAGGAAAACAGAGGTGTTCTTTGCAAAGTGCCTACCTGTAGATTTTGGCCTCTAGCTCAGACGCCACCTAGGGAAACCTACCAAACCTGTGCATTTCTGAAAACTAGAGACCTAGGGGAATCCAAGATGGGGTGACTTGTGTGGCTCGGACCAGGTTCTGTTACCCAGAATCCATTGCAAAACTCAAAATTTGGCTAAAAAAACACATGTTCCTCACATTTCTGTGGCACAAAGTTCTGGAATCTAAGAGGAGCCACAAATTTCCTTCCACCCAGCGTTCCCCCACGTCTCCCGATAAAAATGATACCTCACTTGTGTGGGTAGGCCTAGCGGCCGCGACAGTAAATGCCCCAAAGCGCAACGTGGACACAGCCAAATGTTTGAAGGAAAACAGAGGTGTTTTTTGCAAAGTGCCTACCTGTAGATTTTGGCCTGTAGCTCAGCCGCCACCTAGGGAAACCTACCAAACCTACCAAACCTGTGCATTTCTGAAAACTAGAGACCTAGGGGAATCCAAGATGGGGTGACTTGTGTGGCTCGGACCAGGTTCTTTTACCCAGAATCCATTGCAAACCTCAAAATTTGGCTAAAAAAACACATGTTCCTCACATTTCTGTGCCAGAAAGTTCTGGAATCTGAGAGGAGCCACAAATTTCTTCCACCCAGCGTTCCCCCACGTCTCCCGATAAAAATGATACCTCACTTGTGTGGGTAGGCCTAGCGCCCGCGACAGGAAACGCCCCAAAGCGCAACGTGGACACAGCCAAATTTTTGAAGGAAAACAGAGGTGTTTTTTGCAAAGTGCCTACCTGTAGATTTTGGCCTGTAGCTCAGCCGCCACCTAGGGAAACCTACCACACCTGTGCATTTCTGAAAACTAGACACCTAGGGGAATCCAAGATGGGGTGACTTGTGTGGCTCGGACCAGGTTCTGTTACCCAGAATCCTTTGCAAACCTCAAAATTTGGCTAAAAAAACACATGTTCCTCACATTTCTGTGGCAGAAAGTTCTGGAATCTGAGAGGAGCCACAAATTTCCTTTCACCCAGCGTTCCCCCACGTCTCCCGATAAAAATGATACCTCACTTTTGTGGGTAGGCCTAGCGCCCGCGACAGGAAACGCCCCAAAGCGCAACGTGGACACAGCCAAATGTTTGAAGGAAAACAGACGTGTTTTTTGCAAAGTGCCTACCTGTAGATTTTGGCCTGTAGCTCAGCCGCCACCTAGGGAAACCTACCAAACCTGTGCATTTCTGAAAACTAGAGTCCTAGGGGAATCCAAGATGGGGTGACTTGTGTGGCTCGGACCAGGTTCTGTTACCCAAAATCCATTGCAAACCTCAAAATTTGGCTAAAAAAACACATGTTCCTCACATTTCTGTGGCAGAAAGTTCTGGAATCTGAGAGGAGCCACAAATTTCCTTCCACCCAGCGTTCCCCCACGTCTCCCGATAAAAATGATACCTCACTTGTGTGGGTAGGCCTAGCGCCTGCGACAGGAAACGCCCCAAAGCGCAACGTGGACACAGCCAAATTTTTGAAGGAAAACAGAGGTGTTTTTTGCAAAGTGCCTACCTGTAGATTTTGGCCTGTAGCTCAGCCGCCACCTAGGAAAACCTACCAAATCTGTGCATTTCTGAAAACTAGAGACCTAGGGGAATCCAAGATGGGGTGACTTGTGTGGCTCGGACCAGGTTCTGTTACCCAGAATCCTTTGCAAACCTCAAAATTTGGCTAAAAAAACACATGTTCCTCACATTTCTGTGGCAGAAAGTTCTGGAATCTGAGAGAAGCCACAAATTTCCTTTCACCCAGCGTTCCCCCACGTCTCCCGATAAAAATGATACCTCACTTGTGTGGGTAGGCCTAGCGCCCGCGACAGGAAACGCCTCAAAGCGCAACGTGGACACAGCCACATTTTTGAAGGAAAACAGAGGTGTTTTTTGCAAAGTGCCTACCTGTAGATTTTGGCCTGTAGCTCAGCCGCCACCTAGGGAAACCTACCAAACCTGTGCATTTCTGAAAACTAGAGACCTAGGGGAATCCAAGATGGGGTGACTTGTGTGGCTCGGTCCAGGTTCTGTTACCCAGAATCCATTGCAAACCTCACAACTTGGCTAAAAAAACACATGTTCCTCACATTTCTGTGGCAGAAAGTTCTGGAATCTGAGAGGAGCCACAAATTTCCTTCCACCCAGCATTTCCCCACGTCTCCCGATAAAAATGATGCCTCACTTGTGTGGGTAGGCCTAGCGCCCGCGACAGGAAACGCCCCAAAGCGCAACGTGGACACAGCCAAATTTTTGAAGGAAAACAGAAGTGTTTTTTGCAAAGTGCCTACCTGTAGATTTTGGCTTGTAGCTCAGCCGCCACCTAGGGAAACCTACCAAACCTGTGCATTTCTGAAAACTAGAGACCTAGGGGAATCCAAGATGGGGTGACTTGTGTGGCTCGGACCAGGTTCTGTTACCCACAATCCATTGCAAACCTCAAAATTTGGCTAAAAAAACACATGTTCCTCACATTTCTGTGGCAGAAAGTTCTGGAATCTTAGAGGAGCCACAAATTTCCTTTCACCCAGCGTTCCCCCACGTCTCCCGATAAAAATGATACCTCACTTGTGTGGGTAGGCCTAGCGGCCACGACACGAAACGCCCCAAAGCGCAACGTGGACACAGCCAAATGTTTGAAGGAAAACAGACGTGTTTTTTGCAAAGTGCCTACCTGTAGATTTTGGCCTGTAGCTCAGCCGCCACCTAGGGAAACCTACCAAACCTGTGCATTCCTGAAAACTAGAGACCTAGGGGAATCCAAGATGGGGTGATTTGTGTGGCTCGCACCAGGTTCTGTTACCCAGAATCCTTTGCAAACCTCAAAATTTAGCTAAAAAAACACATGTTCCTCACATTTCTGTGTCAGAAAGTTCTGGAATCTGAGAGGAGCCACAAATTTCTTCCACCCAGCGTTCCCCCACGTCTCCCGATAAAAATGATACTTCACTTTTGTGGGTAGGCCTTGCGCCCGCGACAGGAAACGCCCCAAAGCGCAACGTGGACACCTCCAAATTTTTGAAGGAAAACAGAGGTGTTTTTTGCAAAGTGCCTACCTGTAGATTTTGGCTTGTAGCTCAGCCGCCACCTAGGGAAACCTACCAAACCTGTGCATTTCTGAAAACTAGAGACCTAGGGGAATCCAAGATGGGGTGACTTGTGTGGCTCGGACCACGTTCTGTTACCCAGAATCCATTGCAAACCTCAAAATTTGGCTAAAAAAACACATGTTCCTCACATTTCTGTGGCAGAAAGTTCTGGAATCTGAGAGGAGCCACAAATTTCCTTCCACCCAGCGTTCCCCACGTCTCCCGATAAAAATGATACCTCACTTGTGTGGGTAGGCCTAGCGCCCGCGACAGGAAACGCCCCAAAGCGCAACGTGGACACAGCCAAATTTTTGAAGGAAAACAGAGGTGTTTTTTGCAAAGTGCCTACCTGTAGATTTTGGCTTGTAGCTCAGCCGCCACCTAGGGAAACCTACCAAACCTGTGCATTTCTGAAAACTAGAGTCCTAGGGGAATCCAAGATGGGGTGACTTGTGTGGCTCGGACCAGGTTCTGTTACCCAGAATCCATTGCAAAACTCAAAATTTGGCTAAAAAACACATGTTCCTCACATTTCTGTGGCAGAAAGTTCTGGAATCTGAGAGGAGCCACAAATTTCCTTCCACCCAGCGTTCCCCCACGTCTCCCGATAAAAATGATACCTCACTTGTGTGGGTAGGCCTAGCGCCCGCGACAGGAAACGCCCCAAAGCGCAACGTGGACACAGCCAAATTTTTGAAGGAAAACAGAGGTGTTTTTTGCAAAGTGCCTACCTGTAGATTTTGGCCTGTAGCTCAGCCGCCACCTAGGGAAACCTACCAAACCTGTGCATTTCTGAAAACTAGAGACCTAGGGGAATCCAAGATGGGGTGACTTGTGTGGCTCGGACCAGGTTCTGTTACCCAGAATCCATTGCAAATCTCAAAATTTACCTAAAAAAACACATGTTCCTCACATTTCTGTGGCAGAAAGTTCTGGAATCTGAGAGGAGCCACAAATTTCCTTCCACCCAGCGTTCCCCCACGTCTCCCGATAAAAATGATACCTCACTTGTGTGGGTAGGCCTAGCGCCCGCGACAGGAAACGCCCCAAAGCGCAACGTGGACACAGCCAAATTTTTGAAGGAAAACAGAACTGTTTTTTGCAAAGTGCCTACCTGTAGATTTTAGCCTGTAGCTCAGCCGCCACCTAGGGAAACCTACCAAACCTGTGCATTTCTGAAAACTAGACACCTAGGGGAATCCAAGATGGGGTGACTTGTGTGGCTCGGACCAGGTTCTGTTACCCAGAATCCTTTGCAAACCTCAAAATTTGGCTAAAAAAACACATGTTCCTCACATTTCTGTGGCAGAAAGTTCTGGAATCTGAGAGGAGCCACAAATTTCCTTTCACCCAGCGTTCCCCCACGTCTCCCGATAAAAATGATACCTCACTTGTGTGGGTAGGCCTAGCGCCCGCGACAGGAAACGCCCCAAAGCGCAATGTGGACACAGCCAAATGTTTGAAGGAAAACAGACGTGTTTTTTGCAAAGTGCCTACTTTAGATTTTGGCCTGTAGCTCAGCCGCCACCTAGGGAAACCTACCAAACCTGTGCATTTCTGAAAACTAGAGTCCTAGGGGAATCCAAGATGGGGTGACTTGTGTGGCTCGGACCAGGTTCTGTTACCCAGAATCCATTGCAAACCTCAAAATTTGGCTAAAAAAACACATGTTCCTCACATTTCTGTGGCAGAAAGTTCTGGAATCTGAGAGGAGCCACAAATTTCCTTCCACCCAGCGTTCCCCCACGTCTCCCGATAAAAATGATACCTCACTTGTGTGGGTAGGCCTAGCGCCCGCGACAGGAAACGCCCCAAAGCGCAACGTGGACACAGCCAAATTTTTGAAGGAAAACAGAGGTGTTTTTTGCAAAGTGCCTACCTGTAGATTTTGGCCTGTAGCTCAGCCGCCACCTAGGGAAACCTACCAAACCTGTGCATTTCTGAAAACTAGAGACCTAGGGGAATCCAAGATGGGGTGACTTGTGTGGCTCGGACCAGGTTCTGTTACCCAGAATCCTTTGCAAACCTCAAAATTTGGCTAAAAAAACACATGTTCCTCACATTTCTGTGGCACAAAGTTCTGGAATCTAAGAGGAGCCACGAGTTTCCTTCCACCCAGCGTTCCCCCACGTCTCCCGATAAAAATGATACCTCACTTGTGTGGGTAGGCCTAGCGCCCGCGACAGGAAACGCCCCAAAGCGCAACGTGGACACAGCCAAATGTTTGAAGGAAAACAGACGTGTTTTTTGCAAAGTGCCTACCTGTAGATTTTGGCCTGTAGCTCAGCCGCCACCTAGGGAAACCTACCAAACCTGTGCATTCCTGAAAACTAGAGACCTAGGGGAATCCAAGATGGGGTGATTTGTGTGGCTCGGACCAGGTTCTGTTACCCAGAATCCTTTGCAAACCTCAAAATTTGGCTAAAAAAACACATGTTCCTCACATTTCTGTGTCAGAAAGTTCTGGAATCTGAGAGGAGCCACAAATTTCTTCCACCCAGCGTTCCCCCACGTCTCCCGATAAAAATGATACTTCACTTTTGTGGGTAGGCCTTGCGCCCGCGACAGGAAACGCCCCAAAGCGCAAAGTGGACACATCCAAATTTTTGAAGGAAAACAGAGGTGTTTTTTGCAAAGTGCCTACCTGTAGATTTTGGCTTGTAGCTCAGCCGCCACCTAGGGAAACCTACCAAACCTGTGCATTTCTGAAAACTAGAGACCTAGGGGAATCCAAGATGGGGTGACTTGTGTGGCTCGGACCACGTTCTGTTACCCAGAATCCATTGCAAACCTCAAAATTTGGCTAAAAAAACACATGTTCCTCACATTTCTGTGGCAGAAAGTTCTGGAATCTGAGAGGAGCCACAAATTTCCTTCCACCCAGCGTTCCCCCACGTCTCCCGATAAAAATGATACCTCACATGTGTGGGTAGGCCTAGCGCCCGCGACAGGAAACGCCCCAAAGCGCAACGTAGACACAGCCAAATTTTTGAAGGAAAACAGAGGTGTTTTTTGCAAAGTGCCTACCTGTAGATTTTGGCTTGTAGCTCAGCCGCCGCCTAGGGGAACCTACCAAACCTGTGCATTTCTGAAAACTAGAGACCTAGGGGAATCCAAGATGGGGTGACTTGTATGGCTCGGACCAGGTTCTGTTACCCAGAATCCTTTGCAAACCTCAAAATTTTGGCTAAAAAAACACATGTTCCTCACATTTCTGTGGCAGAAAGTTCTGGAATCTTAGAGGAGCCACAAATTTCCTTTCACCCAGCGTTCCCCCACTTCTCCCGATAAAAATGATACCTCACTTGTGTGGGTAGGCCTAGCGGCCGCGACAGGAAACGCCCCAAAGCGCAACGTGGGCAGAGCAAAATTTTTGAAGGAAAACAGAGGTGTTTTTTGCAAAGTGCCTACCTGTAGATTTTGGCCTCTAGCTCAGACGCCACCTAGGGAAACCTACCAAACCTGTGCATTTCTGAAAACTAGAGACCTAGGGGAATCCAAGATGGGGTGACTTGTGTGGCTCGGACCAGGTTCTGTTACCCAGAATCCATTGCAAACCTCAAAATTTGGCTAAAAAAACACATGTTCCTCACATTTCTGTGGCACAAAGTTCTGGAATCTAAGAGGAGCCACAAATTTCCTTCCACCCAGCGTTCCCCCACGTCTCCCGAGAAAAATGATACCTCACTTGTGTGGGTAGGCCTAGCGGCCGCGACATGAAATGCCCCAAAGCGCAACGTGGACACAGCCAAATGTTTGAAGGAAAACAGAGGTGTTTTTTGCAAAGTGCCTACCTGTAGATTTTGGCTTGTAGCTCAGCCGCCACCTAGGGAAACCCACCAAACCTGTGCATTTCTGAAAACTAGAGACCTAGGGGAATCCAAGATGGGGTGACTTGTGTGGCTCGGACCAGGTTCTTTTACCCAAAATCCATTGCAAACCTCAAAATTTGGCTAAAAAAACACATGTTCCTCACATTTCTGTGGCAGAAAGTTCTGGAATCTGAGAGGAGCCACAAATTTCTTCCACCCAGCGTTCCCCCACGTCTCCCGATAAAAATGATACCTCACTTGTGTGGGTAGGCCTAGCGCCCGCGACAGGAAACGCCCCAAAGCGCAACGTGGACACAGCCACATTTTTGAAGGAAAACAGAGGTGTTTTTTGCAAAGTGCCTACCTGTAGATTTTGGCCTGTAGCTCAGCCGCACCTAGGGAAACCTACCACACCTGTGCATTTCTGAAAACTAGACACCTAGGGGAATCCAAGATGGGTTGACTTGTGTGGCTCGGACCAGGTTCTGTTACCCAGAATCCTTTGCAAACCTCAAAATTTGGCTAAAAAAACACATGTTCCTCACATTTCTGTGGCAGAAAGTTCTGGAATCTGAGAGGAGCCACAAATTTCCTTTCACCCAGCGTTCCCCCACGTCTCCCGATAAAAATGATACCTCACTTTTGTGGGTAGGCCTAGCGCCCGCGACAGGAAACGCCCCAAAGCGCAACGTGGACACAGCCAAATGTTTGAAGGAAAACAGACGTGTTTTTTGCAAAGTGCCTACCTGTAGAGTTTGGCCTGTAGCTCAGCCGCCACCTAGGGAAACCTACCAAACCTGTGCATTTCTGAAAACTAGAGTCCTAGGGGAATCCAAGATGGGGTGACTTGTGTGGCTCGGACCAGGTTCTGTTACCCAGAATCCATTGCAAACCTCAAAATTTGGCTAAAAAAACACATGTTCCTCACATTTCTGTGGCAGAAAGTTCTGGAATCTGAGAGGAGCCACAAATTTCCTTCCACCCAGCGTTCCCCCACGTCTCCCGATAAAAATGATACCTCACTTGTGTGGGTAGGCCTAGCGCCTGCGACAGGAAACGCCCCAAAGCGCAACGTGGACACAGCCAAATTTTTGAAGGAAAACAGAGGTGTTTTTTGCAAAGTGCCTACCTGTAGATTTTGGCCTGTAGCTCAGCCGCCACCTAGGAAAACCTACCAAATCTGTGCATTTCTGAAAACTAGAGACCTAGGGGAATCCAAGATGGGGTGACTTGTGTGGCTCGGACCAGGTTCTGTTACCCAGAATCCTTTGCAAACCTCAAAATTTGGCTAAAAAAACACATGTTCCTCACATTTCTGTGGCAGAAAGTTCTGGAATCTGAGAGGAGCCACAAATTTCCTTCCACCCAGCATTTCCCCACATCTCCCGATAAAAATGATACCTCACTTGTGTGGGTAGGCCTAGCGCCCGCGACAGGAAACGCCTCAAAGCGCAACGTGGACACAGCCACATTTTTGAAGGAAAACAGAGTTGTTTTTTGCAAAGTGCCTACCTGTAGATTTTGGCCTGTAGCTCAGCCGCCACCTAGGGAAACCTACCAAACCTGTGCATTTCTGAAAACTAGAGACCTAGGGGAATCCAAGATGGGGTGACTTGTGTGGCTCGGTCCAGGTTCTGTTACCCAGAATCCATTGCAAACCTCACAACTTGGCTAAAAAAACACATGTTCCTCACATTTCTGTGGCAGAAAGTTCTGGAATCTGAGAGGAGCCACAAATTTCCTTCCACCCAGCATTTCCCCACGTCTCCCGATAAAAATGATGCCTCACTTGTGTGGGTAGGCCTAGCGCCCGCGACAGGAAACGCCCCAAAGCGCAACGTGGACACAGCCACATTTTTGAAGGAAAACAGAAGTGTTTTTTGCAAAGTGCCTACCTGTAGATTTTGGCTTGTAGCTCAGCCGCCACCTAGGGAAACCTACCAAACCTGTGCATTTCTGAAAACTAGAGACCTAGGGGAATCCAAGATGGGGTGACTTGTGTGGCTCGGACCAGGTTCTGTTACCCACAATCCATTGCAAACCTCAAAATTTGGCTAAAAAAACACATGTTCCTCACATTTCTGTGGCAGAAAGTTCTGGAATCTTAGAGGAGCCACAAATTTCCTTTCACCCAGCGTTCCCCCACGTCTCCCGATAAAAATTATACCTCACTTGTGTGGGTAGGCCTAGCGGCCACGACAGGAAACGCCCCAAAGCGCAACGTGGGCAGAGCCAAATTTTTGAAGGAAAACAGAGGTGTTTTTTGCAAAGTGCCTACCTGTAGATTTTGGCCTCTAGCTCAGACGCCACCTAGGGAAACCTACCAAACCTGTGCATTTCTGAAAACTAGAGACCTAGGGGAATCCAAGATGGGGTGACTTGTGTGGCTCGGACTAGGTTCTGTTACCCAGAATCCATTGCAAACCTCAAAATTTGGCTAAAAAAACACATGTTCCTCACATTTCTGTGGCACAAAGTTCTGGAATCTAAGAGGAGCCACAAATTTCCTTCCACCCAGCGTTCCCCCACGTCTCCCGATACAAATGATACCTCACTTGTGTGGGTAGGCCTAGCGCCCGCGACAGGAAACGCCCCAAAGCGCAACGTGGACACAGCCAAATGTTTGAAGGAAAACAGACGTGTTTTTTGCAAAGTGCCTACCTGTAGATTTTGGCCTGTAGCTCAGCCGCCACCTAGGGAAACCTACCAAACCTGTGCATTCCTGAAAACTAGAGACCTAGGGGAATCCAAGATGGGGTGATTTGTGTGGCTCGCACCAGGTTCTGTTACCCAGAATCCTTTGCAAACCTCAAAATTTGGCTAAAAAAACACATGTTCCTCACATTTCTGTGGCAGAAAGTTCTGGAATCTGAGAGGAGCCACAAATTTCTTCCACCCAGCGTTCCCCCACGTCTCCCGATAAAAATGATACTTCACTTTTGTGGGTAGGCCTTGCGCCCGCGACAGGAAACGCCCCAAAGCGCAACGTGGACACATCCAAATTTTTGAAGGAAAACAGAGGTGTTTTTTGCAAAGTGCCTACCTGTAGATTTTGGCTTGTAGCTCAGCCGCCACCATAGGAAACCTACCAAACCTGTGCATTTCTGAAAACTAGAGTCCTAGGGGAATCCAAGATGGGGTGACTTGTGTGGCTCGGACCAGGTTCTGTTACCCAGAATCCATTGCAAAACTCAAAATTTGGCTAAAAAAACACATGTTCCTCACATTTCTGTGGCAGAAAGTTCTGGAATCTGAGAGGAGCCACAAATTTCCTTCCACCCAGCGTTCCCCCACGTCTCCCGATAAAAATGATACCTCACTTGTGTGGGTAGGCCTAGCGCCCGCGACAGGAAACGCCCCAAAGCGCAACGTGGACACAGCCAAATTTTTGAAGGAAAACAGAGGTGTTTTTTGCAAAGTGCCTACCTGTAGATTTTGGCCTGTAGCTCAGCCGCCACCTAGGGAAACCTACCAAACCTGTGCATTTCTGAAAACTAGAGACCTAGGGGAATCCAAGATGGGGTGACTTGTGTGGCTCGGACCAGGTTCTGTTACCCAGAATCCATTGCAAATCTCAAAATTTGGCTAAAAAAACACATGTTCCTCACATTTCTGTGGCAGAAAGTTCTGGAATCTGAGAGGAGCCACAAATTTCCTTCCACCCATCGTTCCCCCACGTCTCCCGATAAAAATGATACCTCACTTGTGTGGGTAGGCCTAGCGCCCGCGACAGGAAACGCCCCAAAGCGCAACGTGGACACAGCCAAATTTTTGAAGGAAAACAGAACTGTTTTTTGCAAAGTGCCTACCTGTAGATTTTAGCCTGTAGCTCAGCCGCCACCTAGGGAAACCTACCAAACCTGTGCATTTCTGAAAACTAGACACCTAGGGGAATCCAAGATGGGGTGACTTGTGTGGCTCGGACCAGGTTCTGTTACCCAGAATCCTTTGCAAACCTCAAAATTTGGCTAAAAAAACACATGTTCCTCACATTTCTGTGGCAGAAAGTTCTGGAATCTGAGAGGAGCCACAAATTTCCTTTCACCCAGCGTTCCCCCACGTCTCCCGATAAAAATGATACCTCACTTGTGGGTAGGCCTAGCGCCCGCGACAGGAAACGCCCCAAAGCGCAATGTGGACACAGCCAAATGTTTGAAGGAAAACAGACGTGTTTTTTGCAAAGTGCCTACTTTAGATTTTGGCCTGTAGCTCAGCCGCCACCTAGGGAAACCTACCAAACCTGTGCATTTCTGAAAACTAGAGCCATAGGGGAATCCAAGATGGGATGACTTGTGTGGCTCGGACCAGGTTCTGTTACCCAGAATCCTTTGCAAACCTCAAAATTTGGCTAAAAAAACACATGTTCCTCACATTTCTGTGGCAGAAAGTTCTGGAATCTGAGAGGAGCCACAAATTTCCTTTCACCCAGCGTTCCCCCACGTCTCCCGATAAAAATGATACCTCACTTGTGTGGGTAGGCCTAGCGCCCGCGACAGGAAACGCCCCAAAGCGCAATGTGGACACAGCCAAATGTTTGAAGGAAAACAGACGTGTTTTTTGCAAAGTGCCTACTTTAGATTTTGGCCTGTAGCTCAGCCGCCACCTAGGGAAACCTACCAAACCTGTGCATTTCTGAAAACTAGAGTCCTAGGGGAATCCAAGATGGGGTGACTTGTGTGGCTCGGACCAGGTTCTGTTACCCAGAATCCATTGCAAACCTCAAAATTTGGCTAAAAAAACACATGTTCCTCACATTTCTGTGGCAGAAAGTTCTGGAATCTGAGAGGAGCCAAAAATTTCCTTCCACCCAGCGTTCCCCCACGTCTCCCGATAAAAATGATACCTCACTTGTGTGGGTAGGCCTAGCGCCCGCGACAGGAAACGCCCCAAAGCGCAACGTGGACACAGCCAAATTTTTGAAGGAAAACAGAGGTGTTTTTTGCAAAGTGCCTACCTGTAGATTTTGGCCTGTAGCTCAGCCGCCACCTAGGGAAACCTACCAAACCTGTGCATTTCTGAAAACTAGAGACCTAGGGGAATCCAAGATGGGGTGACTTGTGTGGCTCGGACCAGGTTCTGTTACCCAGAATCCTTTGCAAACCTCAAAATTTGGCTAAAAAAACACATGTTCCTCACATTTCTGTGCACAAAGTTCTGGAATCTAAGAGGAGCCACGAGTTTCCTTCCACCCAGCGTTCCCCCACGTCTCCCGATAAAAATGATACCTCACTTGTGTGGGTAGGCCTAGCGCCCGCGACAGGAAACGCCCCAAAGCGCAACGTGGACACAGCCAAATGTTTGAAGGAAAACAGACGTGTTTTTTGCAAAGTGCCTACCTGTAGATTTTGGCCTGTAGCTCAGCCGCCACCTAGGGAAACCTACCAAACCTGTGCATTCCTGAAAGCTAGAGACCTAGGGGAATCCAAGATGGGGTGATTTGTGTGGCTCGGACCAGGTTCTGTTACCCAGAATCCTTTGCAAACCTCAAAATTTGGCTAAAAAAACACATGTTCCTCACATTTCTGTGTCAGAAAGTTCTGGAATCTGAGAGGAGCCACAAATTTCTTCCACCCAGCATTCCCCCACGTCTCCCGATAAAAATGATACTTCACTTTTGTGGGTAGGCCTTGCGCCCGCGACAGGAAACGCCCCAAAGCGCAAAGTGGACACATCCAAATTTTTGAAGGAAAACAGAGGTGTTTTTTGCAAAGTGCCTACCTGTAGATTTTGGCTTGTAGCTCAGCCGCCACCTAGGGAAACCTACCAAACCTGTGCATTTCTGAAAACTAGAGACCTAGGGGAATCCAAGATGGGGTGACTTGTGTGGCTCGGACCACGTTCTGTTACCCAGAATCCATTGCAAACCTCAAAATTTGGCTAAAAAAACACATGTTCCTCACATTTCTGTGGCAGAAAGTTCTGGAATCTGAGAGGAGCCACAAATTTCCTTCCACCCAGCGTTCCCCCACGTCTCCCGATAAAAATGATACCTCACATGTGTGGGTAGGCCTAGCGCCCGCGACAGGAAACGCCCCAAAGCGCAACGTAGACACAGCCACATTTTTGAAGGAAAACAGAGGTGTTTTTGCAAAGTGCCTACCTGTAGATTTTGGCTTGTAGCTCAGCCGCCGCCTAGGGGAACCTACCAAACCTGTGCATTTCTGAAAACTAGAGACCTAGGGGAATCCAAGATGGGGTGACTTGTATGGCTCGGACCAGGTTCTGTTACCCAGAATCCTTTGCAAACCTCAAAATTTTGGCTAAAAAAACACATGTTCCTCACATTTCTGTGGCAGAAAGTTCTGGAATCTTAGAGGAGCCACAAATTTCCTTTCACCCAGCGTTCCCCCACTTCTCCCGATAAAAATGATACCTCACTTGTGTGGGTAGGCCTAGCGGCCGCGACAGGAAACGCCCCAAAGCGCAACGTGGGCAGAGCCAAATTTTTGAAGGAAAACAGAGGTGTTTTTTGCAAAGTGCCTACCTGTAGATTTTGGCCTCTAGCTCAGACGCCACCTAGGGAAACCTACCAAACCTGTGCATTTCTGAAAACTAGAGACCTAGGGGAATCCAAGATGGGGTGACTTGTGTGGCTCGGACCAGGTTCTGTTACCCAGAATCCATTGCAAACCTCAAAATTTGGCTAAAAAAACACATGTTCCTCACATTTCTGTGGCACAAAGTTCTGGAATCTAAGAGGAGCCACAAATTTCCTTCCACCCAGCGTTCCCCCACGTCTCCCGAGAAAAATGATACCTCACTTGTGTGGGTAGGCCTAGCGGCCGCGACAGGAAATGCCCCAAAGCGCAACGTGGACACAGCCAAATGTTTGAAGGAAAACAGAGGTGTTTTTTGCAAAGTGCCTACCTGTAGATTTTGGCTTGTAGCTCAGCCGCCACCTAGGGAAACCCACCAAACCTGTGCATTTCTGAAAACTAGAGACCTAGGGGAATCCAAGATGGGGTGACTTGTGTGGCTCGGACCAGGTTCTTTTACCCAAAATCCATTGCAAACCTCAAAATTTGGCTAAAAAAACACATGTTCCTCACATTTCTGTGGCAGAAAGTTCTGGAATCTGAGAGGAGCCACAAATTTCTTCCACCCAGCGTTCCCCCACGTCTCCCGATAAAAATGATACCTCACTTGTGTGGGTAGGCCTAGCGCCCGCGACAGGAAACGCCCCAAAGCGCAACGTGGACACAGCCACATTTTTGAAGGAAAACAGAGGTGTTTTTTGCAAAGTGCCTACCTGTAGATTTTGGCCTGTAGCTCAGCCGCCACCTAGGGAAACCTACCACACCTGTGCATTTCTGAAAACTAGACACCTAGGGGAATCCAAGATGGGGTGACTTGTGTGGCTCGGACCAGGTTCTGTTACCCAGAATCCTTTGCAAACCTCAAAATTTGGCTAAAAAAACACATGTTCCTCACATTTCTGTGGCAGAAAGTTCTGGAATCTGAGAGGAGCCACAAATTTCCTTTCACCCAGCGTTCCCCCACGTCTCCCGATAAAAATGATACCTCACTTTTGTGGGTAGGCCTAGCGCCCGCGACAGGAAACGCCCCAAAGCGCAACGTGGACACAGCCAAATGTTTGAAGGAAAACAGACGTGTTTTTTGCAAAGTGCCTACCTGTAGATTTTGGCCTGTAGCTCAGCCGCCACCTAGGGAAACCTACCAAACCTGTGCATTTCTGAAAACTAGAGTCCTAGGGGAATCCAAGATGGGGTGACTTGTGTGGCTCGGACCAGGTTCTGTTACCCAGAATCCATTGCAAACCTCAAAATTTGGCTAAAAAAACACATGTTCCTCACATTTCTGTGGCAGAAAGTTCTGGAATCTGAGAGGAGCCACAAATTTCCTTCCACCCAGCGTTCCCCCACGTCTCCCGATAAAAATGATACCTCACTTGTGTGGGTAGGCCTAGCGCCTGCGACAGGAAACGCCCCAAAGCGCAACGTGGACACAGCCAAATTTTTGAAGGAAAACAGAGGTGTTTTTTGCAAAGTGCCTACCTGTAGATTTTGGCCTGTAGCTCAGCCGCCACCTAGGAAAACCTACCAAATCTGTGCATTTCTGAAAACTAGAGACCTAGGGGAATCCAAGATGGGGTGACTTGTGTGGCTCGGACCAGGTTCTGTTACCCAGAATCCTTTGCAAACCTCAAAATTTGGCTAAAAAAACACATGTTCCTCACATTTCTGTGGCAGAAAGTTCTGGAATCTGAGAGAAGCCACAAATTTCCTTTCACCCAGCGTTCCCCCACGTCTCCCGATAAAAATGATACCTCACTTGTGTGGGTAGGCCTAGCGCCCGCGACAGGAAACGCCTCAAAGCGCAACGTGGACACAGCCACATTTTTGAAGGAAAACAGAGGTGTTTTTTGCAAAGTGCCTACCTGTAGATTTTGGCCTGTAGCTCAGCCGCCACCTAGGGAAACCTACCAAACCTGTGCATTTCTGAAAACTAGAGACCTAGGGGAATCCAAGATGGGGTGACTTGTGTGGCTCGGTCCAGGTTCTGTTACCCAGAATCCATTGCAAACCTCACAACTTGGCTAAAAAAACACATGTTCCTCACATTTCTGTGGCAGAAAGTTCTGGAATCTGAGAGGAGCCACAAATTTCCTTCCACCCAGCATTTCCCCACGTCTCCCGATAAAAATGATGCCTCACTTGTGTGGGTAGGCCTAGCGCCCGCGACAGGAAACGCCCCAAAGCGCAACGTGGACACAGCCAAATTTTTGAAGGAAAACAGAAGTGTTTTTTGCAAAGTGCCTACCTGTAGATTTTGGCTTGTAGCTCAGCCGCCACCTAGGGAAACCTACCAAACCTGTGCATTTCTGAAAACTAGAGACCTAGGGGAATCCAAGATGGTGTGACTTGTGTGGCTCGGACCAGGTTCTGTTACCCACAATCCATTGCAAACCTCAAAATTTGGCTAAAAAAACACATGTTCCTCACATTTCTGTGGCAGAAAGTTCTGGAATCTTAGAGGAGCCACAAATTTCCTTTCACCCAGCGTTCCCCCACGTCTCCCGATAAAAATGATACCTCACTTGTGTGGGTAGGCCTAGCGGCCACGACAGGAAACGCCCCAAAGCGCAACGTGGGCAGAGCCAAATTTTTGAAGGAAAACAGAGGTGTTTTTTGCAAAGTGCCTACCTGTAGATTTTGGCCTCTAGCTCAGACGCCACCTAGGGAAACCTACCAAACCTGTGCATTTCTGAAAACTAGAGACCTAGGGGAATCCAAGATGGGGTGACTTGTGTGGCTCGGACTAGGTTCTGTTACCCAGAATCCATTGCAAACCTCAAAATTTGGCTAAAAAAACACATGTTCCTCACATTTCTGTGGCACAAAGTTCTGGAATCTAAGAGGAGCCACAAATTTCCTTCCACCCAGCGTTCCCCCACGTCTCCCGATAAAAATGATACCTCACTTGTGTGGGTAGGCCTAGCGCCCGCGACAGGAAACGCCCCAAAGCGCAACGTGGACACAGCCAAATGTTTGAAGGAAAACAGACGTGTTTTTTGCAAAGTGCCTACCTGTAGATTTTGGCCTGTAGCTCAGCCGCCACCTAGGGAAACCTACCAAACCTGTGCATTCCTGAAAACTAGAGACCTAGGGGAATCCAAGATGGGGTGATTTGTGTGGCTCGCACCAGGTTCTGTTACCCAGAATCCTTTGCAAACCTCAAAATTTGGCTAAAAAAACACATGTTCCTCACATTTCTGTGTCAGAAAGTTCTGGAATCTGAGAGGAGCCACAAATTTCTTCCACCCAGCGTTCCCCCACGTCTCCCGATAAAAATGATACTTCACTTTTGTGGGTAGGCCTTGCGCCCGCGACAGGAAACGCCCCAAAGCGCAACGTGGACACATCCAAATTTTTGAAGGAAAACAGAGGTGTTTTTTGCAAAGTGCCTACCTGTAGATTTTGGCTTGTAGCTCAGCCGCCACCTAGGGAAACCTACCAAACCTGTGCATTTCTGAAAACTAGAGTCCTAGGGGAATCCAAGATGGGGTGACTTGTGTGGCTCGGACCAGGTTCTGTTACCCAGAATCCATTGCAAACCTCAAAATTTGGCTAAAAAAACACATGTTCCTCACATTTCTGTGGCAGAAAGTTCTGGAATCTGAGAGGAGCCACAAATTTCCTTCCACCCAGCGTTCCCCCACGTCTCCCGATAAAAATGATACCTCACTTGTGTGGGTAGGCCTAGCGCCCGCGACAGGAAACGCCCCAAAGCGCAACGTGGACACAGCCAAATTTTTGAAGGAAAACAGAGGTGTTTTTTGCAAAGTGCCTACCTGTAGATTTTGGCCTGTAGCTCAGCCGCCACCTAGGGAAACCTACCAAACCTGTGCATTTCTGAAAACTAGAGACCTAGGGGAATCCAAGATGGGGTGACTTGTGTGGCTCGGACCAGGTTCTGTTACCCAGAATCCATTGCAAATCTCAAAATTTGGCTAAAAAAACACATGTTCCTCACATTTCTGTGGCAGAAAGTTCTGGAATCTGAGAGGAGCCACAAATTTCCTTCCACCCATCGTTCCCCCACGTCTCCCGATAAAAATGATACCTCACTTGTGTGGGTAGGCCTAGCGCCCGCGACAGGAAACGCCCCAAAGCGCAACGTGGACACAGCCAAATTTTTGAAGGAAAACAGAACTGTTTTTTGCAAAGTGCCTACCTGTAGATTTTAGCCTGTAGCTCAGCCGCCACCTAGGGAAACCTACCAACCTGTGCATTTCTGAAAACTAGACACCTAGGGGAATCCAAGATGGGGTGACTTGTGTGGCTCGGACCAGGTTCTGTTACCCAGAATCCTTTGCAAACCTCAAAATTTGGCTAAAAAAACACATGTTCCTCACATTTCTGTGGCAGAAAGTTCTGGAATCTGAGAGGAGCCACAAATTTCCTTTCACCCAGCGTTCCCCCACGTCTCCCGATAAAAATGATACCTCACTTGTGTGGGTAGGCCTAGCGCCCACGACAGGAAACGCCCCAAAGCGCAATGTGGACACAGCCAAATGTTTGAAGGAAAACAGACGTGTTTTTTGCAAAGTGCCTACTTTAGATTTTGGCCTGTAGCTCAGCCGCCACCTAGGGAAACCTACCAAACCTGTGCATTTCTGAAAACTAGAGTCCTAGGGGAATCCAAGATGGGGTGACTTGTGTGGCTCGGACCAGGTTCTGTTACCCAGAATCCATTGCAAACCTCAAAATTTGGCTAAAAAAACACATGTTCCTCACATTTCTGTGGCAGAAAGTTCTGGAATCTGAGAGGAGCCACAAATTTCCTTCCACCCAGCGTTCCCCCACGTCTCCCGATAAAAATGATACCTCACTTGTGTGGGTAGGCCTAGCGCCCGCGACAGGAAACGCCTCAAAGCGCAACGTGGACACAGCCACATTTTTGAAGGAAAACAGAGGTGTTTTTTGCAAAGTGCCTACCTGTAGATTTTGGCCTGTAGCTCAGCCGCCACCTAGGGAAACCCACCAAACCTGTGCATTTCTGAAAACTAGAGACCTAGGGGAATCCAAGATGGGGTGACTTGTGTGGCTCGGACCAGGTTCTGTTACCCAGAATCCATTGCAAACCTCACAACTTGGCTAAAAAAACACATGTTCCTCACATTTCTGTGGCAGAAAGTTCTGGAATCTGAGAGGAGCCACAAATTTCCTTCCACCCAGCATTCCCCCACGTCTCCCGATAAAAATGATGCCTCACTTGTGTGGGTAGGCCTAGCGCCCGCGACAGGAAACGCCCCAAAGCGCAACGTGGACACAGCCAAATTTTTGAAGGAAAACAGAAGTGATTTTTGCAAAGTGCCTACCTGTAGATTTTGGCTTGCAGCTCAGCCGCCACCTAGGGAAACCTACCAAACCTGTGCATTTCTGAAAACTAGAGACCTAGGGGAATCCAAGATGGGTTGACTTGTGTGGCTCGGACCAGGTTCTGTTACCCAGAATCCATTGCAAACCTCAAAATTTGGCTAAAAAAACACATGTTCCTCACATTTCTGTGGCAGAAAGTTCTGGAATCTGAGAGGAGCCACAAATTTCCTTCCACCCAGCGTTCCCCCACGTCTCCCGATAAAAATGATACCTCACTTGTGTGGGTAGGCCTAGCGCCCGCGACAGGAAACGCCCCAAAGCGCAACATGGACACAGCCAAATTTTTTAAGGAAAACAGAGGTGTTTTTTGCAAAGTGCCTACCTGTAGATTTTGGCTTGTAGCTCAGCCGCCGCCTAGGGGAACCTACCAAACCTGTGCATTTCTGAAAACTAGAGACCTAGGGGAATCCAAGATGGGGTGGCTTGTATGGCTCGGACCAGGTTCTGTTACCCAGAATCCTTTGCAAACCTAAAAATTTTGGCTAAAAAAACACATGTTCCTCACATTTCTGTGGCAGAAAGTTCTGGAATCTTAGAGGAGCCACAAATTTCCTTTCACCCAGCGTTTCCCCACGTCTCCCGATAAAAATTATACCTCACTTGTGTGGGTAGGCCTAGCGGCCGCGACAGGAAACGCCCCAAAGCGCAACGTGGGCAGAGCCAAATTTTTGAAGGAAAACAGAGGTGTTTTTTGCAAAGTGCCTACCTGTAGATTTTGGCCTCTAGCTCAGACGCCACCTAGGGAAACCTACCAAACCTGTGCATTTCTGAAAACTAGAGACCTAGGGGAATCCAAGATGGGGTGACTTGTGTGGCTCGGACCAGGTTCTGTTACCCAGAATCCATTGCAAACCTCAAAATTTGGCTAAAAAAACACATGTTCCTCACATTTCTGTGGCACAAAGTTCTGGAATCTAAGAGGAGCCACAAATTTCCTTCCACCCAGCGTTCCCCCACGTCTCCCGATAAAAATGATACCTCACTTGTGTGGGTAGGCCTAGCGGCTGCGACAGGAAACGCCCCAAAGCGCAACGTGGACACAGCCAAATGTTTGAAGGAAAACAGAGGTGTTTTTTGCAAAGTGCCTACCTGTAGATTTTGGCCTGTAGCTCAGCCGCCACCTAGGGAAACCTACCAAACCTGTGCGATTCTGAAAACTAGAGACCTAGGGGAATCCAAGATGGGGTGACTTGTGTGGCTCGGACCAGGTTCTGTTACCCAGAATCCATTGCAAATCTGAAAATTTGGCTAAAAAAACACATGTTCCTCACATTTCTGTGGCAGAAAGTTCTGGAATCTGAGAGGAGCCACAAATTTCCTTCCACCCAGCGTTCCCCCACGTCTCCCGATAAAAATGATACCTCACTTGTGTGGGTAGGCCTAGCGCCCGCGACAGGAAACGCCCCAAAGCGCAACGTGGACACAGCCAAATTTTTGAAGGAAAACAGAACTGTTTTTTGCAAAGTGCCTACCTGTAGATTTTAGCCTGTAGCTCAGCCGCCACCTAGGGAAACCTACCAAACCTGTGCATTTCTGAAAACTAGACACCTAGGGGAATCCAAGATGGGGTGACTTGTGTGGCTCGGACCAGGTTCTGTTACCCAGAATCCTTTGCAAACCTCAAAATTTGGCTAAAAAAACACATGTTCCTCACATTTCTGTGGCAGAAAGTTCTGGAATCTGAGAGGAGCCACAAATTTCCTTTCACCCAGCGTTCCCCCACGTCTCCCGATAAAAATGATACCTCACTTGTGTGGGTAGGCCTAGCGCCCGCGACAGGAAACGCCCCAAAGCGCAACGTGGACACAGCCAAATGTTTGAAGGAAAACAGACGTGTTTTTTGCAAAGTGCCTACTTTAGATTTTGGCCTGTAGCTCAGCCGCCACCTAGGGAAACCTACCAAACCTGTGCATTTCTGAAAACTAGAGTCCTAGGGGAATCCAAGATGGGGTGACTTGTGTGGCTCGGACCAGGTTCTGTTACCCCGAATCCATTGCAAACCTCAAAATTTGGCTAAAAAAACACATGTTCCTCACATTTCTGTGGCAGAAAGTTCTGGAATCTGAGAGGAGCCACAAATTTCCTTCCACCCAGCGTTCCCCCACGTCTCCCGATAAAAATGATACCTCACTTGTGTGGGTAGGCCTAGCGCCCGCGACAGGAAACGCCCCAAAGCGCAACGTGGACACAGCCAAATTTTTGAAGGAAAACAGAGGTGTTTTTTGCAAAGTGCCTACCTGTAGATTTTGGCCTGTAGCTCAGCCGCCACCTAGGGAAACCTACCAAACCTGTGCATTTCTGAAAACTAGAGACCTAGGGGAATCCAAGATGGGGTGACTTGTGTGGCTCGGACCAGGTTCTGTTACCCAGAATCCTTTGCAAACCTCAAAATTTGGCTAAAAAAACACATGTTCCTCACATTTCTGTGGCAGAAAGTTCTGGAATCTGAGAGAAGCCACAAATTTCCTTTCACCCAGCGTTCCCCCACGTCTCCCGATAAAAATGATACCTCACTTGTGTGGGTAGGCCTAGCGCCCGCGACAGGAAACGCCTCAAAGCGAAACGTGGACACAGCCACATTTTTGAAGGAAAACAGAGGTGTTTTTTGCAAAGTGCCTACCTGTAGATTTTGGCCTGTAGCTCAGCCGCCACCTAGGGAAACCCACCAAACCTGTGCATTTCTGAAAACTAGAGACCTAGGGGAATCCAAGATGGGGTGACTTGTGTGGCTCGGACCAGGTTCTGTTACCCAGAATCCATTGCAAACCTCACAACTTGGCTAAAAAAACACATGTTCCTCACATTTCTGTGGCAGAAAGTTCTGGAATCTGAGAGGAGCCACAAATTTCCTTCCACCCAGCATTCCCCCACGTCTCCCGATAAAAATGATGCCTCACTTGTGTGGGTAGGCCTAGCGCCCGCGACAGGAAACGCCCCAAAGCGCAACGTGGACACAGCCAAATTTTTGAAGGAAAACAGAAGTGTTTTTTGCAAAGTGCCTACCTGTAGATTTTGGCTTGTAGCTCAGCCGCCACCTAGGGAAACCTACCAAACCTGTGCATTTCTGAAAACTAGAGACCTAGGGGAATCCAAGATGGGGTGACTTGTGTGGCTCGGACCAGGTTCTGTTACCCAGAATCCATTGCAAACCTCAAAATTTGGCTAAAAAAACACATGTTCCTCACATTTCTGTGGCAGAAAGTTCTGGAATCTGAGAGGAGCCACAAATTTCCTTCCACCCAGCGTTCCCCCACGTCTCCCGATAAAAATGATACCTCACTTGTGTGGGTAGGCCTAGCGCCCGCGACAGGAAACGCCCCAAAGTGCAACATGGACACAGCCAAATTTTTTAAGGAAAACAGAGGTGTTTTTTGCAAAGTGCCTACCTGTAGATTTTGGCTTGTAGCTCAGCCGCCGCCTAGGGGAACCTACCAAACCTGTGCATTTCTGAAAACTAGAGACCTAGGGGAATCCAAGATGGGGTGACTTGTATGGCTCGGACCAGGTTCTGTTACCCAGAATCCTTTGCATACCTCAAAATTTTGGCTAAAAAAACACATGTTCCTCACATTTCTGTGGCAGAAAGTTCTGGAATCTTAGAGGAGCCACAAATTTCCTTTCACCCAGCGTTCCCCCACGTCTCCCGATAAAAATGATACCTCACTTGTGTGGGTAGGCCTAGCGGCCGCGACAGCAAACACCCCAAAGCGCAACGTGGGCAGAGCCAAATTTTTGAAGGAAAACAGAGGTGTTTTTTGCAAAGTGCCTACCTGTAGATTTTGGCCTCTAGCTCAGACGCCACCTAGGGAAACCTACCAAACCTGTGCATTTCTGAAAACTAGAGACCTAGGGGAATCCAAGATGGGGTGACTTGTGTGGCTCGGATCAGGTTCTGTTACCCAGAATCCATTGCAAACCTCAAAATTTGGCTAAAAAAACACATGTTCCTCACATTTCTGTGGCACAAAGTTCTGGAATCTAAGAGGAGCCACAAATTTCCTTCCACCCAGCGTTCCCCCACGTCTCCCGATAAAAATGATACCTCACTTGTGTGGGTAGGCCTAGCGGCCACGACAGGAAACGCCCCAAAGCGCAACGTGGACACAGCCAAATGTTTGAAGGAAAACAGACGTGTTTTTTGCAAAGTGCCTACCTGTAGATTTTGGCCTGTAGCTCAGCCGCCACTTAGGGAAACCTACCAAACCTGTGCATTTCTGAAAACTAGAGTCCTAGGGGAATCCAAGATGGGGTGACTTGTGTGGCTCGGACCAGGTTCTGTTACCCAGAATCCATTGCAAACCTCAAAATTAGGTTAAAAAAACACATGTTCCTCACATTTCTGTGGCAGAAAGTTCAGGAATCTGAGAGGAGCCACACATTTCCTTCCACCCAGCGTTCCCCCACGTCTCCCGATAAAAATGATACCTCACTTGTGTGGGTAGGCCTAGCGCCCGCTACAGGAAACGCCCCAAAGCGCAACGTGGACACAGCCAAATTTTTGAAGGAAAACAGAGGTGTTTTTTGCAAAGTGCCTACCTGTAGATTTTGGCCTGTAGCTCAGCCGCCACCTAGGGAAACCTACCAAACCTGTGCATTTCTGAAAACTAGAGACCTAGGGGAATCCAAGATGGGGTGACTTGTGTGGCTCGGACCAGGTTCTGTTACCCAGAATCCATTGCAAACCTCAAAATTTGGCTAAAAAAACACATGTTCCTCACATTTCTGTGGCAGAAAGTTCTGGAATCTGAGAGGAGCCACAAATTTCCTTCCAACCAGCGTTCCCCCACGTCTCCCGATAAAAATGATACCTCACTTGTGTGGGTAGGCCTAGCGCCCGCGACAGGAAACGCCCCAAAGCGCAACGTGGACACAGCCAAATTTTTGAAGGAAAACAGAGGTGTTTTTTGCAAAGTGCCTACCTGTAGATTTTGGCTTGTAGCTCAGCCTCCACCTAGGAAAACCTACCAAACCTGTGCATTTCTGAAAACTAGAGACCTAGGGGAATCCAAGATGGGGTGACTTGTGTGGCTCGGACCAGGTTCTGTTACCCAGAATCCTTTGCAAACCTCAAAATTTGGCTAAAAAAACACATGTTCCTCACATTTCTGTGGCAGAAAGTTCTGGAATCTGAGAGGAGCCACAAATTTCCTTTCACCCAGCGTTCCCCCACGTCTCCCGATAAAAATGATACCTCACTTGTGTGGGTAGGCCTAGCGCCCGCGACAGGAAACGCCCCAAAGCGCACCGTGGACACAGCCAAATTTTTGAAGGAAAACAGAGGTGTTTTTTGCAAAGTGCCTACCTGTAGATTTTGGCCTGTAGCTCAGCCGCCACCTAGGAAAACCTACCAAACATGTGCATTTCTGAAAACTAGAGACCTAGGGGAATCCAAGATGGGGTGACTTGTGTGGCTCGGACCAGGTTCTGTTACCCAGAATCCTTTGCAAACCTCAAAATTTGGCTAAAAAAACACATGTTCCTCACATTTCTGTGGCAGAAAGTTCTGGAATCTGAGAGGAGCCACACATTTCCTTCCACCCAGCGTTCCCCCACGTCTCCCGATAAAAATGATACCTCACTTGTGTGGGTAGGCCTAGCGCCCCCTACAGGAAACGCCCCAAAGCGCAACGTGGACACAGCCAAATTTTTGAAGGAAAACAGAGGTGTTTTTTGCAAAGTGCCTACCTGTAGATTTTGGCCTGTAGCTCAGCCGCCACCTAGGGAAACCTACCAAACCTGTGCATTTCTGAAAACTAGAGACCTAGGGGAATCCAAGATGGGGTGACTTGTGTGGCTCGGACCAGGTTCTGTTACCCAGAATCCATTGCAAACCTCAAAATTTGGCTAAAAAAACACATGTTCCTCACATTTCTGTGGCAGAAAGTTCTGGAATCTGAGAGGAGCCACAAATATCCTTCCAACCAGCGTTCCCCCACGTCTCCCGATAAAAATGATACCTCACTTGTGTGGGTAGGCCTAGCGCCCGCGACAGGAAACGCCCCAAAGCGCAACGTGGACACAGCCAAATTTTTGAAGGAAAACAGAGGTGTTTTTTGCAAAGTGCCTACCTGTAGATTTTGGCTTGTAGCTCAGCCTCCACCTAGGAAAACCTACCAAACCTGTGCATTTCTGAAAACTAGAGACCTAGGGGAATCCAAGATGGGGTGACTTGTGTGGCTCGGACCAGGTTCTGTTACCCAGAATCCTTTGCAAACCTCAAAATTTGGCTAAAAAAACACATGTTCCTCACATTTCTGTGGCAGAAAGTTCTGGAATCTGAGAGGAGCCACAAATTTCCTTTCACCCAGCGTTCCCCCACGTCTCCCGATAAAAATGATACCTCACTTGTGTGGGTAGGCCTAGCGCCCGCGACAGGAAACGCCCCAAAGTGCACCGTGGACACAGCCAAATGTTTGAAGGAAAACAGACTTTTTTTTGCAAAGTGCCTACCTGTAGATTTTGGCCTGTAGCTCAGCCGCCACCTAGGGAAACCTACCAAATCTGTGCATTTCTGAAAACTAGAGTCCTAGGGGAATCCAAGATGGGGTGACTTGTGTGGCTCGGACCAGGTTCTGTTACCCAGAATCCATTGCAAACCTCAAAATGTGGCTAAAAAAACACATGTTCCTCACATTTCTGTGGCAGAAAGTTCTGGAATCTGAGAGGAGCCACAAATTTCCTTCCACCCAGCGTTCCCCCACGTCTCCCGATAAAAATGATACCTCACTTGTGTGGGTAGGCCTAGCACCCGCGACAGGAAACGCCCCAAAGCGCAACGTGGACACAGCCAAATTTTTGAAGGAAAACAGAGGTGTTTTTTGCAAAGTGCCTACCTGTAGATTTTGGCCTGTAGCTCAGCCGCCACCTAGGGAAACCTACCAAACCTCTGCATTTCTGAAAACTAGAGACCTAGGGGAATCCAAGATGGGGTGACTTGTGTGGCTCGGACCAGGTTCTGTTACCCAGAATCCATTGCAAACCTCAAAATTTGGCTAAAAAAACACATGTTCCTCACATTTCTGTGGCAGAAAGTTCTGGAATCTGAGAGGAGCCACAAATTTCCTTTCACCCAGCGTTCCCCCACGTCTCCCGATAAAAATGATACCTCACTTGTGTGGGTAGGCCTAGCGCCCGCGACAGGAAACGCCCCAAAGCGCACCGTGGACACAGCCAAATGTTTGAAGGAAAACAGAAGTGTTTTTTGCAAAGTGCCTACCTGTAGATTTTGGCCTGTAGCTCAGCCGCCACCTAGGGAAACCTACCAAACCTGTGCATTTCTGAAAACTAGATTCCTAGGGGAATCCAAGATGGGGTGACTTGTGTGGCTCGGACCAGGTTCTGTTACCCAGATTCCATTGCAAACCTCAAAATTTGGCTAAAAAAACACATGTTCCTCACATTTCTGTGGCAGAAAGTTCTGGAATCTGAGAGGAACCACAAATTTCCTTCCACCCAGCGTTCCCCCACGTCTCCTGATAAAAATGATACCTCACTTGTGTGGGTAGGCCTAGCGCCCGCGACAGGAAACGCCCCAAAGCGCAACGTGGACACAGCCAAATTTTTGAAGGAAAACAGACGTGTTTTTTGCAAAGTGCCTACCTGTAGATTTTGGCCTGTAGCTCAGCCGCCACCTAGGGAAACCTACCAAACCTGTGCATTTCTGAAAACTAGAGTCCTAGGGGAATCCAAGATGGGGTGACTTGTGTGGCTCGGACCAGGTTCTGTTACCCAGAATCCATTGCAAACCTCAAAATTTAGCTAAAAAAACACATGTTCCTCACATTTCTGTGGCAGAAAGTTCTGGAATCTGAGAGGAGCCACAAATTTCCTTCCACCCAGCGTTCCCCCACGTCTCCCGATAAAAATGATACCTCACTTGTGTGGGAAGGCCTAGCACCCGCGACAGGAAACGCCCCAAAGCGCAACGTGGACACAGCCAAATTTTTGAAGGAAAACAGAGGTGTTTTTTGCAAAGTGCCTACCTGTAGATTTTGGCCTGTAGCTCAGCCGCCACCTAGGGAAACCTACCAAACCTCTGCATTTCTGAAAACTAGAGTCCTAGGGGAATCCAAGATGGGGTGACTTGTGTGGCTCGGACCAGGTTCTGTTACCCAGAATCCATTGCAAACCTCAAAATTTAGCTAAAAAAACACATGTTCCTCACATTTCTGTGGCAGAAAGTTCTGGAATCTGAGAGGAGCCACAAATTTCCTTCCACCCAGCGTTCCCCCACGTCTCCCGATAAAAATGATACCTCACTTGTGTGGGAAGGCCTAGCACCCGCGACAGGAAACGCCCCAAAGCGCAACGTGGACACAGCCAAATTTTTGAAGGAAAACAGAGGTGTTTTTTGCAAAGTGCCTACCTGTAGATTTTGGCCTGTAGCTCAGCCGCCACCTAGGGAAACCTACCAAACCTCTGCATTTCTGAAAACTAGAGACCTAGGGGAATCCAAGATGGGGTGACTTTTGTGGCTCGGACCAGGTTCTGTTACCCAGAATCCATTGCAAACCTCAAAATTTGGCTAAAAAAACACATGTTCCTCACATTTCTGTGGCAGAAAGTTCTGGAATCTGAGAGGAGCCACAAATTTCCTTTCACCCAGCGTTCCCCCACGTCTCCCGATAAAAATGATACCTCACTTTTGTGGGTAGGCCTAGCGCCCGCGACAGGAAACGCCCCAAAGCGCAACGTGCACACAGCCAAATGTTTGAAGGAAAACAGACGTGTTTTTTGCAAAGTGCCTACCTGTAGATTTTGGCCTGTAGCTCAGCCGCCACCTAGGGAAACCTACCAAACCTGTGCATTTCTGAAAACTAGAGTCCTAGGGGAATCCAAGATGGGGTGACTTGAGTGGCTCGGACCAGGTTCTGTTACCCAGAATCCATTGCAAACCTCAAAATTTGGCTAAAAAAACACATGTTCCTCACATTTCTGTGGCAGAAAGTTCTGGAATCTGAGAGGAGCCACGAATTTCCTTCCACCCAGCGTTCCCCCACGTCTCCCGATAAAAATGATACCTCACTTGTGTGGGTAGGCCTAGCGCCTGCGACAGGAAACCCCCCAAAGCGCAACGTGGACACAGCCAAATTTTTGAAGGAAAACAGAGGTGTTTTTTGCAAAGTGCCTACCTGAAGATTTTGGCCTGTAGCTCAGCCGCCACCTAGGGAAACCTACCAAACCTGTGCATTTCTGAAAACTAGAGACCTAGGGGAATCCAAGATGGGGTGACTTGTGTGGCTCGGACCAGGTTCTGTTACCCAGAATCCTTTGCAAACCTCAAAATTTGGCTAAAAAAACACATGTTCCTCACATTTCTGTGGCAGAAAGTTCTGGAATCTGAGAGAAGCCACAAATTTCCTTTCACCCAGCGTTCCCCCACGTCTCCCGATAAAAATGATACCTCACTTGTGTGGGTAGGCCTAGCGCCCGCGACAGGAAACGCCTCAAAGCGCAACGTGGACACAGCCACATTTTTGAAGGAAAACAGAGGTGTTTCTTGCAAAGTGCCTACCTGTAGATTTTGGCCTGTAGCTCAGCCGCCACCTAGGGAAACCTACCAAACCTGTGCATTTCTGAAAACTAGAGACCTAGGGGAATCCAAGATGGGGTGACTTGTGTGGCTCGGACCAGGTTCTGTTACCCAGAATCCATTGCAAACCTCACAACTTGGCTAAAAAAACACATGTTCCTCACATTTCTGTGGCAGAAAGTTCTGGAATCTGAGAGCAGCCACAAATTTCCTTCCACCCAGCATTCCCCCACGTCTCCCGATAAAAATGATGCCTCACTTGTGTGGGTAGGCCTAGCGCCCGCGACAGGAAACGCCCCAAAGCGCAACGTGGACACAGCCAAATTTTTTAAGGAAAACAGAAGTGTTTTTTGCAAAGTGCCTACCTGTAGATTTTGGCTTGTAGCTCAGCCGCCACCTAGGGAAACCTACCAAACCTGTGCATTTCTGAAAACTAGAGGCCTAGGGGAATCCAAGATGGGGTGACTTGTGTGGCTCGGACCAGGTTCTGTTACCCAGAATCCATTGCAAACCTCAAAATTTGGCTAAAAAAACACATGTTCCTCACATTTCTGTGGCAGAAAGTTCTGGAATCTGAGAGGAGCCACAAATTTCCTTTCACCCAGCGTTCCCCCACGTCTCCCGATAAAAATGATACCTCACTTGTGTGGGTAGGCCTAGTGGCCGTGACAGGAAACGCCCCAAAGCGCAACGTGGGCAGAGCCAAATTTTTGAAGGAAAACAGAGGTGTTTTTTGCAAAGTGCCTACCTGTAGATTTTGGCCTGTAGCTCAGCCGCCACCTAGGGAAACCTACCAAACCTGTGCATTTCTGAAAACTAGAGACCTAGGGGAATCCAAGATGGGGTGACTTGTGTGGCTCGGACCAGGTTCTGTTACCCAGAATCCATTGCAAACCTCAAAATTTGGCTAAAAAAACACATGTTCCTCACATTTCTGTGGCACAAAGTTCTGGAATCTAAGAGGAGCCACAAATTTCCTTCCACCCAGCGTTCCCCCACGTCTCCCGATAAAAATGATACCTCACTTGTGTGGGTAGGCCTAGCGCCCGCGACAGGAAACGCCCCAAAGCGCAACGTGGACACAGCCAAATGTTTGAAGGAAAACAGACGTGTTTTTTGCAAAGAGCCTACCTGTAGATTTTGGCCTGTAGCTCAGCCGCCACCTAGGGAAACCTACCAAACCTGTGCATTTCTGGAAACTAGAGACCTAGGGGAATCCAAGATGGGGTGACTTGTGTGGCTCGGACCACGTTCTGTTACCCAGAATCCATTGCAAACCTCAAAATTTGGCTAAAAAAACACATGTTCCTCACATTTCTGTGTCAGAAAGTTCTGGAATCTGAGAGGAGCCACAAATTTCTTCCACCCAGCGTTCCCCCATGTCTCCCGATAAAAATGATACTTCACTTTTGTGGGTAGGCCTTGCGCCCGCGACAGGAAACGCCCCAAAGCGCAACGTGGACACATCCAAATTTTTGAAGGAAAACAGAGGTGTTTTTTGCAAAGTGCCTACCTGTAGATTTTGGCTTGTAGCTCAGCCGCCACCTAGGGAAACCTACCAAACCTGTGCATTTCTGAAAACTAGAGACCTAGGGGAATCCAAGATGGGGTGACTTGTGTGGCTCAGACCACGTTCTGTTACCCAGAATCCATTGCAAACCTCAAAATTTGGCTAAAAAAACACATGTTCCTCACATTTCTGTGGCAGAAAGTTCTGGAATCTGAGAGGAGCCACAAATTTCCTTCCACCCAGCGTTCCCCCACGTCTCCCGATAAAAATGATACCTCACTTGTGTGGGTAGGCCTAGCGCCCGCGACAGGAAACGGCCCAAAGCGCAACGTGGACACAGCCAAATTTTTGAAGGAAAACAGAGGTGTTTTTTGCAAAGTGCCTACCTGTAGATTTTGACTTGTAGCTCAGCCGCCACCTAGGGAAACCTACCAAACCTGTGCATTTCTGAAAACTAGAGACCTAGGGGAATCCAAGATGGGGTGACTTGTATGGCTCGGACCAGGTTCTGTTACCCAGAATCCTTTGCAAACCTCAAACTTTTGGCTAAAAAAACACATGTTCCTCACAATTCTGTGCCAAAAAGTTCTGGAATCTTAGAGGAGCCACAAACTTCCTTTCACCCAGCGTTCCCCCACGACTCCCGATAAAAATGATACCTCACTTGTGTGGGTAGGCCTAGCGCCCGCGACAGGAAACGCCCCAAAGCGCAACGTGGGCACAGCCAAATTTTTGAAGGAAAACAGAGGTGTTTTTTGCAAAGTGCCTACCTGTAGATTTTGGCCTGTAGCTCAGCCGCCACCTAGGAAAACCTACCAAACCTGTGCATTTCTGAAAACTAGAGTCCTAGGGGAATCCAAGATGGGGTGACTTGTGTGGCTCGGACCAGGTTCTGTTACCCAGAATCCATTGCAAACCTCAAAATTTGGCTAAAAAAACACATGTTCCTCACATTTCTGTGGCAGAAAGTTCTGGAATCTGAGAGGAGCCACAAATTTCCTTCCACCCAGCGTTCCCCCACGTCTCCCGATAAAAATGATACCTCACTTGTGTGGGTAGGCCTAGCGCCCGCGACAGGAAACGCCCCAAAGCGCAACGTGGACACAGCCAAATTTTTGAAGGAAAACAGAGGTGTTTTTTGCAAAGTGCCTACCTGTAGATTTTGGCCTGTAGCTCAGCCGCCACCTAGGGAAACCTACCAAACCTGTGCATTTCTGAAAACTAGAGACCTAGGGGAATCCAAGATGGGGTGACTTGTGTGGCTCGGACCAGGTTCTGTTACCCAGAATCCATTGCAAATCTCAAAATTTGGCTAAAAAAACACATGTTCCTCACATTTCTGTGGCAGAAAGTTCTGGAATCTGAGAGGAGCCACAAATTTCCTTCCACCCAGCGTTCCCCCACGTCTCCCGATAAAAATGATACCTCACTTGTGTGGGTAGGCCTAGCGCCCGCGACAGGAAACGCCCCAAAGCGCAACGTGGACACAGCCAAATTTTTGAAGGAAAACAGAGGTGTTTTTTGCAAAGTGCCTACCTGTAGATTTTGGCCTGTAGCTCAGCCGCCACCTAGGGAAACCTACCAAACCTGTGCATTTCTGAAAACTAGAGACCTAGGGGAATCCAAGATGGGGTGACTTGTGTGGCTCGGACCAGGTTCTGTTACCCAGAATCCTTTGCAAACCTCAAAATTTGGCTAAAAAAACACATGTTCCTCACATTTCTGTGGCAGAAAGTTCTGGAATCTGAGAGGAGCCACAAATGTCCTTTCACCCAGCGTTCCCCCACGTCTCCCGATAAAAATGATACCTCACTTGTGTGGGTAGGCCTAGCGCCCGCGACAGGAAACGCCCCAAAGCGCAACGTGGACACAGCCAAATGTTTGAAGGAAAACAGACGTGTATTTTGCAAAGTGCCTACTTTAGATTTTGGCCTGTAGCTCAGCCGCCACCTAGGGAAACCTACCAAACCTGTGCATTTCTGAAAACTAGAGTCCTAGGGGAATCCAAGATGGGGTGACTTGTGTGGCTCAGACCAGGTTCTGTTACCCAGAATCCTTTGCAAACCTCAAAATTTGGCTAAAAAAACACATGTTCCTCACATTTCTGTGGCAGAAAGTTCTGGAATCTGAGAGGAGCCACAAATGTCCTTTCACCCAGCGTTCCCCCACGTCTCCCGATAAAAATGATACCTCACTTGTGTGGGAAGGCCTAGCACCCGCGACAGGAAACGCCCCAAAGCGCAACGTGGACACAGCCAAATTTTTGAAGGAAAACAGAGGTGTTTTTTGCAAAGTGCCTACCTGTAGATTTTGGCCTGTAGCTCAGCCGCCACCTAGGGAAACCTACCAAACCTCTGCATTTCTGAAAACTAGAGACCTAGGGGAATCCAAGATGGGGTGACTTGTGTGGCTCGGACCAGGTTCTGTTACCCTGAATCCATTGCAAACCTCAAAATTTGGCTAAAAAAACACATGTTCCTCACATTTCTGTGGCAGAAAGTTCTGGAATCTGAGAGGAGCCACAAATTTCCTTTCACCCAGCGTTCCCCCACGTCTCCCGATAAAAATGATACCTCACTTTTGTGGGTAGGCCTAGCGCCCGCGACAGGAAACGCCCCAAAGCGCAACGTGCACACAGCCAAATGTTTGAAGGAAAACAGACGTGTTTTTTGCAAAGTGCCTACCTGTAGATTTTGGCCTGTAGCTCAGCCGCCACCTAGGGAAACCTACCAAACCTGTGCATTTCTGAAAACTAGAGTCCTAGGGGAATCCAAGATGGGGTGACTTGTGTGGCTCGGACCAGGTTCTGTTACCCAGAATCCATTGCAAACCTCAAAATTTGGCTAAAAAAACACATGTTCCTCACATTTCTGTGGCAGAAAGTTCTGGAATCTGAGAGGAGCCACGAATTTCCTTCCACCCAGCGTTCCCCCACGTCTCCCGATAAAAATGATACCTCACTTGTGTGGGTAGGCCTAGCGCCTGCGACAGGACACCCCCCAAAGCGCAACGTGGACACAGCCAAATTTTTGAAGGAAAACAGAGGTGTTTTTTGCAAAGTGCCTACCTGTAGATTTTGGCCTGTAGCTCAGCCGCCACCTAGGGAAACCTACCAAACCTGTGCATTTCTGAAAACTAGAGACCTAGGGGAATCCAAGATGGGGTGACTTGTGTGGCTCGGACCAGGTTCTGTTACCCAGAATCCTTTGCAAACCTCAAAATTTGGCTAAAAAAACACATGTTCCTCACATTTCTGTGGCAGAAAGTTCTGGAATCTGAGAGAAGCCACAAATTTCCTTTCACCCAGCGTTCCCCCACGTCTCCCGATAAAAATGATACCTCACTTGTGTGGGTAGGCCTAGCACCCGCGACAGGAAACGCCTCAAAGCGCAACGTGGACACAGCCACATTTGTGAAGGAAAACAGAGGTGTTTTTTGCAAAGTGCCTACCTGTAGATTTTGGCCTGTAGCTCAGCCGCCACCTAGGGAAACCTACCAAACCTGTGCATTTCTGAAAACTAGAGACCTAGGGGAATCCAAGATGGGGTGACTTGTGTGGCTCGGACCAGGTTCTGTTACCCAGAATCCATTGCAAACCTCACAACTTGGCTAAAAAAACACATGTTCCTCACATTTCTGTGGCAGAAAGTTCTGGAATCTGAGAGCAGCCACAAATTTCCTTCCACCCAGCGTTCCCCCACGTCTCCCGATAAAAATGATACCTCACTTGTGTGGGTAGGCCTAGCGCCCGCGACAGGAAACGCCCCAAAGCGCAACGTGGACACAGCCAAATTTTTTAAGGAAAACAGAAGTGTTTTTTGCAAAGTGCCTACATGTAGATTTTGGCTTGTAGCTCAGCCGCCACCTAGGGAAACCTACCAAACTTGTGCATTTCTGAAAACTAGAGGCCTAGGGAATCCAAGATGGGGTGACTTGTGTGGCTCGGACCAGGTTCTGTTACCCAGAATCCATTGCAAACCTCAAAATTTGGCTAAAAAAACACATGTTCCTCACATTTCTGTGGCAGAAAGTTCTGGAATCTGAGAGGAGCCACAAATTTCCTTTCACCCAGCGTTCCCCCACGTCTCCCGATAAAAATGATACCTCACTTGTGTGGGTAGGCCTAGTGGCCGTGACAGGAAACGCCCCAAAGCGCAACGTGGGCAGAGCCAAATTTTTGAAGGAAAACAGAGGTGTTTTTTGCAAAGTGCCTACCTGTAGATTTTGGCCTCTAGCTCAGACGCCACATAGGGAAACCTACCAAACTTGTGCATTTCTGAAAACTAGAGACCTAGGGGAATCCAAGATGGGGTGACTTGTGTGGCTCGGACCAGGTTCTGTTACCCAGAATCCATTGCAAACCTCAAAATTTGGCTAAAAAAACACATGTTCCTCACATTTCTGTGGCACAAAGTTCTGGAATCTAAGAGGAGCCACAAATTTCCTTCCACCCAGCGTTCCCCCACGTCTCCCGATAAAAATGATACCTCACTTGTGTGGGTAGGCCTAGCGCCCGCGACAGGAAACGCCCCAAAGCGCAACGTGGACACAGCCAAATGTTTGAAGGAAAACAGACGTGTTTTTTGCAAAGAGCCTACCAGTAGATTTTGGCCTGTAGCTCAGCCGCCACCTAGGGAAACCTACCAAACCTGTGCATTTCTGGAAACTAGAGACCTAGGGGAATCCAAGATGGGGTGACTTGTGTGGCTCGGACCACGTTCTGTTACCCAGAATCCATTGCAAACCTCAAAATTTGGCTAAAAAAACACATGTTCCTCACATTTCTGTGTCAGAAAGTTCTGGAATCTGAGAGGAGCCACAAATTTCTTCCACCCAGCGTTCCCCCATGTCTCTCGATAAAAATGATACTTCACTTTTGTGGGTAGGCCTTGCGCCCGCGACAGGAAACGCCCCAAAGCGCAACGTGGACACATCCAAATTTTTGAAGGAAAACAGAGGTGTTTTTTGCAAAGTGCCTACCTGTAGATTTTGGCTTGTAGCTCAGCCGCCACCTAGGGAAACCTACCAAACCTGTGCATTTCTGAAAACTAGAGACCTAGGGGAATCCAAGATGGGGTGACTTGTGTGGCTCAGACCACGTTCTGTTACCCAGAATCCATTGCAAACCTCAAAATTTGGCTAAAAAAACACATGTTCCTCACATTTCTGTGGCAGAAAGTTCTGGAATCTGAGAGGAGCCACAAATTTCCTTCCACCCAGCGTTCCCCCACGTCTCCCGATAAAAATGATACCTCACTTGTGTGGGTAGGCCTAGCGCCCGCGACAGGAAACGGCCCAAAGCGCAACGTGGACACAGCCAAATTTTTGAAGGAAAACAGAGGTGTTTTTTGCAAAGTGCCTACCTGTAGATTTTGACTTGTAGCTCAGCCGCCACCTAGGGAAACCTACCAAACCTGTGCATTTCTGAAAACTAGAGACCTAGGGGAATCCAAGATGGGGTGACTTGTATGGCTCGGACCAGGTTCTGTTACCCAGAATCCTTTGCAAACCTCAAAATTTTGGCTAAAAAAACACATGTTCCTCACAATTCTGTGCCAAAAAGTTCTGGAATCTTAGAGGAGCCACAAACTTCCTTTCACCCAGCGTTCCCCCACGACTCCCGATAAAAATGATACCTCACTTGTGTGGGTAGGCCTAGCGCCCGCGACAGGAAACGCCCCAAAGCGCAACGTGGGCACAGCCAAATTTTTGAAGGAAAACAGAGGTGTTTTTTGCAAAGTGCCTACCTGTAGATTTTGGCCTGTAGCTCAGACGCCACCTAGGGAAACCTACCAAACCTGTGCATTTCTGAAAACTAGAGCCCTAGGGGAATCCAAGATGGGGTGACTTGTGTGGCTCGGACCAGGTTCTGTTACCCAGAATCCATTGCAAACCTCAAAATTTGGCTAAAAAAACACATGTTCCTCACATTTCTGTGGCACAAAGTTCTGGAATCTAAGAGGAGCCACAAATTTCCTTCCACCCAGCGTTCCCCCACGTCTCCCGATAAAAATGATACCTCACTTGTGTGGGTAGGCCTAGCGCCCGCGCCAGGAAACGCCCCACAGCGCAACGTGGACAAAGCCAAATGTTTGAAGGAAAACAGACGTGTTTTTTGCAAAGTGCCTACCTGTAGATTTTGGCCTGTAGCTCAGCCGCCACCTAGGAAAACCTACCAAACCTGTGCATTTCTGAAAACTAGAGTCCTAGGGGAATCCAAGATGGGGTGACTTGTGTGGCTCGGACCAGGTTCTGTTACCCAGAATCCATTGCAAACCTCAAAATTTGGCTAAAAAAACACATGTTCCTCACATTTCTGTGGCAGAAAGTTCTGGAATCTGAGAGGAGCCACAAATTTCCTTCCACCCAGCGTTCCCCCACGTCTCCCGATAAAAATGATACCTCACTTGTGTGGGTAGGCCTAGCGCCCGCGACAGGAAACGCCCCAAAGCGCAACGTGGACACAGCCAAATTTTTGAAGGAAAACAGAGGTGTTTTTTGCAAAGTGCCTACCTGTAGATTTTGGCTTGTAGCTCAGCCGCCACCTAGGGAAACCTACCAAACCTGTGCATTTCTGAAAACTAGAGACCTAGGGGAATCCAAGATGGGGTGACTTGTGTGGCTCAGACCAGGTTCTGTTACCCAGAATCCTTTGCAAACCTCAAAATTTGGCTAAAAAAACACATGTTCCTCACATTTCTGTGGCAGAAAGTTCTGGAATCTGAGAGAAGCCACAAATTTCCTTTCACCCAGCGTTCCCTCACGTCTCCCGATAAAAATGATACCTCACTTGTGTGGGTAGGCCTAGCGGCCGCGACAGGAAACACCTCAAAGCGCAACGTGGACACAGCCACATTTTTGAAGGAAAACAGAGGTGTTTTTTGCAAAGTGCCTACCTGTAGATTTTGGCCTGTAGCTCAGCCGCCACCTAGGGAAACCTACCAAACCTGTGCATTTCTGAAAACTAGAGACCTAGGGGAATCCAAGATGGGGTGACTTGTGTGGCTCGGACCAGGTTCTGTTACCCAGAATCCATTGCAAACCTCACAACTTGGCTAAAAAAACACATGTTCCTCACATTTCTGTGGCAGAAAGTTCTGGAATCTGAGAGGAGCCACAAATTTCCTTCCACCCAGCATTCCCCCAAGTCTCCCGATAAAAATGATGCCTCACTTGTGTGGGTAGGCCTAGCGCCCGCGACAGGAAACGCCCCAAAGCGCAACGTGGACACAGCCACATTTTTGAAGGAAAACAGAAGTGTTTTTTGCAAAGTGCCTACCTGTAGATTTTGGCTTGTAGCTCAGCCGCCACCTAGGGAAACCTACCAAACCTGTGCATTTCTGAAAACTAGAGTCCTAGGGGAATCCAAGATGGGGTGACTTGTGTGGCTCGGACCAGGTTCTGTTACCCAGAATCCATTGCAAACCTCAAAAATTTGGTTAAAAAAACACATGTTCCTCACATTTCTGTGGCAGAAAAATCTGGAATCTGAGAGGAGCCACACATTTCCTTCCACCCAGCGTTCCCCCACGTCTCCCGATAAAAATGATACCTCACTTGTGTGGGTAGGCCTAGCGCCCGCGACAGGAAACGCCCCAAAGCGCAACGTGGAAACAGCCAAATTTTTGAAGGAAAACAGAGGTGTTTTTTGCAAAGTGCCTACCTGTAGATTTTGGCCTGTAGCTCAGCCGCCACCTAGGAAAACCTACCAAACCTGTGCATTTCTGAAAACTAGAGTCCTAGGGGAATCCAAGATGGGGTGACTTGTGTGGCTCGGACCAGGTTCTGTTACCCAGAATGCATTGCAAACCTCAAAATTTGGCTAAAAAAACACATGTTCCTCACATTTCTGTGGCAGAAAGTTCTGGAATCTGAGAGGAGCCACAAATTTCCTTCCACCCAGCGTTCCCCCACGTCTCCCGATAAAAATGATACCTCACTTGTGTGGGTAGGCCTAGCGCCCGCGACAGGAAACGCCCCAAAGCGCAACGTGGACACAGCCAAATTTTTGAAGGAAAACAGAGGTGTTTTTTGCAAAGTGCCTACCTGTAGATTTTGGCCTGTAGCTCAGCCGCCACCTAGGGAAACCTACCAAACCTGTGCATTTCTGAAAACTAGAGACCTAGGGGAATCCAAGATGGGGTGACTTGTGTGGCTCGGACCACGTTCTGTTACCCAGAATCCATTGCAAATCTCAAAATTTGGCTAAAAAAACACATGTTCCTCACATTTCTGTGGCAGAAAGTTCTGGAATCTGAGAGGAGCCACAAATTTCCTTCCACCCAGCGTTCCCCCACGTCTCCCGATAAAAATGATACCTCACTTGTGTGGGTAGGCCTAGCGCCCGCGACAGGAAACGCCCCAAAGCGCAACGTGGACACAGCCAAATTTTTGAAGGAAAACAGAGGTGTTTTTTGCAAAGTGCCTACCTGTAGATTTTGGCCTGTAGCTCAGCCGCCACCTAGGGAAACCTACCAAACCTGTGCATTTCTGAAAACTAGAGACCTAGGGGAATCCAAGATGGGGTGACTTGTGTGGCTCGGACCAGGTTCTGTTACCCAGAATCCTTTGCAAACCTCAAAATTTGGCTAAAAAAACACATGTTCCTCACATTTCTGTGGCAGAAAGTTCTGGAATCTGAGAGGAGCCACAAATGTCCTTTCACCCAGCGTTCCCCCACGTCTCCCGATAAAAATGATACCTCACTTGTGTGGGTAGGCCTAGCGCCCGCGACAGGAAACGCCCCAAAGCGCAACGTGGACACAGCCAAATGTTTGAAGGAAAACAGACGTGTATTTTGCAAAGTGCCTACTTTAGATTTTGGCCTGTAGCTCAGCCGCCACCTAGGGAAACCTACCAAACCTGTGCATTTCTGAAAACTAGAGTCCTAGGGGAATCCAAGATGGGGTGACTTGTGTGGCTCAGACCAGGTTCTGTTACCCAGAATCCTTTGCAAACCTCAAAATTTGGCTAAAAAAACACATGTTCCTCACATTTCTGTGGCAGAAAGTTCTGGAATCTGAGAGGAGCCACAAATGTCCTTTCACCCAGCGTTCCCCCACGTCTCCCGATAAAAATGATACCTCACTTGTGTGGGAAGGCCTAGCACCCGCGACAGGAAACGCCCCAAAGCGCAACGTGGACACAGCCAAATTTTTGAAGGAAAACAGAGGTGTTTTTTGCAAAGTGCCTACCTGTAGATTTTGGCCTGTAGCTCAGCCGCCACCTAGGGAAACCTACCAAACCTCTGCATTTCTGAAAACTAGAGACCTAGGGGAATCCAAGATGGGTGACTTGTGTGGCTCGGACCAGGTTCTGTTACCCTGAATCCATTGCAAACCTCAAAATTTGGCTAAAAAAACACATGTTCCTCACATTTCTGTGGCAGAAAGTTCTGGAATCTGAGAGGAGCCACAAATTTCCTTTCACCCAGCGTTCCCCCACGTCTCCCGATAAAAATGATACCTCACTTTTGTGGGTAGGCCTAGCGCCCGCGACAGGAAACGCCCCAAAGCGCAACGTGCACACAGCCAAATGTTTGAAGGAAAACAGACGTGTTTTTTGCAAAGTGCCTACCTGTAGATTTTGGCCTGTAGCTCAGCCGCCACCTAGGGAAACCTACCAAACCTGTGCATTTCTGAAAACTAGAGTCCTAGGGGAATCCAAGATGGGGTGACTTGTGTGGCTCGGACCAGGTTCTGTTACCCAGAATCCATTGCAAACCTCAAAATTTGGCTAAAAAAACACATGTTCCTCACATTTCTGTGGCAGAAAGTTCTGGAATCTGAGAGGAGCCACGAATTTCCTTCCACCCAGCGTTCCCCCACGTCTCCCGATAAAAATGATACCTCACTTGTGTGGGTAGGCCTAGCGCCTGCGACAGGAAACCCCCCAAAGCGCAACGTGGACACAGCCAAATTTTTGAAGGAAAACAGAGGTGTTTTTTGCAAAGTGCCTACCTGTAGATTTTGGCCTGTAGCTCAGCCGCCACCTAGGGAAACCTACCAAACCTGTGCATTTCTGAAAACTAGAGACCTAGGGGAATCCAAGATGGGGTGACTTGTGTGGCTCGGACCAGGTTCTGTTACCCAGAATCCTTTGCAAACCTCAAAATTTGGCTAAAAAAACACATGTTCCTCACATTTCTGTGGCAGAAAGTTCTGGAATCTGAGAGAAGCCACAAATTTCCTTTCACCCAGCGTTCCCCCACGTCTCCCGATAAAAATGATACCTCACTTGTGTGGGTAGGCCTAGCGCCCGCGACAGGAAACGCCTCAAAGCGCAACGTGGACACAGCCACATTTGTGAAGGAAAACAGAGGTGTTTTTTGCAAAGTGCCTACCTGTAGATTTTGGCCTGTAGCTCAGCCGCCACCTAGGGAAACCTACCAAACCTGTGCATTTCTGAAAACTAGAGACCTAGGGGAATCCAAGATGGGGTGACTTGTGTGGCTCGGACCAGGTTCTGTTACCCAGAATCCATTGCAAACCTCACAACTTGGCTAAAAAAACACATGTTCCTCACATTTCTGTGGCAGAAAGTTCTGGAATCTGAGAGCAGCCACAAATTTCCTTCCACCCAGCGTTCCCCCACGTCTCCCGATAAAAATGATACCTCACTTGTGTGGGTAGGCCTAGCGCCCGCGACAGGAAACGCCCCAAAGCGCAACGTGGACACAGCCAAATTTTTTAAGGAAAACAGAAGTGTTTTTTGCAAAGTGCCTACATGTAGATTTTGGCTTGTAGCTCAGCCGCCACCTAGGGAAACCTACCAAACCTGTGCATTTCTGAAAACTAGAGGCCTAGGGGAATCCAAGATGGGGTGACTTGTGTGGCTCGGACCAGGTTCTGTTACCCAGAATCCATTGCAAACCTCAAAATTTGTTAAAAAAACACATGTTCCTCACATTTCTGTGGCAGAAAGTTCTGGAATCTGAGAGGAGCCACAAATTTCCTTTCACCCAGCGTTCCCCCACGTCTCCCGATAAAAATGATACCTCACTTGTGTGGGTAGGCCTAGTGGCCGTGACAGGAAACGCCCCAAAGCGCAACGTGGGCAGAGCCAAATTTTTGAAGGAAAACAGAGGTGTTTTTTGCAAAGTGCCTACCTGTAGATTTTGGCCTCTAGCTCAGACGCCACATAGGGAAACCTACCAAACCTGTGCATTTCTGAAAACTAGAGACCTAGGGGAATCCAAGATGGGGTGACTTGTGTGGCTCGGACCAGGTTCTGTTACCCAGAATCCATTGCAAACCTCAAAATTTGGCTAAAAAAACACATGTTCCTCACATTTCTGTGGCACAAAGTTCTGGAATCTAAGAGGAGCCACAAATTTCCTTCCACCCAGCGTTCCCCCACGTCTCCCGATAAAAATGATACCTCACTTGTGTGGGTAGGCCTAGCGCCCGCGACAGGAAACGCCCCAAAGCGCAACGTGGACACAGCCAAATGTTTGAAGGAAAACAGACGTGTTTTTTGCAAAGAGCCTACCAGTAGATTTTGGCCTGTAGCTCAGCCGCCACCTAGGGAAACCTACCAAACCTGTGCATTTCTGGAAACTAGAGACCTAGGGGAATCCAAGATGGGGTGACTTGTGTGGCTCGGACCACGTTCTGTTACCCAGAATCCATTGCAAACCTCAAAATTTGGCTAAAAAAACACATGTTCCTCACATTTCTGTGTCAGAAAGTTCTGGAATCTGAGAGGAGCCACAAATTTCTTCCACCCAGCGTTCCCCCATGTCTCTCGATAAAAATGATACTTCACTTTTGTGGGTAGGCCTTGCGCCCGCGACAGGAAACGCCCCAAAGCGCAACGTGGACACATCCAAATTTTTGAAGGAAAACAGAGGTGTTTTTTGCAAAGTGCCTACCTGTAGATTTTGGCTTGTAGCTCAGCCGCCACCTAGGGAAACCTACCAAACCTGTGCATTTCTGAAAACTAGAGACCTAGGGGAATCCAAGATGGGGTGACTTGTGTGGCTCAGACCACGTTCTGTTACCCAGAATCCATTGCAAACCTCAAAATTTGGCTAAAAAAACACATGTTCCTCACATTTCTGTGGCAGAAAGTTCTGGAATCTGAGAGGAGCCACAAATTTCCTTCCACCCAGCGTTCCCCCACGTCTCCCGATAAAAATGATACCTCACTTGTGTGGGTAGGCCTAGCGCCCGCGACAGGAAACGGCCCAAAGCGCAACGTGGACACAGCCAAATTTTTGAAGGAAAACAGAGGTGTTTTTTGCAAAGTGCCTACCTGTAGATTTTGACTTGTAGCTCAGCCGCCACCTAGGGAAACCTACCAAACCTGTGCATTTCTGAAAACTAGAGACCTAGGGGAATCCAAGATGGGGTGACTTGTATGGCTCGGACCAGGTTCTGTTACCCAGAATCCTTTGCAAACCTCAAAATTTTGGCTAAAAAAACACATGTTCCTCACAATTCTGTGCCAAAAAGTTCTGGAATCTTAGAGGAGCCACAAACTTCCTTTCACCCAGCGTTCCCCCACGACTCCCGATAAAAATGATACCTCACTTGTGTGGGTAGGCCTAGCGCCCGCGACAGGAAACGCCCCAAAGCGCAACGTGGGCACAGCCAAATTTTTGAAGGAAAACAGAGGTGTTTTTTGCAAAGTGCCTACCTGTAGATTTTGGCCTGTAGCTCAGACGCCACCTAGGGAAACCTACCAAACCTGTGCATTTCTGAAAACTAGAGCCCTAGGGGAATCCAAGATGGGGTGACTTGTGTGGCTCGGACCAGGTTCTGTTACCCAGAATCCATTGCAAACCTCAAAATTTGGCTAAAAAAACACATGTTCCTCACATTTCTGTGGCACAAAGTTCTGGAATCTAAGAGGAGCCACAAATTTCCTTCCACCCAGCGTTCCCCCACGTCTCCCGATAAAAATGATACCTCACTTGTGTGGGTAGGCCTAGCGCCCGCGCCAGGAAACGCCCCACAGCGCAACGTGGACAAAGCCAAATGTTTGAAGGAAAACAGACGTGTTTTTTGCAAAGTGCCTACCTGTAGATTTTGGCCTGTAGCTCAGCCGCCACCTAGGAAAACCTACCAAACCTGTGCATTTCTGAAAACTAGAGTCCTAGGGGAATCCAAGATGGGGTGACTTGTGTGGCTCGGACCAGGTTCTGTTACCCAGAATCCATTGCAAACCTCAAAATTTGGCTAAAAAAACACATGTTCCTCACATTTCTGTGGCAGAAAGTTCTGGAATCTGAGAGGAGCCACAAATTTCCTTCCACCCAGCGTTCCCCCACGTCTCCCGATAAAAATGATACCTCACTTGTGTGGGTAGGCCTAGCGCCCGCGACAGGAAACGCCCCAAAGCGCAACGTGGACACAGCCAAATTTTTGAAGGAAAACAGAGGTGTTTTTTGCAAAGTGCCTACCTGTAGATTTTGGCTTGTAGCTCAGCCGCCACCTAGGGAAACCTACCAAACCTGTGCATTTCTGAAAACTAGAGACCTAAGGGAATCCAAGATGGGGTGACTTGTGTGGCTCAGACCAGGTTCTGTTACCCAGAATCCTTTGCAAACCTCAAAATTTGGCTAAAAAAACACATGTTCCTCACATTTCTGTGGCAGAAAGTTCTGGAATCTGAGAGAAGCCACAAATTTCCTTTCACCCAGCGTTCCCCCACGTCTCCCGATAAAAATGATACCTCACTTGTGTGGGTAGGCCTAGCGGCCGCGACAGGAAACACCTCAAAGCGCAACGTGGACACAGCCACATTTTTGAAGGAAAACAGAAGTGTTTTTTGCAAAGTGCCTACCTGTAGATTTTGGCCTGTAGCTCAGCCGCCACCTAGGGAAACCTACCAAACCTGTGCATTTCTGAAAACTAGAGACCTAGGGGAATCCAAGATGGGGTGACTTGTGTGGCTCGGACCAGGTTCTGTTACCCAGAATCCATTGCAAACCTCACAACTTGGCTAAAAAAACACATGTTCCTCACATTTCTGTGGCAGAAAGTTCTGGAATCTGAGAGGAGCCACAAATTTCCTTCCACCCAGCATTCCCCCAAGTCTCCCGATAAAAATGATGCCTCACTTGTGTGGGTAGGCCTAGCGCCCGCGACAGGAAACGCCCCAAAGCGCAACGTGGACACAGCCAAATTTTTGAAGGAAAACAGAAGTGTTTTTTGCAAAGTGCCTACCTGTAGATTTTGGCTTGTAGCTCAGCCGCCACCTAGGGAAACCTACCAAACCTGTGCATTTCTGAAAACTAGAGTCCTAGGGGAATCCAAGATGGGGTGACTTGTGTGGCTCGGACCAGGTTCTGTTACCCAGAATCCATTGCAAACCTCAAAAATTTGGTTAAAAAAACACATGTTCCTCACATTTCTGTGGCAGAAAAATCTGGAATCTGAGAGGAGCCACACATTTCCTTCCACCCAGCGTTCCCCCACGTCTCCCGATAAAAATGATACCTCACTTGTGTGGGTAGGCCTAGCGCCCGCGACAGGAAACGCCCCAAAGCGCAACGTGGAAACAGCCAAATTTTTGAAGGAAAACAGAGGTGTTTTTTGCAAAGTGCCTACCTGTAGATTTTGGCCTGTAGCTCAGCCGCCACCTAGGAAAACCTACCAAACCTGTGCATTTCTGAAAACTAGAGACCTAGGGGAATCCAAGATGGGGTGACTTGTGTGGCTCGGACCAGGTTCTGTTACCCAGAATCCATTGCAAACCTCAAAATTTGGCTAAAAAAACACATGTTCCTCACATTTCTGTGGCAGAAAGTTCTGGAATCTGAGAGGAGCCACAAATTTCCTTCCAACCAGCGTTCCCCCACGTCTCCCGATAAAAATGATACCTCACTTGTGTGGGTAGGCCTAGCGCCCGCGACAGGAAACGCCCCAAAGCGCAACGTGGACACAGCCAAATTTTTGAAGGAAAACACAGGTGTTTTTTGCAAAGTGCCTACCTGTAGATTTTGGCTTGTAGCTCAGCCTCCACCTAGGAAAACCTACCAAACCTGTGCATTTCTGAAAACTAGAGACCTAGGGGAATCCAAGATGGGGTGACTTGTGTGGCTCGGACCAGGTTCTGTTACCCAGAATCCTTTGCAAACCTCAAAATTTGGCTAAAAAAACACATGTTCCTCACATTTCTGTGGCAGAAAGTTCTGGAATCTGAGAGAAGCCACAAATTTCCTTCAACCCAGCGTTCCCCCACGTCTCCTGATAAACATGATACTTCACTTTTGTGGGTAGGCCTAGCGCCCGCGACAGGAAACGCCTCAAAGCGCAACGTGGACACAGCCACATTTTTGAAGGAAAACAGAGGTATTTTTTGCAAAGTGCCTACCTGTAGATTTTGGCCTGTAGCTCAGCCGCCACCTAGGGAAACCTACCAAACCTGTGCATTTCTGAAAACTAGAGTCCTAGGGGAATCCAAGATGGGGTGACTTGTGTGGCTCGGACCAGGTTCTGTTACCCAGAATCCATTGCAAACCTCAAAATTTGGCTAAAAAAACACATGTTCCTCACATTTCTGTGGCAGAAAGTTCTGGAATCTGAGAGGAGCCACGAATTTCCTTCCACCCAGCGTTCCCCCACGTCTCCCGATAAAAATGATACCTCACTTGTGTGGGTAGGCCTAGCGCCTGCGACAGGAAACCCCCCAAAGCGCAACGTGGACACAGCCAAATTTTTGAAGGAAAACAGAGGTGTTTTTTGCAAAGTGCCTACCTGTAGATTTTGGCCTGTAGCTCAGCCGCCACCTAGGGAAACCTACCAAACCTGTGCATTTCTGAAAACTAGAGACCTAGGGGAATCCAAGATGGGGTGACTTGTGTGGCTCGGACCAGGTTCTGTTACCCAGAATCCTTTGCAAACCTCAAAATTTGGCTAAAAAAACACATGTTCCTCACATTTCTGTGGCAGAAAGTTCTGGAATCTGAGAGAAGCCACAAATTTCCTTTCACCCAGCGTTCCCCCACGTCTCCCGATAAAAATGATACCTCACTTGTGTGGGTAGGCCTAGCGCCCGCGACAGGAAACGCCTCAAAGCGCAACGTGGACACAGCCACATTTTTGAAGGAAAACAGAGGTGTTTTTTGCAAAGTGCCTACCTGTAGATTTTGGCCTGTAGCTCAGCCGCCACCTAGGGAAACCTACCAAACCTGTGCATTTCTGAAAACTAGAGACCTAGGGGAATCCAAGATGGGGTGACTTGTGTGGCTCGGACCAGGTTCTGTTACCCAGAATCCATTGCAAACCTCACAACTTGGCTAAAAAAACACATGTTCCTCACATTTCTGTGGCAGAAAGTTCTGGAATCTGAGAGCAGCCACAAATTTCCTTCCACCCAGCATTCCCCCACGTCTCCCGATAAAAATGATGCCTCACTTGTGTGGGTAGGCCTAGCGCCCGCGACAGGAAACGCCCCAAAGCGCAACGTGGACACAGCCAAATTTTTTAAGGAAAACAGAAGTGTTTTTTGCAAAGTGCCTACCTGTAGATTTTGGCTTGTAGCTCAGCCGCCACCTAGGGAAACCTACCAAACCTGTGCATTTCTGAAAACTAGAGGCCTAGGGGAATCCAAGATGGGGTGACTTGTGTGGCTCGGACCAGGTTCTGTTACCCAGAATCCATTGCAAACCTCAAAATTTGGCTAAAAAAACACATGTTCCTCACATTTCTGTGGCAGAAAGTTCTGGAATCTGAGAGGAGCCACAAATTTCCTTTCACCCAGCGTTCCCCCACGTCTCCCGATAAAAATGATACCTCACTTGTGTGGGTAGGCCTAGTGGCCGTGACAGGAAACGCCCCAAAGCGCAACGTGGGCAGAGCCAAATTTTTGAAGGAAAACAGAGGTGTTTTTTGCAAAGTGCCTACCTGTAGATGTTGGCCTCTAGCTCAGACGCCACATAGGGAAACCTACCAAACCTGTGCATTTCTGAAAACTAGAGACCTAGGGGAATCCAAGATGGGGTGACTTGTGTGGCTCGGACCAGGTTCTGTTACCCAGAATCCATTGCAAACCTCAAAATTTGGCTAAAAAAACACATGTTCCTCACATTTCTGTGGCACAAAGTTCTGGAATCTAAGAGGAGCCACAAATTTCCTTCCACCCAGCGTTCCCCCACGTCTCCCGATAAAAATGATACCTCACTTGTGTGGGTAGGCCTAGCGCCCGCGACAGGAAACGCCCCAAAGCGCAACGTGGACACAGCCAAATGTTTGAAGGAAAACAGACGTGTTTTTTGCAAAGAGCCTACCTGTAGATTTTGGCCTGTAGCTCAGCCGCCACCTAGGGAAACCTACCAAACCTGTGCATTTCTGGAAACTAGAGACCTAGGGGAATCCAAGATGGGGTGACTTGTGTGGCTCGGACCACGTTCTGTTACCCAGAATCCATTGCAAACCTCAAAATTTGGCTAAAAAAACACATGTTCCTCACATTTCTGTGTCAGAAAGTTCTGGAATCTGAGAGGAGCCACAAATTTCTTCCACCCAGCGTTCCCCCATGTCTCCCGATAAAAATGATACTTCACTTTTGTGGGTAGGCCTTGCGCCCGCGACAGGAAACGCCCCAAAGCGCAACGTGGACACATCCAAATTTTTGAAGGAAAACAGAGGTGTTTTTTGCAAAGTGCCTACCTGTAGATTTTGGCTTGTAGCTCAGCCGCCACCTAGGGAAACCTACCAAACCTGTGCATTTCTGAAAACTAGAGACCTAGGGGAATCCAAGATGGGGTGACTTGTGTGGCTCAGACCACGTTCTGTTACCCAGAATCCATTGCAAACCTCAAAATTTGGCTAAAAAAACACATGTTCCTCACATTTCTGTGGCAGAAAGTTCTGGAATCTGAGAGGAGCCACAAATTTCCTTCCACCCAGCGTTCCCCCACGTCTCCCGATAAAAATGATACCTCACTTGTGTGGGTAGGCCTAGCGCCCGCGACAGGAAACGGCCCAAAGCGCAACGTGGACACAGCCAAATTTTTGAAGGAAAACAGAGGTGTTTTTTGCAAAGTGCCTACCTGTAGATTTTGACTTGTAGCTCAGCCGCCACCTAGGGAAACCTACCAAACCTGTGCATTTCTGAAAACTAGAGACCTAGGGGAATCCAAGATGGGGTGACTTGTATGGCTCGGACCAGGTTCTGTTACCCAGAATCCTTTGCAAACCTCAAACTTTTGGCTAAAAAAACACATGTTCCTCACAATTCTGTGCCAAAAAGTTCTGGAATCTTAGAGGAGCCACAAACTTCCTTTCACCCAGCGTTCCCCCACGACTCCCGATAAAAATGATACCTCACTTGTGTGGGTAGGCCTAGCGCCCGCGACAGGAAACGCCCCAAAGCGCAACGTGGGCACAGCCAAATTTTTGAAGGAAAACAGAGGTGTTTTTTGCAAAGTGCCTACCTGTAGATTTTGGCCTGTAGCTCAGCCGCCACCTAGGAAAACCTACCAAACCTGTGCATTTCTGAAAACTAGAGTCCTAGGGGAATCCAAGATGGGGTGACTTGTGTGGCTCGGACCAGGTTCTGTTACCCAGAATCCATTGCAAACCTCAAAATTTGGCTAAAAAAACACATGTTCCTCCCATTTCTGTGGCAGAAAGTTCTGGAATCTGAGAGGAGCCACAAATTTCCTTCCACCCAGCGTTCCCCCACGTCTCCCGATAAAAATGATACCTCACTTGTGTGGGTAGGCCTAGCGCCCGCGACAGGAAACGCCCCAAAGCGCAACGTGGACACAGCCAAATTTTTGAAGGAAAACAGAGGTGTTTTTTGCAAAGTGCCTACCTGTAGATTTTGGCCTGTAGCTCAGCCGCCACCTAGGGAAACCTACCAAACCTGTGCATTTCTGAAAACTAGAGACCTAGGGGAATCCAAGATGGGGTGACTTGTGTGGCTCGGACCAGGTTCTGTTACCCAGAATCCATTGCAAATCTCAAAATTTGGCTAAAAAAACACATGTTCCTCACATTTCTGTGGCAGAAAGTTCTGGAATCTGAGAGGAGCCACAAATTTCCTTCCACCCAGCGTTCCCCCACGTCTCCCGATAAAAATGATACCTCACTTGTGTGGGTAGGCCTAGCGCCCGCGACAGGAAACGCCCCAAAGCGCAACGTGGACACAGCCAAATTTTTGAAGGAAAACAGAGGTGTTTTTTGCAAAGTGCCTACCTGTAGATTTTGGCCTGTAGCTCAGCCGCCACCTAGGGAAACCTACCAAACCTGTGCATTTCTGAAAACTAGAGACCTAGGGGAATCCAAGATGGGGTGACTTGTGTGGCTCGGACCAGGTTCTGTTACCCAGAATCCTTTGCAAACCTCAAAATTTGGCTAAAAAAACACATGTTCCTCACATTTCTGTGGCAGAAAGTTCTGGAATCTGAGAGGAGCCACAAATGTCCTTTCACCCAGCGTTCCCCCACGTCTCCCGATAAAAATGATACCTCACTTGTGTGGGTAGGCCTAGCGCCCGCGACAGGAAACGCCCCAAAGCGCAACGTGGACACAGCCAAATGTTTGAAGGAAAACAGACGTGTATTTTGCAAAGTGCCTACTTTAGATTTTGGCCTGTAGCTCAGCCGCCACCTAGGGAAACCTACCAAACCTGTGCATTTCTGAAAACTAGAGTCCTAGGGGAATCCAAGATGGGGTGACTTGTGTGGCTCAGACCAGGTTCTGTTACCCAGAATCCTTTGCAAACCTCAAAATTTGGCTAAAAAAACACATGTTCCTCACATTTCTGTGGCAGAAAGTTCTGGAATCTGAGAGGAGCCACAAATGTCCTTTCACCCAGCGTTCCCCCACGTCTCCCGATAAAAATGATACCTCACTTGTGTGGGAAGGCCTAGCACCCGCGACAGGAAACGCCCCAAAGCGCAACGTGGACACAGCCAAATTTTTGAAGGAAAACAGAGGTGTTTTTTGCAAAGTGCCTACCTGTAGATTTTGGCCTGTAGCTCAGCCGCCACCTAGGGAAACCTACCAAACCTCTGCATTTCTGAAAACTAGAGACCTAGGGGAATCAAAGATGGGGTGACTTGTGTGGCTCGGACCAGGTTCTGTTACCCTGAATCCATTGCAAACCTCAAAATTTGGCTAAAAAAACACATGTTCCTCACATTTCTGTGGCAGAAAGTTCTGGAATCTGAGAGGAGCCACAAATTTCCTTTCACCCAGCGTTCCCCCACGTCTCCCGATAAAAATGATACCTCACTTTTGTGGGTAGGCCTAGCGCCCGCGACAGGAAACGCCCCAAAGCGCAACGTGCACACAGCCAAATGTTTGAAGGAAAACAGACGTGTTTTTTGCAAAGTGCCTACCTGTAGATTTTGGCCTGTAGCTCAGCCGCCACCTAGGGAAACCTACCAAACCTGTGCATTTCTGAAAACTAGAGTCCTAGGGGAATCCAAGATGGGGTGACTTGTGTGGCTCGGACCAGGTTCTGTTACCCAGAATCCATTGCAAACCTCAAAATTTGGCTAAAAAAACACATGTTCCTCACATTTCTGTGGCAGAAAGTTCTGGAATCTGAGAGGAGCCACGAATTTCCTTCCACCCAGCGTTCCCCCACGTCTCCCGATAAAAATGATACCTCACTTGTGTGGGTAGGCCTAGCGCCTGCGACAGGACACCCCCCAAAGCGCAACGTGGACACAGCCAAATTTTTGAAGGAAAACAGAGGTGTTTTTTGCAAAGTGCCTACCTGTAGATTTTGGCCTGTAGCTCAGCCGCCACCTAGGGAAACCTACCAAACCTGTGCATTTCTGAAAACTAGAGACCTAGGGGAATCCAAGATGGGGTGACTTGTGTGGCTCGGACCAGGTTCTGTTACCCAGAATCCTTTGCAAACCTCAAAATTTGGCTAAAAAAACACATGTTCCTCACATTTCTGTGGCAGAAAGTTCTGGAATCTGAGAGAAGCCACAAATTTCCTTTCACCCAGCGTTCCCCCACGTCTCCCGATAAAAATGATACCTCACTTGTGTGGGTAGGCCTAGCGCCCGCGACAGGAAACGCCTCAAAGCGCAACGTGGACACAGCCACATTTGTGAAGGAAAACAGAGGTGTTTTTTGCAAAGTGCCTACCTGTAGATTTTGGCCTGTAGCTCAGCCGCCACCTAGGGAAACCTACCAAACCTGTGCATTTCTGAAAACTAGAGACCTAGGGGAATCCAAGATGGGGTGACTTGTGTGGCTCGGACCAGGTTCTGTTACCCAGAATCCATTGCAAACCTCACAACTTGGCTAAAAAAACACATGTTCCTCACATTTCTGTGGCAGAAAGTTCTGGAATCTGAGAGCAGCCACAAATTTCCTTCCACCCAGCGTTCCCCCACGTCTCCCGATAAAAATGATACCTCACTTGTGTGGGTAGGCCTAGCGCCCGCGACAGGAAACGCCCCAAAGCGCAACGTGGACACAGCCAAATTTTTTAAGGAAAACAGAAGTGTTTTTTGCAAAGTGCCTACATGTAGATTTTGGCTTGTAGCTCAGCCGCCACCTAGGGAAACCTACCAAACCTGTGCATTTCTGAAAACTAGAGGCCTAGGGAATCCAAGATGGGGTGACTTGTGTGGCTCGGACCAGGTTCTGTTACCCAGAATCCATTGCAAACCTCAAAATTTGGCTAAAAAAACACATGTTCCTCACATTTCTGTGGCAGAAAGTTCTGGAATCTGAGAGGAGCCACAAATTTCCTTTCACCCAGCGTTCCCCCACGTCTCCCGATAAAAATGATACCTCACTTGTGTGGGTAGGCCTAGTGGCCGTGACAGGAAACGCCCCAAAGCGCAACGTGGGCAGAGCCAAATTTTTGAAGGAAAACAGAGGTGTTTTTTGCAAAGTGCCTACCTGTAGATTTTGGCCTCTAGCTCAGACGCCACATAGGGAAACCTACCAAACCTGTGCATTTCTGAAAACTAGAGACCTAGGGGAATCCAAGATGGGGTGACTTGTGTGGCTCGGACCAGGTTCTGTTACCCAGAATCCATTGCAAACCTCAAAATTTGGCTAAAAAAACACATGTTCCTCACATTTCTGTGGCACAAAGTTCTGGAATCTAAGAGGAGCCACAAATTTCCTTCCACCCAGCGTTCCCCCACGTCTCCCGATAAAAATGATACCTCACTTGTGTGGGTAGGCCTAGCGCCCGCGACAGGAAACGCCCCAAAGCGCAACGTGGACACAGCCAAATGTTTGAAGGAAAACAGACGTGTTTTTTGCAAAGAGCCTACCAGTAGATTTTGGCCTGTAGCTCAGCCGCCACCTAGGGAAACCTACCAAACCTGTGCATTTCTGGAAACTAGAGACCTAGGGGAATCCAAGATGGGGTGACTTGTGTGGCTCGGACCACGTTCTGTTACCCAGAATCCATTGCAAACCTCAAAATTTGGCTAAAAAAACACATGTTCCTCACATTTCTGTGTCAGAAAGTTCTGGAATCTGAGAGGAGCCACAAATTTCTTCCACCCAGCGTTCCCCCATGTCTCTCGATAAAAATGATACTTCACTTTTGTGGGTAGGCCTTGCGCCCGCGACAGGAAACGCCCCAAAGCGCAACGTGGACACATCCAAATTTTTGAAGGAAAACAGAGGTGTTTTTTGCAAAGTGCCTACCTGTAGATTTTGGCTTGTAGCTCAGCCGCCACCTAGGGAAACCTACCAAACCTGTGCATTTCTGAAAACTAGAGACCTAGGGGAATCCAAGATGGGGTGACTTGTGTGGCTCAGACCACGTTCTGTTACCCAGAATCCATTGCAAACCTCAAAATTTGGCTAAAAAAACACATGTTCCTCACATTTCTGTGGCAGAAAGTTCTGGAATCTGAGAGGAGCCACAAATTTCCTTCCACCCAGCGTTCCCCCACGTCTCCCGATAAAAATGATACCTCACTTGTGTGGGTAGGCCTAGCGCCCGCGACAGGAAACGGCCCAAAGCGCAACGTGGACACAGCCAAATTTTTGAAGGAAAACAGAGGTGTTTTTTGCAAAGTGCCTACCTGTAGATTTTGACTTGTAGCTCAGCCGCCACCTAGGGAAACCTACCAAACCTGTGCATTTCTGAAAACTAGAGACCTAGGGGAATCCAAGATGGGGTGACTTGTATGGCTCGGACCAGGTTCTGTTACCCAGAATCCTTTGCAAACCTCAAAATTTTGGCTAAAAAAACACATGTTCCTCACAATTCTGTGCCAAAAAGTTCTGGAATCTTAGAGGAGCCACAAACTTCCTTTCACCCAGCGTTCCCCCACGACTCCCGATAAAAATGATACCTCACTTGTGTGGGTAGGCCTAGCGCCCGCGACAGGAAACGCCCCAAAGCGCAACGTGGGCACAGCCAAATTTTTGAAGGAAAACAGAGGTGTTTTTTGCAAAGTGCCTACCTGTAGATTTTGGCCTGTAGCTCAGACGCCACCTAGGGAAACCTACCAAACCTGTGCATTTCTGAAAACTAGAGCCCTAGGGGAATCCAAGATGGGGTGACTTGTGTGGCTCGGACCAGGTTCTGTTACCCAGAATCCATTGCAAACCTCAAAATTTGGCTAAAAAAACAGATGTTCCTCACATTTCTGTGGCACAAAGTTCTGGAATCTAAGAGGAGCCACAAATTTCCTTCCACCCAGCGTTCCCCCACGTCTCCCGATAAAAATGATACCTCACTTGTGTGGGTAGGCCTAGCGCCCGCGCCAGGAAACGCCCCACAGCGCAACGTGGACAAAGCCAAATGTTTGAAGGAAAACAGACGTGTTTTTTGCAAAGTGCCTACCTGTAGATTTTGGCCTGTAGCTCAGCCGCCACCTAGGAAAACCTACCAAACCTGTGCATTTCTGAAAACTAGAGTCCTAGGGGAATCCAAGATGGGGTGACTTGTGTGGCTCGGACCAGGTTCTGTTACCCAGAATCCATTGCAAACCTCAAAATTTGGCTAAAAAAACACATGTTCCTCACATTTCTGTGGCAGAAAGTTCTGGAATCTGAGAGGAGCCACAAATTTCCTTCCACCCAGCGTTCCCCCACGTCTCCCGATAAAAATGATACCTCACTTGTGTGGGTAGGCCTAGCTCCCGCGACAGGAAACGCCCCAAAGCGCAACGTGGACACAGCCAAATTTTTGAAGGAAAACAGAGGTGTTTTTTGCAAAGTGCCTACCTGTAGATTTTGGCTTGTAGCTCAGCCGCCACCTAGGGAAACCTACCAAACCTGTGCATTTCTGAAAACTAGAGACCTAGGGGAATCCAAGATGGGGTGACTTGTGTGGCTCAGACCAGGTTCTGTTACCCAGAATCCTTTGCAAACCTCAAAATTTGGCTAAAAAAACACATGTTCCTCACATTTCTGTGGCAGAAAGTTCTGGAATCTGAGAGAAGCCACAAATTTCCTTTCACCCAGCGTTCCCTCACGTCTCCCGATAAAAATGATACCTCACTTGTGTGGGTAGGCCTAGCGGCCGCGACAGGAAACACCTCAAAGCGCAACGTGGACACAGCCACATTTTTGAAGGAAAACAGAGGTGTTTTTTGCAAAGTGCCTACCTGTAGATTTTGGCCTGTAGCTCAGCCGCCACCTAGGGAAACCTACCAAACCTGTGCATTTCTGAAAACTAGAGACCTAGGGGAATCCAAGATGGGGTGACTTGTGTGGCTCGGACCAGGTTCTGTTACCCAGAATCCATTGCAAACCTCACAACTTGGCTAAAAAAACACATGTTCCTCACATTTCTGTGGCAGAAAGTTCTGGAATCTGAGAGGAGCCACAAATTTCCTTCCACCCAGCATTCCCCCAAGTCTCCCGATAAAAATGATGCCTCACTTGTGTGGGTAGGCCTAGCGCCCGCGACAGGAAACGCCCCAAAGCGCAACGTGGACACAGCCAAATTTTTGAAGGAAAACAGAAGTGTTTTTTGCAAAGTGCCTACCTGTAGATTTTGGCTTGTAGCTCAGCCGCCACCTAGGGAAACCTACCAAACCTGTGCATTTCTGAAAACTAGAGTCCTAGGGGAATCCAAGATGGGGTGACTTGTGTGGCTCGGACCAGGTTCTGTTACCCAGAATCCATTGCAAACCTCAAAAATTTGGTTAAAAAAACACATGTTCCTCACATTTCTGTGGCAGAAAAATATGGAATCTGAGAGGAGCCACACATTTCCTTCCACCCAGCGTTCCCCCACGTCTCCCGATAAAAATGATACCTCACTTGTGTGGGTAGGCCTAGCGCCCGCGACAGGAAACGCCCCAAAGCGCAACGTGGAAACAGCAAAATTTTTGAAGGAAAACAGAGGTGTTTTTTGCAAAGTGCCTACCTGTAGATTTTGGCCTGTAGCTCAGCCGCCACCTAGGAAAACCTACCAAACCTGTGCATTTCTGAAAACTAGAGTCCTAGGGGAATCCAAGATGGGGTGACTTGTGTGGCTCGGACCAGGTTCTGTTACCCAGAATCCATTGCAAACCTCAAAATTTGGCTAAAAAAACACATGTTCCTCACATTTCTGTGGCAGAAAGTTCTGGAATCTGAGAGGAGCCACAAATTTCCTTCCACCCAGCGTTCCCCCACGTCTCCCGATAAAAATGATACCTCACTTGTGTGGGTAGGCCTAGCGCCCGCGACAGGAAACGCCCCAAAGCGCAACGTGGACACAGCCAAATTTTTGAAGGAAAACAGAGGTGTTTTTTGCAAAGTGCCTACCTGTAGATTTTGGCCTGTAGCTCAGCCGCCACCTAGGGAAACCTAGCAAACCTGTGCATTTCTGAAAACTAGAGACCTAGGGGAATCCAAGATGGGGTGACTTGTGTGGCTCGGACCACGTTCTGTTACCCAGAATCCATTGCAAATCTCAAAATTTGGCTAAAAAAACACATGTTCCTCACATTTCTGTGGCAGAAAGTTCTGGAATCTGAGAGGAGCCACAAATTTCCTTCCACCCAGCGTTCCCCCACGTCTCCCGATAAAAATGATACCTCACTTGTGTGGGTAGGCCTAGCGCCCGCGACAGGAAACGCCCCAAAGCGCAACGTGGACACAGCCAAATTTTTGAAGGAAAACAGAGGTGTTTTTTGCAAAGTGCCTACCTGTAGATTTTGGCCTGTAGCTCAGCCGCCACCTAGGGAAACCTACCAAACCTGTGCATTTCTGAAAACTAGAGACCTAGGGGAATCCAAGATGGGGTGACTTGTGTGGCTCGGACCAGGTTCTGTTACCCAGAATCCTTTGCAAACCTCAAAATTTGGCTAAAAAAACACATGTTCCTCACATTTCTGTGGCAGAAAGTTCTGGAATCTGAGAGGAGCCACAAATGTCCTTTCACCCAGCGTTCCCCCACGTCTCCCGATAAAAATGATACCTCACTTGTGTGGGTAGGCCTAGCGCCCGCGACAGGAAACGCCCCAAAGCGCAACGTGGACACAGCCAAATGTTTGAAGGAAAACAGACGTGTATTTTGCAAAGTGCCTACTTTAGATTTTGGCCTGTAGCTCAGCCGCCACCTAGGGAAACCTACCAAACCTGTGCATTTCTGAAAACTAGAGTCCTAGGGGAATCCAAGATGGGGTGACTTGTGTGGCTCAGACCAGGTTCTGTTACCCAGAATCCTTTGCAAACCTCAAAATTTGGCTAAAAAAACACATGTTCCTCACATTTCTGTGGCAGAAAGTTCTGGAATCTGAGAGGAGCCACAAATGTCCTTTAACCCAGCGTTCCCCCACGTCTCCCGATAAAAATGATACCTCACTTGTGTGGGAAGGCCTAGCACCCGCGACAGGAAACGCCCCAAAGCGCAACGTGGACACAGCCAAATTTTTGAAGGAAAACAGAGGTGTTTTTTGCAAAGTGCCTACCTGTAGATTTTGGCCTGTAGCTCAGCCGCCACCTAGGGAAACCTACCAAACCTCTGCATTTCTGAAAACTAGAGACCTAGGGGAATCCAAGATGGGTGACTTGTGTGGCTCGGACCAGGTTCTGTTACCCTGAATCCATTGCAAACCTCAAAATTTGGCTAAAAAAAACACATGTTCCTCACATTTCTGTGGCAGAAAGTTCTGGAATCTGAGAGGAGCCACAAATTTCCTTTCACCCAGCGTTCCCCCACGTCTCCCGATAAAAATGATACCTCACTTTTGTGGGTAGGCCTAGCGCCCGCGACAGGAAACGCCCCAAAGCGCAACGTGCACACAGCCAAATGTTTGAAGGAAAACAGACGTGTTTTTTGCAAAGTGCCTACCTGTAGATTTTGGCCTGTAGCTCAGCCGCCACCTAGGGAAACCTACCAAACCTGTGCATTTCTGAAAACTAGAGTCCTAGGGGAATCCAAGATGGGGTGACTTGTGTGGCTCGGACCAGGTTCTGTTACCCAGAATCCATTGCAAACCTCAAAATTTGGCTAAAAAAACACATGTTCCTCACATTTCTGTGGCAGAAAGTTCTGGAATCTGAGAGGAGCCACGAATTTCCTTCCACCCAGCGTTCCCCCACGTCTCCCGATAAAAATGATACCTCACTTGTGTGGGTAGGCCTAGCGCCTGCGACAGGAAACCCCCCAAAGCGCAACGTGGACACAGCCAAATTTTTGAAGGAAAACAGAGGTGTTTTTTGCAAAGTGCCTACCTGTAGATTTTGGCCTGTAGCTCAGCCGCCACCTAGGGAAACCTACCAAACCTGTGCATTTCTGAAAACTAGAGACCTAGGGGAATCCAAGATGGGGTGACTTGTGTGGCTCGGACCAGGTTCTGTTACCCAGAATCCTTTGCAAACCTCAAAATTTGGCTAAAAAAACACATGTTCCTCACATTTCTGTGGCAGAAAGTTCTGGAATCTGAGAGAAGCCACAAATTTCCTTTCACCCAGCGTTCCCCCACGTCTCCCGATAAAAATGATACCTCACTTGTGTGGGTAGGCCTAGCGCCCGCGACAGGAAACGCCTCAAAGCGCAACGTGGACACAGCCACATTTGTGAAGGAAAACAGAGGTGTTTTTTGCAAAGTGCCTACCTGTAGATTTTGGCCTGTAGCTCAGCCGCCACCTAGGGAAACCTACCAAACCTGTGCATTTCTGAAAACTAGAGACCTAGGGGAATCCAAGATGGGGTGACTTGTGTGGCTCGGACCAGGTTCTGTTACCCAGAATCCATTGCAAACCTCACAACTTGGCTAAAAAAACACATGTTCCTCACATTTCTGTGGCAGAAAGTTCTGGAATCTGAGAGCAGCCACAAATTTCCTTCCACCCAGCGTTCCCCCACGTCTCCCGATAAAAATGATACCTCACTTGTGTGGGTAGGCCTAGCGCCCGCGACAGGAAACGCCCCAAAGCGCAACGTGGACACAGCCAAATTTTTTAAGGAAAACAGAAGTGTTTTTTGCAAAGTGCCTACATGTAGATTTTGGCTTGTAGCTCAGCCGCCACCTAGGGAAACCTACCAAACCTGTGCATTTCTGAAAACTAGAGGCCTAGGGGAATCCAAGATGGGGTGACTTGTGTGGCTCGGACCAGGTTCTGTTACCCAGAATCCATTGCAAACCTCAAAATTTGGCTAAAAAAACACATGTTCCTCACATTTCTGTGGCAGAAAGTTCTGGAATCTGAGAGGAGCCACAAATTTCCTTCCACCCAGCGTTCCCCCACGTCTCCCGATAAAAATGATACCTCACTTGTGTGGGTAGGCCTAGCGCCCGCGACAGGAAACGCCCCAAAGCGCAACGTGGACACAGCCAAATGTTTGAAGGAAAACAGACGTGTTTTTTGCAAAGAGCCTACCAGTAGATTTTGGCCTGTAGCTCAGCCGCCACCTAGGGAAACCTACCAAACCTGTGCATTTCTGGAAACTAGAGACCTAGGGGAATCCAAGATGGGGTGACTTGTGTGGCTCGGACCACGTTCTGTTACCCAGAATCCATTGCAAACCTCAAAATTTGGCTAAAAAAACACATGTTCCTCACATTTCTGTGTCAGAAAGTTCTGGAATCTGAGAGGAGCCACAAATTTCTTCCACCCAGCGTTCCCCCATGTCTCTCGATAAAAATGATACTTCACTTTTGTGGGTAGGCCTTGCGCCCGCGACAGGAAACGCCCCAAAGCGCAACGTGGACACATCCAAATTTTTGAAGGAAAACAGAGGTGTTTTTTGCAAAGTGCCTACCTGTAGATTTTGGCTTGTAGCTCAGCCGCCATCTAGGGAAACCTACCAAACCTGTGCATTTCTGAAAACTAGAGACCTAGGGGAATCCAAGATGGGGTGACTTGTGTGGCTCAGACCACGTTCTGTTACCCAGAATCCATTGCAAACCTCAAAATTTGGCTAAAAAAACACATGTTCCTCACATTTCTGTGGCAGAAAGTTCTGGAATCTGAGAGGAGCCACAAATTTCCTTCCACCCAGCGTTCCCCCACGTCTCCCGATAAAAATGATACCTCACTTGTGTGGGTAGGCCTAGCGCCCGCGACAGGAAACGGCCCAAAGCGCAACGTGGACACAGCCAAATTTTTGAAGGAAAACAGAGGTGTTTTTTGCAAAGTGCCTACCTGTAGATTTTGACTTGTAGCTCAGCCGCCACCTAGGGAAACCTACCAAACCTGTGCATTTCTGAAAACTAGAGACCTAGGGGAATCCAAGATGGGGTGACTTGTATGGCTCGGACCAGGTTCTGTTACCCAGAATCCTTTGCAAACCTCAAAATTTTGGCTAAAAAAACACATGTTCCTCACAATTCTGTGCCAAAAAGTTCTGGAATCTTAGAGGAGCCACAAACTTCCTTTCACCCAGCGTTCCCCCACGACTCCCGATAAAAATGATACCTCACTTGTGTGGGTAGGCCTAGCGCCCGCGACAGGAAACGCCCCAAAGCGCAACGTGGGCACAGCCAAATTTTTGAAGGAAAACAGAGGTGTTTTTTGCAAAGTGCCTACCTGTAGATTTTGGCCTGTAGCTCAGACGCCACCTAGGGAAACCTACCAAACCTGTGCATTTCTGAAAACTAGAGCCCTAGGGGAATCCAAGATGGGGTGACTTGTGTGGCTCGGACCAGGTTCTGTTACCCAGAATCCATTGCAAACCTCAAAATTTGGCTAAAAAAACACATGTTCCTCACATTTCTGTGGCACAAAGTTCTGGAATCTAAGAGGAGCCACAAATTTCCTTCCACCCAGCGTTCCCCCACGTCTCCCGATAAAAATGATACCTCACTTGTGTGGGTAGGCCTAGCGCCCGCGCCAGGAAACGCCCCACAGCGCAACGTGGACACAGCCAAATTTTTGAAGGAAAACAGAGGTGTTTTTTGCAAAGTGCCTACCTGTAGATTTTGGCTTGTAGCTCAGCCGCCACCTAGGGAAACCTACCAAACCTGTGCATTTCTGAAAACTAGAGACCTAGGGGAATCCAAGATGGGGTGACTTGTGTGGCTCAGACCAGGTTCTGTTACCCAGAATCCTTTGCAAACCTCAAAATTTGGCTAAAAAAACACATGTTCCTCACATTTCTGTGGCAGAAAGTTCTGGAATCTGAGAGAAGCCACAAATTTCCTTTCACCCAGCGTTCCCCCACGTCTCCCGATAAAAATGATACCTCACTTGTGTGGGTAGGCCTAGCGGCCGCGACAGGAAACACCTCAAAGCGCAACGTGGACACAGCCACATTTTTGAAGGAAAACAGAGGTGTTTTTTGCAAAGTGCCTACCTGTAGATTTTGGCCTGTAGCTCAGCCGCCACCTAGGGAAACCTACCAAACCTGTGCATTTCTGAAAACTAGAGACCTAGGGGAATCCAAGATGGGGTGACTTGTGTGGCTCGGACCAGGTTCTGTTACCCAGAATCCATTGCAAACCTCACAACTTGGCTAAAAAAACACATGTTCCTCACATTTCTGTGGCAGAAAGTTCTGGAATCTGAGAGGAGCCACAAATTTCCTTCCACCCAGCATTCCCCCAAGTCTCCCGATAAAAATGATGCCTCACTTGTGTGGGTAGGCCTAGCGCCCGCGACAGGAAACGCCCCAAAGCGCAACGTGGACACAGCCAAATTTTTGAAGGAAAACAGAGGTGTTTTTTGCAAAGTGCCTACCTGTAGATTTTGGCTTGTAGCTCAGCCGCCACCTAGGGAAACCTACCAAACCTGTGCATTTCTGAAAACTAGAGACCTAGGGGAATCCAAGATGGGGTGACTTGTGTGGCTCAGACCAGGTTCTGTAACCCAGAATCCTTTGCAAACCTCAAAATTTGGCTAAAAAAACACATGTTCCTCACATTTCTGTGGCAGAAAGTTCTGGAATCTGAGAGAAGCCACAAATTTCCTTTCACCCAGCGTTCCCTCACGTCTCCCGATAAAAATGATACCTCACTTGTGTGGGTAGGCCTAGCGGCCGCGACAGGAAACACCTCAAAGCGCAACGTGGACACAGCCACATTTTTGAAGGAAAACAGAGGTGTTTTTTGCAAAGTGCCTACCTGTAGATTTTGGCCTGTAGCTCAGCCGCCACCTAGGGAAACCTACCAAACCTGTGCATTTCTGAAAACTAGAGACCTAGGGGAATCCAAGATGGGGTGACTTGTGTGGCTCGGACCAGGTTCTGTTACCCAGAATCCATTGCAAACCTCACAACTTGGCTAAAAAAACACATGTTCCTCACATTTCTGTGGCAGAAAGTTCTGGAATCTGAGAGGAGCCACAAATTTCCTTCCACCCAGCATTCCCCCAAGTCTCCCGATAAAAATGATGCCTCACTTGTGTGGGTAGGCCTAGCGCCCGCGACAGGAAACGCCCCAAAGCGCAACGTGGACACAGCCAAATTTTTGAAGGAAAACAGAAGTGTTTTTTGCAAAGTGCCTACCTGTAGATTTTGGCTTGTAGCTCAGCCGCCACCTAGGGAAACCTACCAAACCTGTGCATTTCTGAAAACTAGAGTCCTAGGGGAATCCAAGATGGGGTGACTTGTGTGGCTCGGACCAGGTTCTGTTACCCAGAATCCATTGCAAACCTCAAAAATTTGGTTAAAAAAACACATGTTCCTCACATTTCTGTGGCAGAAAAATATGGAATCTGAGAGGAGCCACACATTTCCTTCCACCCAGCGTTCCCCCACGTCTCCCGATAAAAATGATACCTCACTTGTGTGGGTAGGCCTAGCGCCCGCGACAGGAAACGCCCCAAAGCGCAACGTGGAAACAGCAAAATTTTTGAAGGAAAACAGAGGTGTTTTTTGCAAAGTGCCTACCTGTAGATTTTGGCCTGTAGCTCAGCCGCCACCTAGGAAAACCTACCAAACCTGTGCATTTCTGAAAACTAGAGTCCTAGGGGAATCCAAGATGGGGTGACTTGTGTGGCTCGGACCAGGTTCTGTTACCCAGAATCCATTGCAAACCTCAAAATTTGGCTAAAAAAACACATGTTCCTCACATTTCTGTAGCAGAAAGTTCTGGAATCTGAGAGGAGCCACAAATTTCCTTCCACCCAGCGTTCCCCCACGTCTCCCGATAAAAATGATACCTCACTTGTGTGGGTAGGCCTAGCGCCCGCGACAGGAAACGCCCCAAAGCGCAACGTGGACACAGCCAAATTTTTGAAGGAAAACAGAGGTGTTTTTTGCAAAGTGCCTACCTGTAGATTTTGGCCTGTAGCTCAGCCGCCACCTAGGGAAACCTACCAAACCTGTGCATTTCTGAAAACTAGAGACCTAGGGGAATCCAAGATGGGGTGACTTGTGTGGCTCGGACCACGTTCTGTTACCCAGAATCCATTGCAAATCTCAAAATTTGGCTAAAAAAACACATGTTCCTCACATTTCTGTGGCAGAAAGTTCTGGAATCTGAGAGGAGCCACAAATTTCCTTCCACCCAGCGTTCCCCCACGTCTCCCGATAAAAATGATACCTCACTTGTGTGGGTAGGCCTAGCGCCCGCGACAGGAAACGCCCCAAAGCGCAACGTGGACACAGCCAAATTTTTGAAGGAAAACAGAGGTGTTTTTTGCAAAGTGCCTACCTGTAGATTTTGGCCTGTAGCTCAGCCGCCACCTAGGGAAACCTACCAAACCTGTGCATTTCTGAAAACTAGAGACCTAGGGGAATCCAAGATGGGGTGACTTGTGTGGCTCGGACCAGGTTCTGTTACCCAGAATCCTTTGCAAACCTCAAAATTTGGCTAAAAAAACACATGTTCCTCACATTTCTGTGGCAGAAAGTTCTGGAATCTGAGAGGAGCCACAAATGTCCTTTCACCCAGCGTTCCCCCACGTCTCCCGATAAAAATGATACCTCACTTGTGTGGGTAGGCCTAGCGCCCGCGACAGGAAACGCCCCAAAGCGCAACGTGGACACAGCCAAATGTTTGAAGGAAAACAGACGTGTATTTTGCAAAGTGCCTACTTTAGATTTTGGCCTGTAGCTCAGCCGCCACCTAGGGAAACCTACCAAACCTGTGCATTTCTGAAAACTAGAGTCCTAGGGGAATCCAAGATGGGGTGACTTGTGTGGCTCAGACCAGGTTCTGTTACCCAGAATCCTTTGCAAACCTCAAAATTTGGCTAAAAAAACACATGTTCCTCACATTTCTGTGGCAGAAAGTTCTGGAATCTGAGAGGAGCCACAAATGTCCTTTAACCCAGCGTTCCCCCACGTCTCCCGATAAAAATGATACCTCACTTGTGTGGGAAGGCCTAGCACCCGCGACAGGAAACGCCCCAAAGCGCAACGTGGACACAGCCAAATTTTTGAAGGAAAACAGAGGTGTTTTTTGCAAAGTGCCTACCTGTAGATTTTGGCCTGTAGCTCAGCCGCCACCTAGGGAAACCTACCAAACCTCTGCATTTCTGAAAACTAGAGACCTAGGGGAATCCAAGATGGGTGACTTGTGTGGCTCGGACCAGGTTCTGTTACCCTGAATCCATTGCAAACCTCAAAATTTGGCTAAAAAAACACATGTTCCTCACATTTCTGTGGCAGAAAGTTCTGGAATCTGAGAGGAGCCACAAATTTCCTTTCACCCAGCGTTCCCCCACGTCTCCCGATAAAAATGATACCTCACTTTTGTGGGTAGGCCTAGCGCCCGCGACAGGAAACGCCCCAAAGCGCAACGTGCACACAGCCAAATGTTTGAAGGAAAACAGACGTGTTTTTTGCAAAGTGCCTACCTGTAGATTTTGGCCTGTAGCTCAGCCGCCACCTAGGGAAACCTACCAAACCTGTGCATTTCTGAAAACTAGAGTCCTAGGGGAATCCAAGATGGGGTGACTTGTGTGGCTCGGACCAGGTTCTGTTACCCAGAATCCATTGCAAACCTCAAAATTTGGCTAAAAAAACACATGTTCCTCACATTTCTGTGGCAGAAAGTTCTGGAATCTGAGAGGAGCCACGAATTTCCTTCCACCCAGCGTTCCCCCACGTCTCCCGATAAAAATGATACCTCACTTGTGTGGGTAGGCCTAGCGCCTGCGACAGGAAACCCCCCAAAGCGCAACGTGGACACAGCCAAATTTTTGAAGGAAAACAGAGGTGTTTTTTGCAAAGTGCCTACCTGTAGATTTTGGCCTGTAGCTCAGCCGCCACCTAGGGAAACCTACCAAACCTGTGCATTTCTGAAAACTAGAGACCTAGGGGAATCCAAGATGGGGTGACTTGTGTGGCTCGGACCAGGTTCTGTTACCCAGAATCCTTTGCAAACCTCAAAATTTGGCTAAAAAAACACATGTTCCTCACATTTCTGTGGCAGAAAGTTCTGGAATCTGAGAGAAGCCACAAATTTCCTTTCACCCAGCGTTCCCCCACGTCTCCCGATAAAAATGATACCTCACTTGTGTGGGTAGGCCTAGCGCCCGCGACAGGAAACGCCTCAAAGCGCAACGTGGACACAGCCACATTTGTGAAGGAAAACAGAGGTGTTTTTTGCAAAGTGCCTACCTGTAGATTTTGGCCTGTAGCTCAGCCGCCACCTAGGGAAACCTACCAAACCTGTGCATTTCTGAAAACTAGAGACCTAGGGGAATCCAAGATGGGGTGACTTGTGTGGCTCGGACCAGGTTCTGTTACCCAGAATCCATTGCAAACCTCACAACTTGGCTAAAAAAACACATGTTCCTCACATTTCTGTGGCAGAAAGTTCTGGAATCTGAGAGCAGCCACAAATTTCCTTCCACCCAGCGTTCCCCCACGTCTCCCGATAAAAATGATACCTCACTTGTGTGGGTAGGCCTAGCGCCCGCGACAGGAAACGCCCCAAAGCGCAACGTGGACACAGCCAAATTTTTTAAGGAAAACAGAAGTGTTTTTTGCAAAGTGCCTACATGTAGATTTTGGCTTGTAGCTCAGCCGCCACCTAGGGAAACCTACCAAACCTGTGCATTTCTGAAAACTAGAGGCCTAGGGGAATCCAAGATGGGGTGACTTGTGTGGCTCGGACCAGGTTCTGTTACCCAGAATCCATTGCAAACCTCAAAATTTGGCTAAAAAAACACATGTTCCTCACATTTCTGTGGCAGAAAGTTCTGGAATCTGAGAGGAGCCACAAATTTCCTTCCACCCAGCGTTCCCCCACGTCTCCCGATAAAAATGATACCTCACTTGTGTGGGTAGGCCTAGCGCCCGCGACAGGAAACGCCCCAAAGCGCAACGTGGACACAGCCAAATGTTTGAAGGAAAACAGACGTGTTTTTTGCAAAGAGCCTACCAGTAGATTTTGGCCTGTAGCTCAGCCGCCACCTAGGGAAACCTACCAAACCTGTGCATTTCTGGAAACTAGAGACCTAGGGGAATCCAAGATGGGGTGACTTGTGTGGCTCGGACCACGTTCTGTTACCCAGAATCCATTGCAAACCTCAAAATTTGGCTAAAAAAACACATGTTCCTCACATTTCTGTGTCAGAAAGTTCTGGAATCTGAGAGGAGCCACAAATTTCTTCCACCCAGCGTTCCCCCATGTCTCTCGATAAAAATGATACTTCACTTTTGTGGGTAGGCCTTGCGCCCGCGACAGGAAACGCCCCAAAGCGCAACGTGGACACATCCAAATTTTTGAAGGAAAACAGAGGTGTTTTTTGCAAAGTGCCTACCTGTAGATTTTGGCTTGTAGCTCAGCCGCCATCTAGGGAAACCTACCAAACCTGTGCATTTCTGAAAACTAGAGACCTAGGGGAATCCAAGATGGGGTGACTTGTGTGGCTCAGACCACGTTCTGTTACCCAGAATCCATTGCAAACCTCAAAATTTGGCTAAAAAAACACATGTTCCTCACATTTCTGTGGCAGAAAGTTCTGGAATCTGAGAGGAGCCACAAATTTCCTTCCACCCAGCGTTCCCCCACGTCTCCCGATAAAAATGATACCTCACTTGTGTGGGTAGGCCTAGCGCCCGCGACAGGAAACGGCCCAAAGCGCAACGTGGACACAGCCAAATTTTTGAAGGAAAACAGAGGTGTTTTTTGCAAAGTGCCTACCTGTAGATTTTGACTTGTAGCTCAGCCGCCACCTAGGGAAACCTACCAAACCTGTGCATTTCTGAAAACTAGAGACCTAGGGGAATCCAAGATGGGGTGACTTGTATGGCTCGGACCAGGTTCTGTTACCCAGAATCCTTTGCAAACCTCAAAATTTTGGCTAAAAAAACACATGTTCCTCACAATTCTGTGCCAAAAAGTTCTGGAATCTTAGAGGAGCCACAAACTTCCTTTCACCCAGCGTTCCCCCACGACTCCCGATAAAAATGATACCTCACTTGTGTGGGTAGGCCTAGCGCCCGCGACAGGAAACGCCCCAAAGCGCAACGTGGGCACAGCCAAATTTTTGAAGGAAAACAGAGGTGTTTTTTGCAAAGTGCCTACCTGTAGATTTTGGCCTGTAGCTCAGACGCCACCTAGGGAAACCTACCAAACCTGTGCATTTCTGAAAACTAGAGCCCTAGGGGAATCCAAGATGGGGTGACTTGTGTGGCTCGGACCAGGTTCTGTTACCCAGAATCCATTGCAAACCTCAAAATTTGGCTAAAAAAACACATGTTCCTCACATTTCTGTGGCACAAAGTTCTGGAATCTAAGAGGAGCCACAAATTTCCTTCCACCCAGCGTTCCCCCACGTCTCCCGATAAAAATGATACCTCACTTGTGTGGGTAGGCCTAGCGCCCGCGCCAGGAAACGCCCCACAGCGCAACGTGGACACAGCCAAATTTTTGAAGGAAAACAGAGGTGTTTTTTGCAAAGTGCCTACCTGTAGATTTTGGCTTGTAGCTCAGCCGCCACCTAGGGAAACCTACCAAACCTGTGCATTTCTGAAAACTAGAGACCTAGGGGAATCCAAGATGGGGTGACTTGTGTGGCTCAGACCAGGTTCTGTTACCCAGAATCCTTTGCAAACCTCAAAATTTGGCTAAAAAAACACATGTTCCTCACATTTCTGTGGCAGAAAGTTCTGGAATCTGAGAGAAGCCACAAATTTCCTTTCACCCAGCGTTCCCCCACGTCTCCCGATAAAAATGATACCTCACTTGTGTGGGTAGGCCTAGCGGCCGCGACAGGAAACACCTCAAAGCGCAACGTGGACACAGCCACATTTTTGAAGGAAAACAGAGGTGTTTTTTGCAAAGTGCCTACCTGTAGATTTTGGCCTGTAGCTCAGCCGCCACCTAGGGAAACCTACCAAACCTGTGCATTTCTGAAAACTAGAGACCTAGGGGAATCCAAGATGGGGTGACTTGTGTGGCTCGGACCAGGTTCTGTTACCCAGAATCCATTGCAAACCTCACAACTTGGCTAAAAAAACACATGTTCCTCACATTTCTGTGGCAGAAAGTTCTGGAATCTGAGAGGAGCCACAAATTTCCTTCCACCCAGCATTCCCCCAAGTCTCCCGATAAAAATGATGCCTCACTTGTGTGGGTAGGCCTAGCGCCCGCGACAGGAAACGCCCCAAAGCGCAACGTGGACACAGCCAAATTTTTGAAGGAAAACAGAGGTGTTTTTTGCAAAGTGCCTACCTGTAGATTTTGGCTTGTAGCTCAGCCGCCACCTAGGGAAACCTACCAAACCTGTGCATTTCTGAAAACTAGAGACCTAGGGGAATCCAAGATGGGGTGACTTGTGTGGCTCAGACCAGGTTCTGTAACCCAGAATCCTTTGCAAACCTCAAAATTTGGCTAAAAAAACACATGTTCCTCACATTTCTGTGGCAGAAAGTTCTGGAATCTGAGAGAAGCCACAAATTTCCTTTCACCCAGCGTTCCCTCACGTCTCCCGATAAAAATGATACCTCACTTGTGTGGGTAGGCCTAGCGGCCGCGACAGGAAACACCTCAAAGCGCAACGTGGACACAGCCACATTTTTGAAGGAAAACAGAGGTGTTTTTTGCAAAGTGCCTACCTGTAGATTTTGGCCTGTAGCTCAGCCGCCACCTAGGGAAACCTACCAAACCTGTGCATTTCTGAAAACTAGAGACCTAGGGGAATCCAAGATGGGGTGACTTGTGTGGCTCGGACCAGGTTCTGTTACCCAGAATCCATTGCAAACCTCACAACTTGGCTAAAAAAACACATGTTCCTCACATTTCTGTGGCAGAAAGTTCTGGAATCTGAGAGGAGCCACAAATTTCCTTCCACCCAGCATTCCCCCAAGTCTCCCGATAAAAATGATGCCTCACTTGTGTGGGTAGGCCTAGCGCCCGCGACAGGAAACGCCCCAAAGCGCAACGTGGACACAGCCAAATTTTTGAAGGAAAACAGAAGTGTTTTTTGCAAAGTGCCTACCTGTAGATTTTGGCTTGTAGCTCAGCCGCCACCTAGGGAAACCTACCAAACCTGTGCATTTCTGAAAACTAGAGTCCTAGGGGAATCCAAGATGGGGTGACTTGTGTGGCTCGGACCAGGTTCTGTTACCCAGAATCCATTGCAAACCTCAAAAATTTGGTTAAAAAAACACATGTTCCTCACATTTCTGTGGCAGAAAAATATGGAATCTGAGAGGAGCCACACATTTCCTTCCACCCAGCGTTCCCCCACGTCTCCCGATAAAAATGATACCTCACTTGTGTGGGTAGGCCTAGCGCCCGCGACAGGAAACGCCCCAAAGCGCAACGTGGAAACAGCAAAATTTTTGAAGGAAAACAGAGGTGTTTTTTGCAAAGTGCCTACCTGTAGATTTTGGCCTGTAGCTCAGCCGCCACCTAGGAAAACCTACCAAACCTGTGCATTTCTGAAAACTAGAGTCCTAGGGGAATCCAAGATGGGGTGACTTGTGTGGCTCGGACCAGGTTCTGTTACCCAGAATCCATTGCAAACCTCAAAATTTGGCTAAAAAAACACATGTTCCTCACATTTCTGTAGCAGAAAGTTCTGGAATCTGAGAGGAGCCACAAATTTCCTTCCACCCAGCGTTCCCCCACGTCTCCCGATAAAAATGATACCTCACTTGTGTGGGTAGGCCTAGCGCCCGCGACAGGAAACGCCCCAAAGCGCAACGTGGACACAGCCAAATTTTTGAAGGAAAACAGAGGTGTTTTTTGCAAAGTGCCTACCTGTAGATTTTGGCCTGTAGCTCAGCCGCCACCTAGGGAAACCTACCAAACCTGTGCATTTCTGAAAACTAGAGACCTAGGGGAATCCAAGATGGGGTGACTTGTGTGGCTCGGACCACGTTCTGTTACCCAGAATCCATTGCAAATCTCAAAATTTGGCTAAAAAAACACATGTTCCTCACATTTCTGTGGCAGAAAGTTCTGGAATCTGAGAGGAGCCACAAATTTCCTTCCACCCAGCGTTCCCCCACGTCTCCCGATAAAAATGATACCTCACTTGTGTGGGTAGGCCTAGCGCCCGCGACAGGAAACGCCCCAAAGCGCAACGTGGACACAGCCAAATTTTTGAAGGAAAACAGAGGTGTTTTTTGCAAAGTGCCTACCTGTAGATTTTGGCCTGTAGCTCAGCCGCCACCTAGGGAAACCTACCAAACCTGTGCATTTCTGAAAACTAGAGACCTAGGGGAATCCAAGATGGGGTGACTTGTGTGGCTCGGACCAGGTTCTGTTACCCAGAATCCTTTGCAAACCTCAAAATTTGGCTAAAAAAACACATGTTCCTCACATTTCTGTGGCAGAAAGTTCTGGAATCTGAGAGGAGCCACAAATGTCCTTTCACCCAGCGTTCCCCCACGTCTCCCGATAAAAATGATACCTCACTTGTGTGGGTAGGCCTAGCGCCCGCGACAGGAAACGCCCCAAAGCGCAACGTGGACACAGCCAAATGTTTGAAGGAAAACAGACGTGTATTTTGCAAAGTGCCTACTTTAGATTTTGGCCTGTAGCTCAGCCGCCACCTAGGGAAACCTACCAAACCTGTGCATTTCTGAAAACTAGAGTCCTAGGGGAATCCAAGATGGGGTGACTTGTGTGGCTCAGACCAGGTTCTGTTACCCAGAATCCTTTGCAAACCTCAAAATTTGGCTAAAAAAACACATGTTCCTCACATTTCTGTGGCAGAAAGTTCTGGAATCTGAGAGGAGCCACAAATGTCCTTTAACCCAGCGTTCCCCCACGTCTCCCGATAAAAATGATACCTCACTTGTGTGGGAAGGCCTAGCACCCGCGACAGGAAACGCCCCAAAGCGCAACGTGGACACAGCCAAATTTTTGAAGGAAAACAGAGGTGTTTTTTGCAAAGTGCCTACCTGTAGATTTTGGCCTGTAGCTCAGCCGCCACCTAGGGAAACCTACCAAACCTCTGCATTTCTGAAAACTAGAGACCTAGGGGAATCCAAGATGGGTGACTTGTGTGGCTCGGACCAGGTTCTGTTACCCTGAATCCATTGCAAACCTCAAAATTTGGCTAAAAAAACACATGTTCCTCACATTTCTGTGGCAGAAAGTTCTGGAATCTGAGAGGAGCCACAAATTTCCTTTCACCCAGCGTTCCCCCACGTCTCCCGATAAAAATGATACCTCACTTTTGTGGGTAGGCCTAGCGCCCGCGACAGGAAACGCCCCAAAGCGCAACGTGCACACAGCCAAATGTTTGAAGGAAAACAGACGTGTTTTTTGCAAAGTGCCTACCTGTAGATTTTGGCCTGTAGCTCAGCCGCCACCTAGGGAAACCTACCAAACCTGTGCATTTCTGAAAACTAGAGTCCTAGGGGAATCCAAGATGGGGTGACTTGTGTGGCTCGGACCAGGTTCTGTTACCCAGAATCCATTGCAAACCTCAAAATTTGGCTAAAAAAACACATGTTCCTCACATTTCTGTGGCAGAAAGTTCTGGAATCTGAGAGGAGCCACGAATTTCCTTCCACCCAGCGTTCCCCCACGTCTCCCGATAAAAATGATACCTCACTTGTGTGGGTAGGCCTAGCGCCTGCGACAGGAAACCCCCCAAAGCGCAACGTGGACACAGCCAAATTTTTGAAGGAAAACAGAGGTGTTTTTTGCAAAGTGCCTACCTGTAGATTTTGGCCTGTAGCTCAGCCGCCACCTAGGGAAACCTACCAAACCTGTGCATTTCTGAAAACTAGAGACCTAGGGGAATCCAAGATGGGGTGACTTGTGTGGCTCGGACCAGGTTCTGTTACCCAGAATCCTTTGCAAACCTCAAAATTTGGCTAAAAAAACACATGTTCCTCACATTTCTGTGGCAGAAAGTTCTGGAATCTGAGAGAAGCCACAAATTTCCTTTCACCCAGCGTTCCCCCACGTCTCCCGATAAAAATGATACCTCACTTGTGTGGGTAGGCCTAGCGCCCGCGACAGGAAACGCCTCAAAGCGCAACGTGGACACAGCCACATTTGTGAAGGAAAACAGAGGTGTTTTTTGCAAAGTGCCTACCTGTAGATTTTGGCCTGTAGCTCAGCCGCCACCTAGGGAAACCTACCAAACCTGTGCATTTCTGAAAACTAGAGACCTAGGGGAATCCAAGATGGGGTGACTTGTGTGGCTCGGACCAGGTTCTGTTACCCAGAATCCATTGCAAACCTCACAACTTGGCTAAAAAAACACATGTTCCTCACATTTCTGTGGCAGAAAGTTCTGGAATCTGAGAGCAGCCACAAATTTCCTTCCACCCAGCGTTCCCCCACGTCTCCCGATAAAAATGATACCTCACTTGTGTGGGTAGGCCTAGCGCCCGCGACAGGAAACGCCCCAAAGCGCAACGTGGACACAGCCAAATTTTTTAAGGAAAACAGAAGTGTTTTTTGCAAAGTGCCTACATGTAGATTTTGGCTTGTAGCTCAGCCGCCACCTAGGGAAACCTACCAAACCTGTGCATTTCTGAAAACTAGAGGCCTAGGGGAATCCAAGATGGGGTGACTTGTGTGGCTCGGACCAGGTTCTGTTACCCAGAATCCATTGCAAACCTCAAAATTTGGCTAAAAAAACACATGTTCCTCACATTTCTGTGGCAGAAAGTTCTGGAATCTGAGAGGAGCCACAAATTTCCTTCCACCCAGCGTTCCCCCACGTCTCCCGATAAAAATGATACCTCACTTGTGTGGGTAGGCCTAGCGCCCGCGACAGGAAACGCCCCAAAGCGCAACGTGGACACAGCCAAATGTTTGAAGGAAAACAGACGTGTTTTTTGCAAAGAGCCTACCAGTAGATTTTGGCCTGTAGCTCAGCCGCCACCTAGGGAAACCTACCAAACCTGTGCATTTCTGGAAACTAGAGACCTAGGGGAATCCAAGATGGGGTGACTTGTGTGGCTCGGACCACGTTCTGTTACCCAGAATCCATTGCAAACCTCAAAATTTGGCTAAAAAAACACATGTTCCTCACATTTCTGTGTCAGAAAGTTCTGGAATCTGAGAGGAGCCACAAATTTCTTCCACCCAGCGTTCCCCCATGTCTCTCGATAAAAATGATACTTCACTTTTGTGGGTAGGCCTTGCGCCCGCGACAGGAAACGCCCCAAAGCGCAACGTGGACACATCCAAATTTTTGAAGGAAAACAGAGGTGTTTTTTGCAAAGTGCCTACCTGTAGATTTTGGCTTGTAGCTCAGCCGCCATCTAGGGAAACCTACCAAACCTGTGCATTTCTGAAAACTAGAGACCTAGGGGAATCCAAGATGGGGTGACTTGTGTGGCTCAGACCACGTTCTGTTACCCAGAATCCATTGCAAACCTCAAAATTTGGCTAAAAAAACACATGTTCCTCACATTTCTGTGGCAGAAAGTTCTGGAATCTGAGAGGAGCCACAAATTTCCTTCCACCCAGCGTTCCCCCACGTCTCCCGATAAAAATGATACCTCACTTGTGTGGGTAGGCCTAGCGCCCGCGACAGGAAACGGCCCAAAGCGCAACGTGGACACAGCCAAATTTTTGAAGGAAAACAGAGGTGTTTTTTGCAAAGTGCCTACCTGTAGATTTTGACTTGTAGCTCAGCCGCCACCTAGGGAAACCTACCAAACCTGTGCATTTCTGAAAACTAGAGACCTAGGGGAATCCAAGATGGGGTGACTTGTATGGCTCGGACCAGGTTCTGTTACCCAGAATCCTTTGCAAACCTCAAAATTTTGGCTAAAAAAACACATGTTCCTCACAATTCTGTGCCAAAAAGTTCTGGAATCTTAGAGGAGCCACAAACTTCCTTTCACCCAGCGTTCCCCCACGACTCCCGATAAAAATGATACCTCACTTGTGTGGGTAGGCCTAGCGCCCGCGACAGGAAACGCCCCAAAGCGCAACGTGGGCACAGCCAAATTTTTGAAGGAAAACAGAGGTGTTTTTTGCAAAGTGCCTACCTGTAGATTTTGGCCTGTAGCTCAGACGCCACCTAGGGAAACCTACCAAAAATGTGCATTTCTGAAAACTAGAGCCCTAGGGGAATCCAAGATGGGGTGACTTGTGTGGCTCGGACCAGGTTCTGTTACCCAGAATCCATTGCAAACCTCAAAATTTGGCTAAAAAAACACATGTTCCTCACATTTCTGTGGCACAAAGTTCTGGAATCTAAGAGGAGCCACAAATTTCCTTCCACCCAGCGTTCCCCCACGTCTCCCGATAAAAATGATACCTCACTTGTGTGGGTAGGCCTAGCGCCCGCGCCAGGAAACGCCCCACAGCGCAACGTGGACAAAGCCAAATGTTTGAAGGAAAACAGACGTGTTTTTTGCAAAGTGCCTACCTGTAGATTTTGGCCTGTAGCTCAGCCGCCACCTAGGAAAACCTACCAAACCTGTGCATTTCTGAAAACTAGAGTCCTAGGGGAATCCAAGATGGGGTGACTTGTGTGGCTCGGACCAGGTTCTGTTACCCAGAATCCATTGCAAACCTCAAAATTTGGCTAAAAAAACACATGTTCCTCACATTTCTGTGGCAGAAAGTTCTGGAATCTGAGAGGAGCCACAAATTTCCTTCCACCCAGCGTTCCCCCACGTCTCCCGATAAAAATGATACCTCACTTGTGTGGGTAGGCCTAGCGCCCGCGACAGGAAACGCCCCAAAGCGCAACGTGGACACAGCCAAATTTTTGAAGGAAAACAGAGGTGTTTTTTGCAAAGTGCCTACCTGTAGATTTTGGCTTGTAGCTCAGCCGCCACCTAGGGAAACCTACCAAACCTGTGCATTTCTGAAAACTAGAGACCTAGGGGAATCCAAGATGGGGTGACTTGTGTGGCTCAGACCAGGTTCTGTTACCCAGAATCCTTTGCAAACCTCAAAATTTGGCTAAAAAAACACATGTTCCTCACATTTCTGTGGCAGAAAGTTCTGGAATCTGAGAGAAGCCACAAATTTCCTTTCACCCAGCGTTCCCCCACGTCTCCCGATAAAAATGATACCTCACTTGTGTGGGTAGGCCTAGCGGCCGCGACAGGAAACACCTCAAAGCGCAACGTGGACACAGCCACATTTTTGAAGGAAAACAGAGGTGTTTTTTGCAAAGTGCCTACCTGTAGATTTTGGCCTGTAGCTCAGCCGCCACCTAGGGAAACCTACCAAACCTGTGCATTTCTGAAAACTAGAGACCTAGGGGAATCCAAGATGGGGTGACTTGTGTGGCTCGGACCAGGTTCTGTTACCCAGAATCCATTGCAAACCTCACAACTTGGCTAAAAAAACACATGTTCCTCACATTTCTGTGGCAGAAAGTTCTGGAATCTGAGAGGAGCCACAAATTTCCTTCCACCCAGCATTCCCCCAAGTCTCCCGATAAAAATGATGCCTCACTTGTGTGGGTAGGCCTAGCGCCCGCGACAGGAAACGCCCCAAAGCGCAACGTGGACACAGCCAAATTTTTGAAGGAAAACAGAAGTGTTTTTTGCAAAGTGCCTACCTGTAGATTTTGGCTTGTAGCTCAGCCGCCACCTAGGGAAACCTACCAAACCTGTGCATTTCTGAAAACTAGAGTCCTAGGGGAATCCAAGATGGGGTGACTTGTGTGGCTCGGACCAGGTTCTGTTACCCAGAATCCATTGCAAACCTCAAAAATTTGGTTAAAAAAACACATGTTCCTCACATTTCTGTGGCAGAAAAATCTGGAATCTGAGAGGAGCCACACATTTCCTTCCACCCAGCGTTCCCCCACGTCTCCCGATAAAAATGATACCTCACTTGTGTGGGTAGGCCTAGCGCCCGCGACAGGAAACGCCCCAAAGCGCAACGTGGAAACAGCCAAATTTTTGAAGGAAAACAGAGGTGTTTTTTGCAAAGTGCCTACCTGTAGATTTTGGCCTGTAGCTCAGCCGCCACCTAGGAAAACCTACCAAACCTGTGCATTTCTGAAAACTAGAGACCTAGGGGAATCCAAGATGGGGTGACTTGTGTGGCTCGGACCAGGTTCTGTTACCCAGAATCCATTGCAAACCTCAAAATTTGGCTAACAAAACACATGTTCCTCACATTTCTGTGGCAGAAAGTTCTGGAATCTGAGAGGAGCCACAAATTTCCTTCCAACCAGCGTTCCCCCACGTCTCCCGATAAAAATGATACCTCACTTGTGTGGGTAGGCCTAGCGCCCGCGACAGGAAACGCCCCAAAGCGCAACGTGGACACAGCCAAATTTTTGAAGGAAAACACAGGTGTTTTTTGCAAAGTGCCTACCTGTAGATTTTGGCTTGTAGCTCAGCCTCCACCTAGGAAAACCTACCAAACCTGTGCATTTCTGAAAACTAGAGACCTAGGGGAATCCAAGATGGGGTGACTTGTGTGGCTCGGACCAGGTTCTGTTACCCAGAATCCTTTGCAAACCTCAAAATTTGGCTAAAAAAACACATGTTCCTCACATTTCTGTGGCAGAAAGTTCTGGAATCTGAGAGGAGCCACAAATTTCCATTCACCCAGCGTTCCCCCACGTCTCCCGATAAAAATGATACCTCACTTGTGTGGGTAGGCCTAGCGCCCGCGACAGGAGACGCCCCAAAGCGCACCGTGGACACAGCCAAATGTTTGAAAGAAAACAGACGTGTTTTTTGCAAAGTGCCTACCTGTAGATTTTGGCCTGTAGCTCAGCCGCCACCTAGGGAAACCTACCAAACGTGTGCATTTCTGAAAACTAGAGTCCTAGGGGAATCCAAGATGGGGTGACTTCTGTGGCTCGGACCAGGTTCTGTTACCCAGAATCCATTGCAAACCTCAAAATTTGGCTTAAAAAACACATGTTCCTCACATTTCTGTGGCAGAAAGTTCTGGAATCTGAGAGGAACCACAAATTTCCTTCCACCCAGCGTTCCCCCACGTCTCCCGATAAAAATGATACCTCACTTGTGTGGGTAGGCCTAGCGCCAGCGACAGGAAACGCCCCAAAGCGCAACGTGGACAAAGCCAATTTTTTGAAGGAAAACAGACGTGTTTTTTGCAAAGTGCCTACCTGTAGATTTTGGCCTGTAGCTCAGCCGCCACCTAGGGAAACCTACCAAACCTGTGCATTTCTGAAAACTAGAGTCCTAGGGGAATCCAAGATGGGGTGACTTGTGTGGCTCGGACCAGGTTCTGTTACCCAGAATCCATTGCAAACCTCAAAATTTGGCTAAAAAAACACATGTTCCTCACATTTCTGTGGCACAAAGTTCTGGAATCTGAGAGGAGCCACAAATTTCCTTCCACCCAGCGTTCCCCCACGTCTCCCGATAAAAATGATACCTCACTTGTGTGGGTAGGCCTAGCGCCCGCGACAGGAAACGCCCCAAAGCGCAACGTGGACACAGCCAAATTTTTGAAGGAAAACAGAGGTGTTTTTTGCAAAGTGCCTACCTGTAGATTTTGGCTTGTAGCTCAGCCTCCACCTAGGAAAACCTACCAAACCTGTGCATTTCTGAAAACTAGAGACCTAGGGGAATCCAAGATGAGGTGACTTGTGTGGCTCGGACCAGGTTCTGTTACCCAGAATCCTTTGCAAACCTCAAAATTTGGCTAAAAAAACACATGTTCCTCACATTTCTGTGGCAGAAAGTTCTGGAATCTGAGAGGAGCCACAAATTTCCTTTCAACCAGCGTTCCCCCACGTCTCCCGATAAAAATGATACCTCACTTGTGTGGGTAGGCCTAGCGCCCGCGACAGGAAACGCCCCAAAGCGCTCCGTGGACACAGCCAAATGTTTGAAGGAAAACAGAGGTGTTTTTTGCAAAGTGCCTACCTGTAGATTTTGGCCTGTAGCTCAGCCGCCACCTAAGGAAACCTACCAAACCTGTGCATTTCTGAAAACTAGAGTCCTAGGGGAATCCAAGATGGGGTGACTGTGTGGCTCGGACCAGGTTCTGTTACCCAGAATCCATTGCAAACCTCAAAATTTGGCTAAAAAAACACATGTTCCTCACATTTCTGTGGCAGAAAGTTCTGGAATCTGAGAGGAACCACAAATTTCCTTCCACCCAGCGTTCCCCCACGTCTCCCGATAAAAATGATACCTCACTTGTGTGGGTAGGCCTAGCGCCCGCGACAGGAAACGCCCCAAAGCGCAACGTGGACACAGCCAAATTTTTTAAGGAAAACAGAGGTGTTTTTTGCAAAGTGCCTACCTGTAGATTTTGGCCTGTAGCTCAGCCGCCACCTAGGGAAACCTACCAAACCTGTGCATTTCTGAAAACTAGAGACCTAGGGGAATCCAAGATGGGGTGACTTGTGTGGCTCGGACCAGGTTCTGTTACCCAGAATCCTTTGCAAACCTCAAAATTTGGCTAAAAAAACACATGTTCCTCACATTTCTGTGTCAGAAAGTTCTGGAATCTGAGAGGAGCCACAAATTTCTTCCACCCAGCGTTCCCCCACGTCTCCCGATAAAAATGATACTTCACTTTTGTGGGTAGGCCTAGCGCCCGCGACAGGAAACGCCCCAAAGCGCAACGTGGACACATCCAAATTTTTGAAGGAAAACAGAGGTGTTTTTTGCAAAGTGCCTACCTGTAGATTTTGGCTTGTAGCTCAGCCGCCACCTAGGGAAACCTACCAAACCTGTGCATTTCTGAAAACTACAGACCTAGGGGAATCCAAGATGGGGTGACTTGTGTGGCTCGGACCAGGTTCTGTTACCCAGAATCCTTTGCAAACCTCAAAATTTGGCTAAAAAAACACATGTTCCTCACATTTCTGTGGCAGAAAGTTCTGGAATCTGAGAGGAGCCACATATTTCCTTTCACCCAGCGTTCCCCCACGTCTCCCGATAAAAATGATACCTCACTTGTGTGGGTAGGCCTAGCGCCGGCGACAGGAAACGCCCCAAAGCGCAACGTGGACACAGCCAAATTTTTGAAGGAAAACAGAGGTGTTTTTTGAAAAGTGCTTACCTGTAGGTTTTGGCCTGTAGCTCAGCAGCCACCTAGGGAAACCTACCAATCCTGTGCATTTCTGAAAACTAGAGACCTAGGGGAATCCAAGATGTGGTGACTTGTGTGGCTCGGACCACGTTCTGTTACCCAGAATCCATTGCAAACCTCAAAATTTGGCTAAAAAAACACATGTTCCTCACATTTCTGTGGCAGAAAGTTCTGGAATCTGA